>NW_020664409.1:40531730-40558651 GCF_002925995.2 Terrapene triunguis
GATCGCGATCTGCGGCGACAATTCAGTGGGAGGTCCTTCGCTCCGAGTGGGAGTGAGGGACCGTCCGCCGAATTGCCGCCGAATACCTGGACGTGCCGCCCCTCTCCGGAGCGGCCGCCCCTCTCCGGAGCGGCCGCCCCTCTCCGGAGCGGCCGCCCCTCTCCGGAGCGGCCGCCCCAAGCACCTGCTTGCCAGGCTGGTGCCTGGAGCCGGCCCTGGTTGCCAGGTGTCCAGTTTTGGACTGAAACGCCCAGTCGAAAAGGAACCCTGGAGGCTCCAGTCAGCACTGCTGACTGGGCCATTAAAAGTCCAGTTGGCAGCACAGCAGGGCTAAGGCAGGCTCCCTGCCTGCCCTGGTTCCGTGTGGCTCCCAGAAGCGGTAGCATGTCCCTGCAGGTTCTAGGCCGGGAACTGCAGCCAATGGGAGCTGCGGGGACGGTGCCTGTGGGTCCTCCACCTAGGAGCCACTGGGACATGCCACCGCTTCAGGGAGCTGCGCAGAGCCTGGGCAGGCAGGGAGCCTTCCTAAGGTAAGCGCCACCTGGCCAGAGGCTGCACTGCCTCCCACACCCCAACCCCCTGCCCACCCCGAGACCTCTCCTGCACACAAACTCTCTCCCAGAGCCTGCACCCCAACTCCCTGCCCCAGCGCTGAGCCCCCTCCTGCACCCTAAACCTCTCATCCCTGGCCCCATCCCAGAGCCTGCACCCCCCTGCTGGAGCCCACGCCCCCTCCCACACCCCAGCCCTGAGCCCCCTCCCGCACGCTGAACCCTTCAGCCCCAGCCCAGAGTCCCCTCCTGCCCCCCAAGCTCCTCATCCCCAGCCTCACCCCAGAGACCTCACCCCTTCCTGGAGCTCTCACCCCCTCATTTCTGGCCTCACCCCAGAGCCTGCACCCCCCAGCCAAAGCCCTCACCCCCTCCCGCACCCCAATCCCCTGCCCCAACCCGAAGAAAGTGAGTGAGAGCGAACGACGGAGGGAGGGGGGCTGGAGTGAGCGGGAGCGGTGCTCAGAGAAGGGTAGGGTAAGGGTGTTTGGTTTTATGAGATTAGAAAGTTGGCAACCCCAGCTTAGGGGCCAGCCTGCTAAATAAAAATATAACTGGGTGAAGTAGTTTAAAAAAATAACACTTCATTCCATTTATCCCCCAACTTTCTCCCCTTAAAAAAAAACCCCCTAAACTAAACAGAACCACTATTAAAAAAAACAAGGGCTGTCAAGCCATTAATCGTGCTGTTAAACAATGGAATATCATTTATTTAAATATTTTTGGATGTTTTCTACATTTTCAAATATTGATTTCAGGTACAACACAGAATACAAAGTGTACAGTGCTCCCTTTATATTATTTTTATTACAAAACTTTAGCGTCTACAAGTCCACTCAGTCCTACTTCAGCCAATAGCTCAGACAAAACAAGTTTGGTTACAATTTGCAGCGGATAATGCTGCCCACTTGTTTACAATGTCACCTAAAAGTGAGAATAGGCATTTGCGTGGCACTGTTGTAGCCCGTGTCGCAAGATATTTACGTGCCAGATGTGCCAATATGTCCCTTCATGCTTCAATCACCATTCCAGAGGACATGCGTCCATGCTGATGATGGGTTCTGCTCGATAATTATCTAAAGCAGAGCGGACTGACGCACGTTCATTTTCATCATCTGAGTCAGATGCCACCAGCAGAAGGTTGATTTTTTGTGCATGTGTGGTGGTTCAGGTTCTGTAGTTTCCACGTCGGAGTGTTGCTCTTTTAAGACTTCTGAAAGCATTCTTCACACCTCGTCCATCTCAGATTTTGGAGAGCACGTCAGATTCTTAAACCTTGGGTTGAGTGCTGTAGCTGTTTTTAGAAATCTCACATTGGTACCTTCTTTGCGTTTTGTCAAATCTGCTGTGAAGTGTTCTTAAAAACGAACATGTGCTGGTTCATCATCCCAGTCTGTTATAACATAAAATATATGGCAGAGTGCGGGTAAAACAGAGCAGGGGACATACAATTCTCCCCCAAGGAGCTCAGTCACAAATTTATTTAATTATTTTTTAAATGAGCATCATCTGCATGGAAGCATGTCCTCTGGAATGGTGGCCGAAGCATGAAGGGGCATATAACTGTTTAGCATATCTGGCACGTAAATACCTTGCAATGCCGGCTACAAAAGTGCCATGCAAACACCTGTTCTCACTTTCTGGTGACATTATAAATAAGAAGCAGGCAGCAGTATCGCCCATAAATGTAAACAAACTTGTTTGTCGTAGCGATTGGCTGGACAAGAACTAGGACCGAGTGGACTTGTAGTCTCAAATTTTACATTTTATTTTTGAATGCAGTTACGTAACAAAAAAAAAAAATCAACATTTGTAAGTTACACTTTCACAATAAAGAGATTGTACTACAGTACTTGTATGAGGTGAATTGAAAAATACTATTTCTTGTTTATCATTTTTTTACAGTGCAAATATTTGTAATAAAAATAATATAAAGTGAGCACTGTACACTTTGTGTTCTATGTTGTAACAGAAATCAATGTATTTGAAAATGTAGAAAACATCCAAAAATATTTAATAAATTTCAATTGGTATTCTATTGTTTAACAGTGCGATTAATCACAATAAATTTTTTTAATTGCGATTAATTTTTTTTTTAGTTAATCACGTGAGTTAACTGCAATTAATCGACAACCCTAAAAAACCAAAACCTCATCAGTCCTTGGGGGGGAAAAAAGGTGGAGAGAGAGCATAAGTAACCATGGGTAACTCTATTAACTTCAGTAGAGTTACATCACAGATCTGTTTGGCCCAGTCTTTTTAGACTTCAGATGAGTATTTTTAGGTCTTGTCTTCATTGCAAAGTTAACTCAAGTTAGGACTCAAGTCCTGCCCCTAAATCAAGTCCCGACCAAAAAGAAAACCCCTTAATTTCAACCTGGTGCTGCTTTTAACTCAAGTTGGCTGGCCTAGTAGAAGGTACAGGCTAAAGCTCAAGTTAGCACAACTCATCACACTACGCAGACTTAGGCCAGGTCTACACTACCGCGGTAGTTCGACGGCTGGCAATCGAACTTCCGGGTTCGATTTATGGCGTCTGGTCTGGACGCGATAAATCGATCCCGGAAGTGCTCGCCGTCGACTGCGGTACTCCAGCTCGGCGAGAGGAGTACCGCGGAGTCGACGGGGAGCCTGCCTGCCGCGTGTGGACCGCGTCTGAACCACGGTAAGTTCGAACTAAGGTATGTCGACTTCAGCTACGTTATTCACGTAGCTGAAGTTGCGTACCTTAGTTCGAATTTGGGGGTTAGTGTAGACCAGGCCTAAGTCTACTCATTTTATGCCACTGTCCTCCCAATACCTTCCTACAATTCCTCCCCATGTGCCCCTGAGAGACAAGTTCTTGCACAAGATTTCAATCAGTCAATCATCCAGAAGCTGTATTTGGAGAGCAGAGGAATAGGGCCCTCAACAAGATTCAAGGACAACATCCTGAGAAGCTCAGAGCTTATTTCTTCTACCCCCATCCTGGCTGTTTTGTGGTACACCTCTACCTCAATATAATGCGACCCGATATAGCACGAATTTGGATATAACGCGGTAAAGCAGTGCTCCAGGGGGGTGGGGCTGCGCACTCCGGCGAATCAAAGCAAGTTCGATATAACACGGTTTCACCTATAATGCGGTACGATTTTTTGGCTCCCGAGGACAGCGTTATATAGGGGTAGAGGTGTGTTTATGTATTTACATTTGTATTGAGCAAATAAAACTCACCAACTGTTTTAATGGTGGGACTTCAGCTATAGAGTAGTTTGTTATAGCCTGAAATGTATCCAAATTGTTTCCTGGTTAGTCAGTAGAGGGAAGAAGTCTGCCCAGTAACAGAATATTATCTGTATACAATAAATTCTTGTGTTTCTATCTGTCCTGATATGCTATATCACCCTTCCCCAATGGCGATTTGATAGGTAGGGTGGACAAAGAGCAATCCGGTTTTATGCCATGTGACATTAATAGGGGAGGGGCCCTGACAACTCACCTGAACCATGATCATAGATGTTTATAGAAGACTATTCCATTTGTTAGAGAAACAGAAACACCTTTTAAACCCTGTCTAACATACAAAAATAATGCAGATTAAAACCTGGCTGTGAAACATGGCTGAGGTCAAATCATGTTAGAACATGGTTTATTCTTGGATAGAAAACATGTTAGGCCTGATGTACCACTCCCTTGTGCTTTGTGTAGTTGTTGGCATTTTGCACCTACTCTGCGAAGTGCAACCATCACTCTGAGAAGTCTGATTTGGTAGTATTACTTTGCACAGGTGTAAATTACTATACAAGGGGCAAGGGAGTGAAGATTCAGAACCACTAGAACTGTGTTACAGAATTGTTTTAGCCTAGGTGGGGGTGTCTACATTTTGGACATTTTCCAAAGATTTCCCAGTGTTGCTAACACCAGCTGAGCTCCAGCACTGTTAGCAACATTTGGAGCTCTAGGTCCAAATCCTCAGGATCAGTGCTACTGCACCTGGCAAGAAAGAAAAAAATATAATACAATTTTCCTGCATTCTTAGTCAAATGTGGTGAGGGGGTTTTAGTGCAGCTAGGTCCTTAGACCTTTTTAAATGTATGGTTTGAGTAAAGGACAATTATGAAAAACTCATTATTCTCAGCCAGTTTTCACATGGTTAATTTACATACTGCAGACCCATTGATTAGATTGCTAATTAGATTGATTAGAGGACACGTCAATCTCTTTGTACATTCAATAACAGATTTAAAAGCAGCCGTCCTTCAACAAAAAAAGACTTCAAAGAGAAACTGCAGAGCTTCAATTCATTTGCAAACTTAACACCATTAATTTGGGCTTGAATAGGGACTGGAAATGGCTGGCTCACTACAAAAGCAATTTTCCCTCTTTTGGTATTGACACCTCCTCATCAATTATTGGGAGTGGACCACATCCACCCTGACTGAATTGGCCTTGTCAACACTGGTTCTCCACTTCTAATCATAGAAGATTAGGGTTGGAAGAGACCTCAGGAGGTCATCTAGTCCAACCCCCTGCTCAAAGCAGGACCAACACCAACTAAATCATCGCAGCCAGGGCTTTGTCAAGCCAGGCCTTAAAAACCTCTAAGGATGTAAGGTAACTCCCTTCTCTTCATGTGCCAGTATATTTATGCCTATATCTGTAATTTTCACTCCATGCATCTGAAGACGTGGGTTTTTTTACCCACGAAAGCTTATGCCCAAATAAATCCCTTAGTCTTTACGGTGCCACTGGACTCCTCGTTGTTTTTGTGGATACAGACTAACACGCCTACTTCTCTGATACGCCCCGACACCACACCTTTATACCAATTTATATTAATATTCTGCCTTAAAAGACACCTCCAAAGCCAATTCTATCACATTTCCAATAAGACTGGTGTCTGACTAGATAATTCTTCCAGTTCCTTATACCACTTTCTTTCCAACTTTCCCAGTTTGTAGGCTCCAGTTTAATCTTGGGGTAAACACAATCCTGATATAACTGAACTACCTGATGTGTTGTGAATCCATTTTTTCTCTCTTGAACAGGTCCTGAAATAGGGTATTCCCCCACCAGCCCCTATTCCTGGGCCGTCAGGGCTCAAATTAAAAGCTATGTCCTCCGATCCCTCCCACTACCTACAGTGCACCAGCCAAGCAGGCTGGACCATATCCAGCTGCTCTGTCTGCAAAACTAGCCAGAGATCATAACTACATACTCCTGCTCCAAACAGGGCATATCCGTAGCCTTATGTTCTACAGTGATGTGTGTTCTATCACCTTGCAAGGATGAGGAACCCAGTGAGCCAACCTTTACTCCACCTAGGTCCGCCAGGGATAATGGTAACTAACGCCCCTGACGGCTGTCCCGTCTGTGATGAGATGAAATAGTTGCTGCATGTCCACCTTCAATGTGCGAGATTGCAGCCCCTCTTTTGGCTCCTTCAGAACCTCCTGCTGAGTTTCTGTTTGCACTTTACTCCACATCTATTCTGCTATGCACTCCCTATCTGTGACCCCAAGAAGTCATATGACTTCCTAGTCAACCTCCTCCTAGCACTGACCATGATGGCCATACCTCAGTCAAGGAGGAGGACACTCAACCGAGAGGTTCTTTGCAACTGTAGGGCCTACTTCCATTCCCTTGTCATTTCACTGCTCTCAGTAGAGTGTCTCTGGGCAGCATCCACTGACTCCTTGGACTCCTTTATGAAGCAATGGATGCTGTCTAGGGTTCTCTGCTTATTGTCCCCATCTGGTACCCTTGTTTTGAACTTTTGACCCCCACTCCTATTTGTGTTTTATCATTTGTTGTCTCGTGGAATCCTGTCTTCTGGGCTCTGTAGCCCCTCCCACAATTGAGGAGGTGGGCCTCTTGTCTAGGTGGACTTAGGTCCATCCTCCCAAAATTCACATTAGCCCTCAAACCTTCCTCACACCCCAATCCACCCCTATATCCCTCTTGCATTTGTTCTCTTTCTACTGAATACCATACTCTTAGATGTACTATGATTTATCACATTGAAATTCAAAAGCATCTAATTGCCTCCATAGTTCATTGTGCATTTGTGACCTTATAGCCACTTCATTTACATAAAGTAACCTAAGCATTATCTTCCTGTCCAGGTTTTTAAGTCATTTACATAGATGTTAAAAAGGGGTGCAGACAAGTTAACCCCTTGTTATCCTGAACCCTTAACTATTCTTATTTTAGCCTAGATTCTGCTGTCTGAATAAACCTCCCCTACTCTCATTGCTTCAAAGGTATTACAGCTTCTGCCATAATTTACTTCTATTCACACTATCAAGTGCAGGAGAAATCTGCCAAACAAACCTACAGCTTATTGTTTTGAAGCCAATATACAGCCCTTAAATACTCTTAGTGAACACACAAGTGCACAGTGATGCTGCAAAAGCAGGGTTATTGTGGGTTTATAGCCCTGACATTCTACCAACCCCCAGGCAAATTATTCCTGCCAGGGGCAGCATTAATATGTGGGACATGGGCTGATCAGGTCAAGGGGCAACTTGCTAAAATGTGGCATTTTTACTGCCTGCACTTACAGGAGTCACCCTTGCTACCATCAGTGTTGCTGTACTAATGGAACATTATGGATAAAAATTTTCCTATTGTAGAAACTCCAATGACCTGTACATTACTTTATCAACAAAGCTGTAGAGTAGGATGCTGCGAGCAAACACACCTATTAACTGACTAGAACTGCAATAGAAACTGATCATCATGCCATATTATATTAGTGATGACATATATACACATACCCAACTGGAATGTTACCATAATTATGATTTATTTGCACTACTTTAATGGAAAGTGTTCTATTTGTTTTAATTTCTTTATGCAGATTCTGTCACTCCTGTATTGTTACAAGTTTAAGGAATAATACATGGACATGTCCTTATTGCCGGGCTTATCTTCCTTCGGAAGGAATTCCAGCTACTGATATTGCCAAGAAGATGAAAAGAAGATGAAAACTGCACAGAGTGTGACACACAGGTTTGCAAGCCTAACATTCATTACTGATTAACTCTAAAGATATTCTGTGCACGAGAAGTGATAAGATTGAGGCCTCTTTTCTAGGCTGTGTCTACAGTTAAACTGCTACAGCAGCACACTGCAATTGGTGCTTCAGAGTAGCCATACACTGCAGCAATGAGAGGGGTTCTCCCAGCACAGTCGTTGAGACGCTAGCTAGGTCAACGGAAATGTTTTGCCATTGACCTAGTGCTGTGAACACTGGGGCTCAGGTCCCTTGAACTATGTCACTCTGGGGTGTGGATTTTCACACCCCTGAACAATGTAGCTGGGTTGACCTAATTTTTTAGCATAGACCTGGCCTCAGGGCAAGCAGAATATTTTGCTGTAGCGATGCCAGTCAATTTCCTCATATAAACAAACTCTAAAATAAACTCAGTCAGACCAATTGGACCTACTTATCCCAGGTCCAGATTTGCCAGGGTTTACTTTAGACTGTGGCCTTGTTTAGACTAGAGAAAAAGTGCTTTTTTTAAATTGAGTTAGCTCAACTGCAAGACCTTACGCTATAACAGGGGTCTCAAACACGCGGCCCGTGGGGTTCTTTCGTGCGGCCCGCCAAGCTCCCCGCGCTCCCCCCCCCCGCCTACCCCGTGTTGCCGCAAGCCCCGCGCTGCTCCCTGAAGCAGCTGAACTACTGTATGTCCCTGCAGCCCTGAGCAGGGGGGTGGGAGGCAAGTAGAGGGCTCTGTGCTCTTGCAGCTCCCATTGGCCGGGAACTGGGAACCACGGCCAATGGGAGCTTTGGGGGAGGTACCTGCAGGAGCAGCAAAAGCAGCACATGGAGCCATTTCTCCCCGCCCCCCCCGAGACTCTGGCTGCTTCCTGGAGCGGAGCGGAGCGGGGACAGGGCAGGCAGGCAGGGAGCCTGCCCTGGCCATGGGGCGCGGCGCTGCCACCCCGCTCTAGGTAAGCGGCGCCGGGCCGCAGCCCGTACCACGCACCCCTTCTGCACCCCAACCCCCTGCCCGGAGCCCCCTGCCACATCCCACACCCCTCTTGCACCCCAACTCCCTCCCCTGACCCCCCTGCCACACCCTGCACCCCTCACCCCTCCTGCATTCCAACCCCCTGCACACCTCTTGCACTCCCTGCCCTGAGCCCCCGCTGCACCCCTCACCCCTCCTGCACTCCCTGCCCTGAGCCCCCGCTGCACCCCTCACCCCTCCTGCACCCCACACCGCAATTCCCTGCCGTACCCTGCACACCTCCTGCACCTCAACTCCCTGCCCTGAGCCCCCTCCTGCACCCCCTGGGGTGAGGACTTCAGGGAAGGGGTTGGAATGGGGGCAGGGAAGGGGCGAGAAGAGGTGAGGTGGGGCAGGGGCGGGGCCTCATGGAAGGGGTGGAGTGGAGGCGGGGCCGGGGGCAACGAGGAGGGGTGTCAGTGATGCGGCCCTCGGGGCAATGCAGTAGTCCTCATGCAGCCCTTGAGGTCATCTGAGTTTGAGACCCCTGCGCTATAACAACCTGCTAGAATCAAACTAAAGGTGTTAAATTGCATCTTTAGTTATTAGAGTTACTGGTGTTTTCCCATCAAGTTAAACTACCTCAATTGAGCTAACAACTGGAAAAACAAAAACAAAAAAACCCACCTTTTTTTCTTAATTTAGGCAAGGCATCTGTGTTATCATTTAACCCTGTGCAAATTTGCTTGTAAAATGCTACCATTGTCCACATGTGTAAATCACTAAACAAATTGCAAAGCTGTAGAGAATTAGACCCATCATTTCTAACTTTGCAGGGCAGAGCAAGAGAGTGAATTAGCAGGTCTGGACAATGAAGACAGTTGATTGGTACTTTACTCATATACATTAATTTGAAAGTTTATACAAAACCAAAACATTTTTTCACTTTGTTCACAACTTTTCACTGCTTACTTGTCCCCTTTTCATTCTGCATAATGAATACCCCACCCTATTTTGATTTTAAGTATAGGCCAGAACAGCATCTCCTTCCTCATTCTTCTTTCTCAGTGTCTTACTTCCTTTTGTCTTGTCAGCTGCAAAATAAAACCTAATTCTTCTATATCAGCTGTAAGCTGAACATATTGCAGCGGAATGCCAAAATGAAGGGATGAATTTAGGAAGGGCTGTTGTTATCTGATTAGTTAGACAGATTACAAACAGCATGAGAAACATATCAGGAATGTTATATTATAATAGTGTGATTTTTAATTTTTATTTTTGCCTTGTGTTTTGTATTTCAGAAAACTATTTCACTGGTAATGGATAGTTTAAGGCAGTGCCTTAATATTACTACATGTGCATTTTTGTATTTTTTTTTATTTGAGACATATTAGAGGCAACAAAAATATCATTGATATGTCAAGGAGTACAAGGCTCTTGTTGTTTTTCTTTGTAGAAAATACTTAAAGGGCCCGGTTCACAAGATTTACTGTAGCACGGTCCTGAAGTAAAGTGAATGGGCCAGATCTCAGTTACATCAGTGTAAGACCCAAATCCCAGCCCCAATGAAGCCAATGAGAGTATTGCTACTGACTTCATCAGGACTAGGATTTGGTCCTCAGTCTAGTAAAAGTATAGTTGATTTTAGTGGAGTCAGTCAAGATTTGCACCAGTGTAACAGAGCAGAATGTGATCAAATAGGTCTTTTTACCTGCATAAGACCCGGTGGGTAGGGCCCACTATCTCCAACAGTTCATTTCACAATCTAAAGTGTTAGTCTGAAAACCAGGACAAAAGCCTCAAACTGCTAGATATCTAGTTCTAATTAATTTTACACTCAAAACGTGCACTTTTTTGTTAGACAGTGTATTAAAATAATGTGCTCAGTCAGTAAGATCTTGTAACTCCTGAGAAGTTGGGCTAATAATAGAAATTATGATATATCCTTAATTAAAGTTCCACCAGTCTAATGAAAATAGCTCTTAAGCAAACTGGCCTCTAAGTTTTCAGGCTTGGTTTACAATAGGTTGATACAGCTATGGTACTCAGTGGGGTGAAAAATCCAAGGGAAGGGAAAAAACCCTTCCATCGCTGTAGTCTGCATCTGCACTACAGGGTTATAGCAGGATAGCTACAGCATCATAGCTATGCTGCTGGAGTGCAGATAATGTAAACCTGGCCTCAGAATGGCAAAGATAATACGCTATGCCAAGTGAACAAGACCACCGGGTATATGACATATCTGTTGGGCTAAAGAATAACAGGTTGCTTTTTAACATTGCCTAGGTATGTCTGAGTGAAATGAGAGTTCATTTAAGGACTTGTGAGCAATATGTAGAAAAATATGGACCTCTACAAGAGCTCGGAGACACAGTAACAAGGTACAGCCCTTTGATGATCATAATGTGACCACTGTGCTGTTGAGTTTACTATGTATTGGTGTTGGGATAAAATAGTACGAAGTACAGCTAGTCAATTAAAAAAAGAAAAAGGTCAAAATTTGGAAGTTGTTTCCATTTCACAGGGTTTGACATGTAGCCATTTTCAGTTTTTTCACAATTTGTCACTTTTTTATCAAAATGGTCATCAGTTTTTTTGTATATTGAAACCAGTAATGATTTTGAGAATGTTTTCAATAAAAAACAAATATGAAATGTGACACTTTGCAAAAATAAAAAAAATCAAGTCAATGAAAAATGTTTTTCGTTAACATTTTTATTTTTGAAAAAAGGCCTTTTTTTAAATCACATTCTTTCTTTGAAAAATTTCAACCATCGTATAGCATAAAGCTAAGAATCAACATTTTTAAATATTTAGGGTAATTAAAATCCTCATTACTTTTTGGAAAACAAAATCTACCCGTGTTTTTTTATAAACAAAGAAAGTCATTCATAATCATACCATCTTTGTAATTCCCAGATATGCCTGTCCATTTTGCCAGTGTGAGTTGCATGAAGATGATCTAATGGACCATTGTCTCACTTATCATAGAACAGAAAGGAGAGCAGTGGTAACTATCTTGCAGTCAGTTATATGTGCAAATGTGTACTTTATTGAACTTACATATTAAATTGATTGATTCTGTTTGGCTGTAGATACTAGTAGACATGACAACAGGCAAAAAAAAGCGTTAATTACAAACTTGGCTTGGATGACACAGTAATTAAAAAAATAAGTGGCCTGTACCCAATCTGTAACAGTGATTCCACCCCAGCTAGCACGGGTGCTAGAAAATGGTATCAAAAGTTCTACGCTAGAAATACATCCAATATGTCATGATGGCTCCAAAGGATAGTTTATAGTTAGCCCTTTGGACTAATGGCATGCATTTTCAAAATGCCACGCCACCAACATTTTTACAAGATTCAGTGATTCTTCCACTTTTAAAATTCTGTATTCATCATTTCTCTCCATGGACCCAACATCCGCGCCTAACATCCCAGACTTCACTTTCTGTGCAGTATTTTCTGTCTATCTTGATAGTCCTCTTGCCTAGCACAAAACGATCTATGGATCATTATTTGAGAACTACTCCAATGATTCATAAGAGCTACAAAGGACTCACAGGACAAGGACAAATTATTCCAGTTGTACAAACAAAAATACATAGCATGGCCCCAAGCCTAGGGCTCCATGAGGCATAAGGGTCTGACTGTGGGGATCAAATTACAGGATCAAGACCTCTATATAGGCCTGATCTTGACAAGTTCTGTGCACGACTCTCATTGACTTCACTGGGAGTTGAATTTGCTTAAGACCTGATCCTGAGGGATGCCAAGTCAAAAAGTTAACAAATTGAATGACTGATATATGACACAACTATCCCTCATCACTAACAAAACAAAGGACAACATTCTCTTCTCCCTTATGGTGCAGGTTAGTTCTTAATCTGCTTAACTACTATCATATTGATCTTAACATTTTAGTAGGTCTGTGTACATCGGGGTGGGCAAACTTTTTGGCCCGAGGGCCACATCTAGGTTTGAAAATTGTATGACCGGCCATGAATGCTCACGGTTCCCGGCCAATGGGAGCTGCAGGGGCAGTGCTTGGGGCAGGGGCAGCGTGCGGAGCCCTCTGGCTGCCCCTACGTGTAGAAGCCGGAGTGGGGACATGCCACTGCTTCCGGGAGCTGCGCGGAGCCCCGGCGCATGCGGACCCCGCTCCCCGTTGGGAGCTCAAGGGCCAGATTAAAACGTCTAAAGGGCCGGATGCGGCCCCTGGGCCATAATTTACCCACCCCTGGTGTCTGTAGTACTGAGAGTACAAATTAAGGGAAGAATAAATAAGGTTACAGTTAAAGATTGGGTTCACCATTAAGAGTTACTACCCTAGCAGACCATATTTTGCCAATTTTTAGTTGTGTGGTTTTAAATTAGGTTCAGCATTTATTTGTTCAAGTCCACTGATTGTTCAGCACATATAGAAGCCAACCTGGTAATCGCCAAACAAAAATGTTATATTTTTTAGCATAAATATGTTTATTTATAGTACTTAGAGCAAATGCATAAACAGTAGCTGTGTGCAGTTATGGGGCAGAATAAGGCCCTTAAAACTTAGTTAACCCTCGTGTGTTAAAAGATCTCACTCCACAATTAAACAAGTTTATCCCTTATAGACCAGTAAATAATATACATTACACAGCATTTCATTAAAATAGTCTAACATCTTCCTTGAAAACCTCACACAAATATACAAACTATAGTTTAATTTAAATAATGTTTAGATTATAGAACAAACCCCAAAAAGAGTCAAGAAATTTCTCTGTCACACTGATGTCATAGCAACATGATCTATAAATGTGACTATCTGGTACAGCAAGCGGATAGACACTGTTTACTGCAAAATTTGCTACCAGAATCCTGCCACATAGCAAAGAGTTCTCCAGGGCAGGTTGGGGAAATACTCCATAGGGCAGTGGTTGCAGCTAGAAGACTGGCCTCTCCCCTTAATCTTGAAACCCTAGAAGGATAGGACTGGAAGGGACCTCAGTATGTCATCTAGTCCAGTCCCCTGCACTCAAGGCAGGACTAAGTAATAACTAGACCATCCACCCTCCATGGGATGTATTGTGTGGGTTGGCACATTAGATATCTGTTTCTGAGCGTGCTCAGTTGAGGTTCATGGAGAGATTCTAGCCTGCTGTTTCTCCCTTCTCTTTCATACCAGAAGAGCACAGAGCAGGATTTAGCTCTAAAAGTATTAATCAATAAGTTAGCCTTTTACACTTTGCTATAAGCATGTTATTCAAATGCTGTTTTAAGTGTGTACTAATATTTTTATGATATTATTTGAACTAAATTTTGCAACAATTACAATGGTTAGCTATATTGCAGAGGACCAAAAATTATGAAGGAACTAAAATCTCCTTCCAAAACAATGACGGCATTTTTGTTTTAAGTAGTACAGTAAACCACCACATATGTAAGTGGGAGCCCCATTATTTTCAGTGGAAGAGTAAATCATGCAGCACATAGGTTGGGAGCACAACAAATAACATTTCATTTAACAGTCTTGGGTTAGCCAGTACCAGGGAAGGAGTTAAGCATGAGATGAGGGCAGACAGACATCCCCATGGGTATCTACTGAACAGAAAACACGCAACTGGGATTAACCTAATTTTACTGCTGGACTGCGGGTGTATTGCGTCTGGCAGTAAATATATTTATGTCACTCAGAGAATGCCATTTAGCTATTACTGTTCCAGATATTTCACTCTCCCCTTAACACTGATATTTCCTTCTGCAATGTCTTTGTAATGAAAACTCAATAGTTATAGTTTTTCCCCTGCTTACAGTACTATCCAATTTGTCATTTAATACCTGGTGGAGATCCAAGCTATTTTAGCAGGAATTTTATAAGGCATCTTCAACTCAGACACACATTCAACCATGAAGACTACATAGTGAGTAAATAATCATTTTTATAAGCTACTGTCCTGACTTCTTTACATATCTCCCTCCGTACCTCTGACAATCAATATGTCATGTGAGGGTATGCATTAGATTGCCAGAATGTCATGCTTAGGGTATGTTGTGATGTTACGAAGATGTAACAGATATGAGTGGGGGCAACAGACTCTAATGGTAAGAACACAAGACAGAGTTGGGAGACATGGATTCTTTTCCCAGTTCTGCTACTAAGTCATGGTGTGACTTTTGGCAATACTTAGCCTCTCTCTGTTCCTCAACTTACCCCACTGGCTTCAATGGATTGAGCTATTAAACAACAGCTACTTACACTTTCCTAACTCAATAAAATTTAGACTATACATCACAAGAGTCAAAACACTATTAAAAATTCCAAAAACATTTTTCAGTGGTTTCCTTTATCGCCTTGACTGACGTCCATTCAGACACCATCCTGAAAAAAGAGATGAATCTAATACTTTCTAAAGTGAGGGCAGACCCCTGCCAGACTTGAGAGAACCACATGTGCCATCAATAAAGTGTTAATCTATACTATGTGCATATAAGAGCAATACACCTGGGTTGGGTAATATTTTATTGATGGCTCATGTATTTTTTTATCTTGTTTGCAATAGAGTGCTGAGATATGCAACATTTTGTTATTTGTATATATAATTATATAATATGCATCTCTATGTCTGGGGCCTGTAATAAATAACATAGGAGTTACTGGTGTTTGCATATCATATTTTACTTGTCTGTCTCCTCTGGAATTCTTCCTTTTATAATTAAATTTGTTTCATAGTAAAGATTTCTCCCACTATAAACTGTCAGTACTTAAAATTGAGTAGTATAAAATAAGTCCCCAATCCCGCAAACTACTTATGTATGTGCTTAACTTTAAGCATGCATATAGTTCCATTGAAATCAGTGTTTAGTTGGGTCATGGTCTAAGCAAGCTCTCAAGAATAGAAGTAGCTTGTTAAAGCGGTATTTGTTTTTATCTGCATGCCTAAATATCTTTTTCTTTTCTTATTCCGGGATATAAACATAGTAGAAGAAGCCCTTATTGAAAACATTCTACACCAGTCATTTTTAGAATATATGCAAGTGAATCATCCGAACAGCACATAATTCTACTGAAAAGGGTGGGCTAGATGTTCAACAGATTACATTGTTCATTCAAATTCAGTTTTTACAGTTACCGGGACATTGTCAGATTTTAGACCTAAACGGGTTGACTTAAAAAATAGTTTTGTTTTTAAATTAAATTCCAACTCCATCACAGAAAAATGTAAAAGATCACACTGCCATATTGCTGGGTTTTGAACACCTAAAATGCAATAGTCACTGTCTGCCTGTACTACCTTATTGCTCATTGACAAACACCTTTACCTTTATACAAGGGAAAGGCAATGACTGGAGCAGAGAGCAGCTTGTGATTGCACATTCCACGAGCAGGCCAGAGTCTCCAGGATACTGCTGATGATGTTGCAATGCTTGGGACAGACAGCAAACAAGGCACAGCCTTTTTTGGATTCTGTAGCCTATCAGACTGGGGGGGCACTCAGCGCTTCTGGCCTGCACCAGGGTGGTGGGGCTAGGGTCTTCTCTGCCCAGCAGGGATGGGGTCCCGGGGCTTCAGCCCTGCAGGGCATGCCTGCCGGGGCTCAGGACATCAGCAGGTGCCTCCTGTGGGGCAGGAGCCCTGGCAATCGCATCCTGGCTCTCAAACTTCTGAAGTTTGTCGTATGCGGCTCCGAGGGTCAGTACATTTGGCCACCCCTGTTCTAAAGTGACCAGAAGATAGGGCTATAGAATTGTTTCAAAATGTACCTCCAACAGAGAAGTAAGCACACAAACTTCTGTGTGTAATTCTACACATTTTCATTGTTGATTTAATTTCACAAATATGTTTTATCGTGAGGAATAAAAAGTTGGCAGGGCCATTGATTTCATCTTAAAAAAAATAGTCTGATTTAAAAGGCTTTCCTTCAAATAAATGTTCTTCATAAACCTCTGCTGTCTGATTTCTTTTTACATGTTGTCTATGACAGTGGCAAAAATGACATGAGATTTACAAGGTTGGTGCCACACTATATATTGCTCTATGGCATACTACCTGTCAACATCAAGGTCACAGCTTTATTAAAGGATTAAGATTTACAATAACATTAACAACATGAACACCTTCACATAAACCTCCCTGTAGTTTACTTCTTTGAGGTCAACAGCCCACTTTCTTCCCCTTCCAGAAGTTGTTAATCAATAATTACTGCAGTCTACTGAATAAAGTTCAAATGGACTAGCACTTCCTTTTTATCATATTTTGCTTTCTATAGTATCTAACCCTCTTTACCAACAGTAATTAATTTAGCTTCATAACATCCATATGAAGTAAGTAAAATTTATTCCCTATTTACAGATGTGGAAACTGAAGCACAAGAGAAGTTAAGTGTCTTGCTTAAAGCAACACAAGAAAGCTGCAGCAGACCCTGAAATACCACAGATCTCCCCGACTCCCAGTCACTTGCTTTAACCACAAGGCCATGATGACTTTCAACCTGTGCTGGATATGAACAGGATTTGTAAGATTCACCCCTTTTCCAATCCTCAAAACAAAGTGTGGAAAAACTGTCCTGTCTACACTGCAGCTGCTATCACTAGTAGCATCAGGGAAGCTGCATCAACGCAAAAATAAAAAAAAGGCTTCAAATTTTCCCAGTGTGCATGTACCCAAAAAGGTAGTAGCAGAGCTGGGAACAGAACTCAGGAGTCAAAGCATTGCCATGTAATCATCAGAAATAAAACACTAATCATTACAATCATTTTGTCTGAGGAAACATGCAGTACGTAATTATAATAATGAAATCTCTATTTAGCCGGTGTTAGCATATTACAGAGTCAGCCTCTTTACAACACCCAAGTCGTGTTTCTGGTGATTTTATTAAACTGAGTGAAAGTACTGACTGCTCATATTTATCAAACCAGGTGTGTACATCAAACCTTAATATTCAAAACCATTGGATAGGTATGCTGGGATTTTTGCAGTACTTTGTAAGAGTATTGGCTAAACAGTAACCACATATCTAAGTATCTGTTTGTCCTTGTCTGTTTTGCTGGATACATAACATGCATCAATATTTCTATAACAAACTCCCATAGTTTTTGGAATGATTCCTCTAATTTTGGGCTATTTTTCTTTTTTCCAATGAGAAGCTATCAGCAGCCTAGCAGCTACTAGCAGATGACAGATTAATTCTTCATTTCTTTGAGTCTGAACACTTCTGTTAGGAAGCCCAGAAGGATTAGTAAAGGGTCATTTGGTAATAAATATCCAATAATTTGTAATATTTAGTTACTAATCACATCCCAATACTCTCTAACTGGACATATCCGCCATATATGCATGAAAATCTCTCTATATTTTTAACCTGACTGATGTCAGAAAAGCAGACTTTGACTCCCTCAGGGAACAGATGGGCAGGATCCCCTGGGAGAATAACATGAAGGGCAAAGGGGTCCAGGAGAGCTGGCTGTATTTTAAAGAATCCTTATTGCGGTTGCAGGAACAAACCATCCCAATGTGTAGAAAGAATAGTAAATATGGCAGGCGACCAGCTTGGCTAAACAGTGAAATCCTTGCTGATCTTAAACGCAAAAAAGAAGCTTACAAGAAGTGGAAGATTGGACAAATGACCAGGGAGGAGTATAAAACTATTGCTCAGGCATGCAGGAATGAAATCAGGAAGGCCAAATCACACTTGGAGTTGCAGCTAGCAAGAGATGTTAAGAGTAACAAGAAGGGTTTCTTCAGGTATGTTAGGAACAAGAAGAAAGTCAAGGAAAGTGTGGGCCCCTTCCTGAATGAGGGAGGCAACCTAGTGACCGAGGATGTGGAAAAAGCTAATGTACTCAATGCTTTTTTTGCCTCTGTCTTCATGAACAAGGTCAGCTCCCAGACTGCTGCACTGGGCAGCACAATATGGGGAGAAGGTGACCAGCCCTATGTGGAGAAAGAAGTGGTTCGGGACTATTTAGAAAAACTGGACGTGCACAAGTCCATGGGGCCGGATGCGCTGCATCCGAGGGTGCTAAAGGAGTTGGCGGATGAGATTGCAGAGCCATTAGCCATTATTTTTGAAAACTCATGGCGATCGGGGGAGGTCCCAGATGACTGGAAAAAGGCTAATGTAGTGCCCATCTTTAAAAAAGGGAAGAAAGAGGATCCGGGGAACTACAGGCCAGTCAGCCTCACCTCAGTCCCTGGAAAAATCATGGAACAGGTCCTCAAGGAATCAATTATGAAACACTTAGAGGAGAGGAAAATGATCAGGAACAGTCAGCATGGATTCACCAAGGGGAAGTCGTGCCTGACTAACCTAATTGCCTTCTATGATGAGATAACTGGCTCTGTGGATGAGGGGAAAGCAGTGGATGTGTTATTCCTTGACTTTAGCAAAGCTTTTGATACAGTCTCCCACAGTATTCATGCCGCCAAGTTAAAGAAGTATGGGCTGGATGAATGGACTGTAAGGTGCATAGAAAGCTGGCTAGATCGTCGGGCTCAACGGGTAGTGATCAATGGCTCCATGTCTAGTTGGCAGCCGGTTTCAAGCGGAGTGCTCCAAGGGTCGGTCCTGGGGCCGGTTTTGTTTAATATCTTTATTAATGATCTGGAGGATGGTGTGGACTGCACTCTCAGCAAGTTTGCAGATGACACTAAACTAGGAGGCGTGGTAGATACGCTAGAGGGTAGGGATCGGATACAGAGGGACCTAGACAAATTAGAGGATTGGGCCAAAAAAAACCTGATGAGGTTCAACAAGGATAAGTGCAGAGTCCTGCACTTAGGACGGAAGAATCCCATGCACTGCTACAGACTAGGGACCGAATGGCTAGGAAGCAGTTCTGCAGAAAAGGACCTAGGGGTCACAGTGGACGAGAAGCTGGATATGAGTCAACAGTGTGCTCTTGTTGCCAAGAAGGCTAGCGGCATTTTGGGCTGTATAAGTAGGGGCATTGCCAGCAGATCGAGGAACGTGATCGTTCCCCTTTATTCGACATTGGTGAGGCCTCATCTGGAATACTGTGTCCAGTTTTGGGCCCCACACTACAAGAAGGATGTGGAAAAATTGGAAAGAGTCCAGCGGAGGGCAACAAAAATGATTAGGGGTCTGGAGCGCATGACTTATGAGGAGAGGCTGAGGGAACTGGGATTGTTTAGTCTCCAGAAGAGAAGAATGAGGGGGGATTTGATAGCAGCCTTCAACTACCTGAAGGGGGGTTCCAAAGAGGATGGAACTCGGCTGTTCTCAATGGTGGCAGATGACAGAACAAGGAGCAATGGTCTCAAGTTGCAGTGGGGGAGGTCTAGGTTGGATATTAGGAAACACTATTTCACTAGGAGGGTGGTGAAGCACTGGAATGCGTTACCTAGGGAGGTGGTGGAGTCTCCTTCCTTGGAGGTTTTTAAGGCCCGGCTTAACAAAGCCCTGGCTGGGATGATTTAGTTGGGAATTGGTCCTGCTTTGAGCAGGGGGTTGGACTAGATGACCTCCTGAGGTCCCTTCCAACCCTGATATTCTATGATTCTATGATAGGAATATTGTGAAACAAGAAAGGTATCCTTGGCAGAATAGTCATTTTGACTATTTTTCCTAACCAATACATTGTATACTTTCCCCACACCCCAAATCTTTTTTCATTTGCTGAAACAGCGATTTGACATTTAAATCATATAGCTCTCATAGGATGTTTGAGAGTTGAATTCACCAGTATTTTATAGAATTTGTTGCCCATTTGTACCCCAATGTTTTATGGAGGAATAGGTTCTCTAAATTGGGCACATTTATAACTAGTATTTAAAATCTGGCATAATTCACTTTAAACCAGACCAAAGATTTCTTTAGACTCTAATTTTAGAGAAATGTTCAGGTTAGATAAAACATTATGTCATCAGTGTTTTTTTCTGATGTATTCCTGCAAGTTTTATTCTTGAGATAAATTCACTAGTTCTATCCTCTGCAAACAGTTCCATGGCCAATGTGAAGAGTAAAGGAGGCAATGAACATCCCTGCCTAGTTCCCATGTATAATTCAAACAGGAAAGAATTAACCTCATTGGCTTGCACAACTGCTTCTGGGCTGGTATAAAGAGCTGTTTGTGACGGGTTCCCCCCAGGGTGCCAACTGGAACTGGGGTACCACTGAGCCCCCGACCCACCAGCCTGGGCTCCCTTTACACTGTATAGCTGTATCCAGCCTGCACTTTCACCAGCACACAAACAGGTAGGGACACACTGAGCTGCAGTTACATGCAGACGCTGTGATCAGCTCTGCATGGGAAGGCTCCAGCTAAGGAACCATTTTTTCTCTTTAGT
Source organism: Terrapene triunguis (assembly GCF_002925995.2). Classification (NCBI taxonomy): domain Eukaryota; kingdom Metazoa; phylum Chordata; order Testudines; family Emydidae; genus Terrapene; species Terrapene triunguis. Next base: position 40,552,513 of record NW_020664409.1, read on the forward strand.
GATAGGGGAGGCTAGTGCACGTTCTCTGGGGGTATGTCTTAACTGCAGAGTTAGCACAAGTTCCAACTGGGTGTTACCTTAATCCTCCTGTCCCCACACAAAAACCTCTGACCACGTCTGGTGGTGCTTTCAGCCTGAACGAGCTAGTGTAACTGGAGCTATAGGCTAAAGCCTGAGAGATGCTTTCAGTCAGGCTGGTAACCTTCCCACTTTGCAATGAGGACACAGGCTGAGCAACTAGAGTACTGACAGTTCTCCAATGCCTTCCCATCATTCCCCCAGGTTCCCCGGGATAGACAGGTTCTCCCACAATTCAGTAGGAAAGAACCATAGAGCTGCTCATCTTACTGCAGTACAAAGAACTATGGGATACACTCCCAGAAGTCCTAGTGGCACACATAAATGAGTTCACCACTAGCCCAGTAACTCAAGTAGGGCTTTGCAGTGTGGTTGCTCACTTTTGGGAGCCAAGTGCTTAGCATCAGGCACCAATTACCTGAGATAACTCTGAAGCGAAGACATACCCTAGAGATGCTGCCAGGCTCGCTACTACCAGCATCTTCATGTCAGGTCAGAAAACAGAGAGAGCTGCTTTGGCATGTGTGGGAGGAGGGTAAAAGAGCAGAAATCAACAGTCCTTGGAGACTGAAACCCACATATCCCTAGAGTGGGCACAGCCTGGGAAACAGCTGGGAGAGTCTTCCCACTGACTCCTGGCCAATGTATCTCAGCACGGCCTGAAAGGAACCTGTAGGAACAAGAAGAGAGTTCAGCCTCTCCGGGCCATTCAGCCCTTAATCTATCTACTGAGGCTTATAATGAGGGGGACAGTTAGGCCCATCTGTGGTTATTTGTGTGATGCAGACACTGTTTGACTGGGAACCAGGCTGAGCTCTCCATCTTCTTTAGCTCCCCCAACTCCCCACCTAGGATATGTGACACACAAAATGTTTAATCAGCTCTCAGAAATCATTAACTGTACATCCAATGGACAGAGACACTCAGGAAGCATCTTTGCTCTTGTTTCTGGCCCTGAGATCTCTGGATACATCTACTTTTCAGTGGAACAGCAGGTGTCCAGAGAAAAGGCAACACCTGGGGGATCCACAATGTAGAGACCAGAACAATCTTCACTCTCAGGGAGGCTTGTCTACATAGGGAAATTATTCTGGAATAAGGTCGTATGTGAATTTAAAGTCCTATTCCTATTCCAGAATAACTCTTCATGTGGACACTCTTATTTGGGAATAACAGTGCAAACTGGGCTAAACTAAACCAGAAAAAGGCACTCATATTCCAGAATAAGAATGTCCACACAGTGAGCTATTCCAGAACAGCTATCTGGTCAATCTCACCATGTAAACAGGCCCTCATACATCTCCTCCCCACACACTACATCCATGCAGTCTAGAGCTCAATCAGGGTTTCTCTGTCTGGTTTCACAGATCTTTAGAAAGAGTTTCCATCTCCCCTTGGGTCTGGGACTTGGCTCTTCTCCTTCAGAGCCTGGCCTTGGTCTTCTACTTGTCCTTTCTCTTACTGGAGGTCCATGCTTTGGGCTGCCTCCTCTCCAGCAGGGAGAAGAGTTGTTGATCTCCCCCATGGGGCTGTCAGGACGGCAGATTGGCTCTGGGTGTTCAGGCCAAGCTGCCTGCTCCACCATCCAAAAAAATTCACTTCATCCTATCCAGAGAAAGGAGAAGTCACAAGTCTGGGTTCAGTGTAGCCTCTTCCTAATGGGCTCACAGGTCCCCACAGCTGTGGAACATTCCACTTCTCATCTCACTGACATGGTCACACTAATGGGAACAAAGAACCAGGAAACCTCACACACAGACATGACAGCATGTCACATAGTAACTAACTAAATGGTACCAAGCATGAGAATCAAGTATCAGAGGAGTAGCCGTGTTAGTCTGAATCTGTAAAAAGCAACAGAGGGTCCTGTGGCACCTTTAAGACTAGAATGAGAATGTAGACCATTGATTGAAACTCAACAATTAAATAATACTCTTCCATGTTCTAGCACCTTTGAAACAAGACTCTGAAAGCACTTTATTAATGTGATATTACGGGTGGGGGGGAGGGGAGTGTGGTCTAGTGGTTACAGCAAGAGATCAGGAATCAGGACTCCTGGTTTCTATTCTCAGTCCTGGGAGGGAAGCATGAACATCTCCTTCCTAAACTGGGAAGATGTCATTTTATTTTAACATCTGTATCCTCAAATGGATGATTACTGACATATAGTACTTTTATAGTGCATGACATGTTCAAAGGCCTTTACAAACAGCATAATCTACCTGAGAGATGCTCATGAAACAGCATAATCTACCTGGGAGGTGGGTGTGTATCACAAATCCCATTTTACAGGGAAGCAAACTGAGGAGGCATGGATGGGGAAGTGGACTTACCCCCCGGCCACACAACAAGCCAGGGACAGAACTGAGAATAGAATCCAGGTGTCCTGACTTCCAGTCCTGTGTTCTATCCCATAGACCAGGATACAGAAAGAGGGTGGAAGAGTCCTTCTAAACACTAGACAGATTCTGTGAAATAGATACCATCAATGTAAAGAAATGTACTTGCACCATATTATATTAATCTATGTTATTCACACCACCCATTAATTAATAAATAATATTATAAATGAAATCAGTTTTTAAATACATTTTATTTCTATTGTGCTCTTTGGGTACGTCTCTTTGGGGTTTTTTTTTTTTTTTTTTTTTTTACAAAAATTAAATATTGGGGAAAACTAAAGTTGGCAATGTCCCATTACCATCTTCATTACCAAGTTGAAAGGAAAGGGGAAATGGGATGTTAATGAAATTTGCAGGTAATGCAACCCTGGGAGGAACTGTAAATACCAGTGAGGACAGGGAAATAATTTAAAAGGATGTAAAAAGTTTAGAAAGATGGACAAGGCACCATAAAACTAGACGTAATCTGGACAAATACAAAGTATTATATCTGGGGAAAGAAATCCAAAACACATGCACAGGGAGAAACCTGGGAAGTAGGCTGAGAGAGACTAAGGCTTTGTCTACACTACGCACCTTTTAGCCACACAGCTGTGCCACTACAGCCGTGCCGCTAAAGGGCGCGCAGTGTAGCTGCTGTTTGTTGGCAGGAGAGAGCTCTCCCACCGACAAAAAACTTCCACCCCCAACAAGCGACAGCAGCTTTGTCGGCACAAAGTGCTGTTCACACCGGCGCTTTTCATCGGTAAAACTTTTGTCATGCGGGGGGTAGTTTTGTTTTGTTTTTTAACACCCCTGAACAAAGTTCCAGTGTAGACAAAGCCTTAAGGGATGAGTAGACAAGAAATTAGCTATGAGCTTGCAATGCAAAGTGCCAGAAAATAAAAAGCCAATAAGATTTAGAGCTGCCTATGTAGAGGTATAAAACCATTGAACATATAGTCACTCTTTATTTGGTTTCTGATACTCCTACTCAGCTTCCATACCAGGAAGATAACAAGCTGGTTACAATTCAGATATGAACCAAAAATGTAAAGGCAGAGCAATTATGACACCTCCAGAACAAACAGCAGAAAGCAATCAAGAAAAGAGCAATTATTTAACCACACTATCCAGGCAATTAATATATACTTCTATTGTGGCAGCACCTAGAAGTTCCAATCTGAGGGACCCATTGTTATAGGTGCTTTAGATGCATTCAATAAGATAGCCCATAAAAATAGCATCATAATAAATTTGAAACTATCTATGGACTTCACTATGCTGTCCACTGTAACTACATGGGAGCAGCAGAGACTGATCTCAGATCTTCTTACTCCCAAACTATTTGTCTTGAACAACAGAAGAGTGTTCTTCAGTGGTTAGCAGTACAGGACCTATCACATACAAAGTAACAATTCTGATTCCATTCTGAAGAGGGCAGTGGTCTGTCTGTGTGTCTCTCTCTCACTCTCAGGCCTGGTCTACACTATGAGTTTAGGTCGACTTTAGCCGCGTTAAATCGAATTAAGCCTGGACACATTCACACAACGAAACCCTTTCTTTCGACTTAAAGGGCTCTTTAAACCGGTTTCTTTACACCACCTCCGACGAGGGGATTAGCGATAAAATCGGCCTTAGGGGGTCGGAATTGGGTGTGTGTGGACCGAATTCGACGTTATTGGCCTCCGGGAGCTATCCCACAGTGCTTCATTGTGACCGCTCTGGACAGCACTCTCAACTCAGATGCACTGGCCAGGTAGACAGGAAAAGCCCCGCGAACGTTTGAATTTCATTTCCTGTTTGCTGAGCGTGGAGAGCACAGGTCGCTCATCAGCACAGGTAGCCGTGATGGAGTCCCAGGATCGCAAAAGAGCTCCAGCATGGACAGAACGGGAGGTTCGGGATCTGATCGCCATATGGGGAGATGAATCAGTGCTGGCCGAACTCCGAAGCAGTAAACGAAATGGCAAAATATTAGAAAAGGTCTCCAGGGCCATGAAGGACAGAAGCCATAACAGGGACGCACAGCAGTGCCGCGTGAAAATTAAGGAGCTAAGGCAAGCCTACCACAAAGCCAGAGAGGCAAACGGAAGGTCCGGGGCAGAGGCGCAAACATGCCGCTACTACGCAGAGGTGCATGCCATTCTAGGGGGTGCAGCCACCACTACCCCAACCGTGTGCTATGAGTCCCTCACTGGAGAAACACACAGGGAAGTGGGTTCTGGGGACGAGGAAGATGAGCCTGAAGATAATGTAAATAGCTCACAGCAGCAAGGAAGCGGAGAAACCAGTTTCCCCAACAGCCAAGATATGTTTATCACCCTGGACCTGGAACCAGTAACCCCCGAACTCACCCAAGACCCTGTGGGCACACAGGGGACCTCTGGTGAGTGTACCTTTGTAAATATTACACATGGTTTAAAAGCAAGCGTGTTTAATGATTAATGATTAATTTGCCCTGGCAATCATGGCCAGTACAGCTACTGGAAAAGTCTGTTAACGTGTATGGGGATGGAGCGGAAATCCTCCAGGGACATCTCCAGAAAGCTCTCCTTCATGTACTCCCAAAGCCTTTGCAAAAGGTTTCTGGGGAGGGCTGCCTTATCCCGTCCGCCATGGTAGGACACTTTACCACGCCAGGCCAGTAGCACGTAGTCTGGAATCATTGCATAACAAAGCATGGCAGCGTATGGTCCCGGTGTTTGCTGGCATGCAGACAACATCCATTCCTTATCTCTCTTTGTTATCCTCAGGAGAGTGATATCATTCACGGTCACCTGGTTAAAATGGGGCAATTTTATTAAGGGGACATTCAGAGGTGCCCCTTCCTGGTCTGCTGAACAGAAATATTCCCCGCTGTTAGCCACGCGGTGGGGGGAGGGGTGAAGTGATCATCCCAGAGAATTGGGTGTGTGGGGGAGGGTTATTAGTTGGGTTTGTGCTGCACGTTAACCCTGAAACCGCAGCCCCTCCTTTTACATTGCAAATCTATTTTAAATGGCCAACCCAACGGATGCTTGGTATGGTTAATGATAGCAGTACTCTTTGAAACCATCCCCACATGTTAAGAAGGTTAAAAAAGCCAAAAGACTGTGTCTTACCATGGCTGCCTGCAAGCTGAAATCTGTGACCTGGCACTGCGTGAGTGATCTCTCACACCAGACAGGCAGGCCCTCAATATAAGAGGAAAAATGCGACCTTGTAACGAAAGCACATCTGCTGTGTAATGTGAACAGCAAAATGTAACGTGAAAGAGTGTACACATTGTTCTCTAAAATGTATCTTTTTTAACCACCTCTCCCTTCTCATCCACCAGCTGCAAATCGTTCTCCTTCACAGAGGCTCGTGAATATTCGAAAAAGGAAGCGAAGGACGCGTGATGAAATGTTTACAGAACTTCAGACTGCCTCCCACGCTGACAGAGCCCAGCAGAATGCGTGGAGGCAGTCAATGACTGATTACCGAAAAGCCCAATATGAGCGAGAGGAGAGGTGGCGGGCTGAGGAGGAGAGGTGGCAGGCTGAATCGCAGGAGGAACAGAGGAAGTTGCGGGCTGAAGATGAGAGGTGGCGTCAGCTTGCACACAGAAAGCAAGAGTCCATGCTCCAGCTGCTGGAGCATCAAACTGATATGCTACAGCGTATGGTTGAGCTGCAGGAAAGGCAGCAGGAGCACAG
>NW_020664409.1:40558661-40627120 GCF_002925995.2 Terrapene triunguis
GCTACAGCCCCTGTGTAACCAACAGCCCTCCTCCCCAAGTCCCATTGCCTCCTCACCCAGACGCCCAAGAACACGGTGGGGGGGCCTCCGGCCACACAGTCACTCCAGCCCAGATGATTTCCCGAGCAATAAGTGTTAAAGTTTTAAACTGCAGTGTGTCCTTTTCCTTCCCTCCTCCCCCACCCATCCCGGGCTACCTTTGCAATTATCCCCCTAGTTGTGTGATGAAGTAATAAAGAATGCATGAATGTGAAGTAACAATGACTTTATTGCCTCTGCAAGTGATGCTTGAAGGGGGGAGGGTAGTAGGGGAGGGTGGGGTTGTTGGTTTACAGGGAAGTAGAGTTAACCGGGTGGGGTGGGGGCAGAGATTTCATCAAGGAGAAACAAACAGAAGTTTCAAACCGTAGCCTGGCCAGTCACAAAACTGGTTTTCAAAGCTTCTCTGATGCGCACCGCGCCATGCTGTGCTCCTCTAACCGCCCTGGTGTCTGGCTGCGCGTAATCAGCGGCCAGGCGATTTGCCTCTACCTCCCACCCAGCCATAAATGTCTCCCCCTTACTCTCACAGAGATTGTGGAGCGCACAGCAAGCAGCAATAACAATGGGGATATTCTTTTCGCTAAGGTCTGAGCGAGTCAGTAAGCTGCGCCAGCGCGCTTTTAAACGCCCAAATGCACATTCCACCACCATTCGGCACTTGCTCAGCCTGTAGTTGAACAGGTCCTGACTCCTGTCCAGGCTGCCTGTGTACGGCTTCATGAGCCATGGCATTAAGGGGTAGGCTGGGTCCCCAAGGATCACGATAGGCATTTCAACATCCCCAACGGTTATTTTCTGGTCCGGGAAGAAAGTCCCTTCCTCCAGCTTTCTAAACAGAGCAGAGTGCCTGAAGACGCGAGCATCATGTACCCTTCCCGGCCAGCCCACGTTGATGTCGGTGAAACGTCCCTTGTGATCCACCAGGGCTTGCAGCAGCATTGAAAAGTACCCCTTGCGGTTTATGTACTCGGTGGCTTGGTGCTCCGGTGCCAAGATAGGGATATGGGTTCCGTCTATCGCTCCACCACAGTTTGGGAATCCCATTGCAGCAAAGCCATCCACTATGGTCTGCACGTTTCCCAGAGTCACTACCCTTGATATCACCAGGTCTCTCATTGCCCTGGCAACTTGGATCACAGCAGCCCCCACAGTAGATTTGCCCACTCCAAATTGATTCCCGACTGACTGGTAGCTGTCTGGCGTTGCAAGCTTCCACAGGGCTATCGCCACTCGCTTCTCAACTGTGAGGGCTGCTCTCATCCTGGTATTCTGGCGCTTTAGGGCAGGGGAAAGCAAGTCACAAAGTTCCATGAAAGTGCCCTTACGCATGCGAAAGTTTCACAGCCACTGGGAATCGTCCCACACCTGCAGCACGATGCGGTCCCACCAGTCTGTGCTTGTTTCCCAGGCCCAGAATCGGTGTTCCACGGCATCAACCTGCCCCAGGAACACCATGATTTCCACATTGCTGGGGCCTGTGCCTTGTGAGAGGTCTAGGTCCATGTCCATTTCCTCCTCACTCTCGTCGCTGCGCTCTAATCGCCACCTCCTCGGCTGGTTCCGGTTTTGCTTTGGCATGTCCTGGCTCTGCATATACTCCAGGACAATGCGCGTGGTGTTCATAGTGCTCATAATTGCCGCGGTGATCTGAGCGGGCTCCATGATCCCAGTGCTAGCTATGGCGTCTGGTCTGAAAAAAGGCGCGAAAGTAGTATCTGACGGACCAGGGGAGGGAGGGGCGAGTGACGACATGGCGTACAGGTACAGGGAATTAAAATCAAGAAAGGTGGCTTTGCATCAGGGAGAAACACAAACAACTGTCACACAGAATGGGCCCCCCCCCCCAAAGATTGAACTCAAAAGCCAGGGATTAGCAGGAGGGAGGGGGGAAGCAAATGAATACAGAATAAATCTATTTTTTACATCTTAAGACGACGGTGCAGCATGACTGATAGCCCTCGGCATTTTCTGGGTGCTTGGCAGCAAATACTGGGCGCTTGGCAGTTAGCCTTCAGGTCTATTGCACAATCTGATACCCACTGCAGTATGACAACAATGGATACCAGTCATAATATACTATCTACTGCCCAAAAGGCAAGGGGTTGCTGCTGTGTAGCAATCTAGCCCCACGTCTGCCAGCCCCATGTCTGCCAGCACCCAGATCGCCCTCGGCCTCTTCTGGGTGCTTAGCAGACAATACTGGGCACTTGGCAGAAAATAGCATACTACGACTGATAACCATCATTGTCTGCCCAGGTGCCCATGATCGACAGCCACTGCAGTACGATGACGATGAATACCAGTCATAATATACCATCTTCTACCAAAAGGCAAGGGGCTGGTGCAATGCAGCCCTACGGCTGCCAGCCCCACAGCTGCCCCCACCCAGATCGCCAATGAAGGCTACCAGTCATGCTGCACTGTCTACCGCCAAAAGGCAGTTAGCTGCTGCTGCTGTGTAGCAATGCAGTCCCAACTCTGCCGGCACCTAGATGACATATGGTGACGGTGAGCTGAGCTGAGCGGGTTCCATGCTTGCCGTGGTATGCTGTCTGCACAGGTAACCCAGGTAAAAAGGCGCGAATCTATTGTCTGCCGTTGCTGTGACGTAGGGGGAGGGACCTGACGACATGTACCCAGAACCCCCCGCGGCACTGTTTTGCATCATCCGGGCATTGGGATCTCAACCCATAATTCCAATGGGCGGCGGAGACTGCGGGAACTGTGGGATAGCTACCCATAGTGCAATGCGCCGGAAGTCGACGCTAGCCTCGTTACTGTGGACGTGGTCCGCCGACGTTATGCACTTAGAGCATTTTATGTGGGGACACACACAATCGGCTGTATACAACCGATTTCTATAAAACCGGCTTCTATTAATTCGATCTAATGTCGTAGTGTAGACATACCCTCATACACACACAAGCCAGTTCCATACAGTAGCAAGTTTTGTGTGTGTCTCCTTACCCTCCACCCCTACTTCTCCCATTTCTTTATTCCCAATTTCTCTTTCTTCCATCTCTGAATCATTCTCTCCATCTCTTCACCATTTTCTCTCCCCCTCTTTCTTCATTTTTGTTTTGTTTCTCTCTGGGTCTCTCTCTGAAAAGCAGCCTCTCCCTTTCATTCTGACCCCTCTCATAGTCACCCCCTATTCTGCTGCCCAAAGGGGCAGCTTTAGAGTTCATGGTTTCAATAGCTCCCACAGAAATCATGAAACCAAGGGTGCAAAAACAGGGGCAGGGGTGTTCGGTTTTGTGTGATTAGAAAGTTGGCAATGGCAACCCTAGTAGAAGATCCGACTCTTGGCTTCTTCCCAAGGTTAGGCTCACAACTGCTTCTTCGGCTTTCTCCTTCACACGGAAGATCATTAAACAGTTGCAACCCATACTCAATGGGGACCCTATCCTGAAAGAAATCTTTCCTGAATCTCCACTTCTGGCCTTCAAATAACTCCCCAACCTCTCCAAACTCATAATCAGAAGCAAGATCCCCACAGAGTAGGACACACCAACTCAAAGCAGCACCAACCCTGCCAGAACAACAGATGCAAAACCTGCAGACATATCTCCACTGCTACAATGATCAATTTCCCTTACAACACACCTTTCATGATCCAGGGGTCCTACACATGCCTATCACAACATGTTATACCTCATCCAGTGCACTAAATGCCCCAATAACAACTATGTGGGTGAAACCAGACAATCACTACGCTCTCGAATGAACTCACACAGGAAAATGATAAAAGACAAAAACACCCTATCACCTGTGGGTGACACTTTTCACAAAGTGATCACTCTGTGTCTGACCTATCAGTTCTCATCCTCAAAGGAAACCTGCACGACACTTTAAAAGATGAGCCTGGGATCTTAAATTCATTACTTCGCTAGATTCTAAAAAATCATGGACTGAATAGAGACACTGGATTTATGGCTTATTTCAACAATCTGTAACCCACTAACCCCCTCTTTTGTCCTATGACTACAAAGGTGTTAACAGGCCACTCTATTTTGAATGGCTCCTTAGATTAGAATATATGCTAACTACTTATGCTAAACAAACCATTCCAGAAGCTTTGGAGCTGTGTGTGGCTCCAAAGCTTGTCCCTCTCACCAACAGAAGTTGGTTTAGTAAAAGAGAATATCTCACCCACCTTGTCTCTCCTACAAAACATAGACACAAACTAAAACCCTTAGCCCCTGCCTGCATTTTCAATCAGCAAACTCTGACAAGGCCTCACCATGTGGCCCATCACTTTGGGCAGTAACCAGGAGCGCCGCCAGCTTTTCTGCCGCCCTAGGCGGCAGAAGGTCCCGCCCCGAAATACCACCGCGGTCACTGCCCCCCAAATTGTAGTGCCCTAGGCGACCGCCTAGGTCGCCTAATGGGTTGCGCCGGCCCTGGCAGTAACCATTGTTCCAGCTCTTAAGTAACATAAAAGGTATTTTACTGCTCCTCCCACTAAGCCTGAAAGAATGGTGCTTAGCACACCCATCAGCTTTAACCAGGTCTTTGATAGTCTCTGGATCAAAGATTGCCATCAAGTGTATTATTAGCACCTTTGGCTTTCTGCATAACAATATTAATAACTGGAGTTAGACCTGAATCAGGACTCCATACCCAACATCCCCTGATCTGATCCTGAAGGATGGACCTCAGCTCCAGCTCAGTTTCCTCCAATAGATTTACCTCCACCCACCCCAAAAACTACAGGCCCCCTTTGAATAAGGGGCTATAGCAGGGGTTCTCAAACTGGGGGTCACAAGGTTATTACATGGGGGTTCGCGAGCTGTCAGCCTCCATCCCAAATCCCGCTTTGCCTCCAACATTTATAATAGTGTTAAATATATAAAAAAGTGTTTTTAATTTATAAGGGGGGTCGCACTCAGTGGCTTGCTATGTGAAAGGGGTCACCAGTACAAAAGTTTGAGAATCACTGGGCTACAGGCTTCGATCTTGAGCCAAGGCTCTTACCCTCCAGACATTCAAGATCAGACAGGCAGGGCCACCAATCTTCAGGGTATTATTCTGTGTATTTGGGTAGTCCTCACTGCACCAGAAAGTAGCATAAGGCTACCTGTTGCAACCACCACTGGCTGATGCAGTATAGAGCTATGGTTGTTTGCTAGGATCCTAAATGGTGCTAAAAGGCCACGTAGGCCCAGGGGTTTAGGGTTTCAGGTTGCATTCTTCCCACCTGAAGACCCATGGACTTAGAAAGAGGGGTGGGGGTTCCCCTGCCTGGCAACCCCTTCTATACATTCACTGTGGAGAGTAGCCAGCTGTCAGCTTCAAAGTGGTGGCAGAGTAGAAGTCAAGGGCAACATTTCCTTCCACCCTCCTTTTTTTCCAACAAGGGCCTCAAATAAGGGGACTGTGCTTTATTTTAAAGTCATCTAATCCCTACAAATGAGACCTGTTTATCTTTAAAAGGGAAACTAAGGGTTTGTTTGTTTGTTTTTTGTTAACCACCAAGACCCAAATTCAGGTAGGTCACTACAGAATCTGCTTAATGTGTCTGAGGGCTTGCCTACACAGGGAAATTTACCAGCATAATTATACCACTATAGTTATATCAGTAAACGCATACTGTGAATACTATTATTTGAGTATTATCAACCTGTAGAGATCAAAACTCATGAGTCAGTGTTTCCCCTTCCAAATCATGAGATTAGCTGAAAATCCTGTTTGTGTGTGTGTGGGTTGGGGGTAATTCAAATTGTGTTTTTTAGTCTGTCTTTTGACTTTAACTCTTCTGCCAATGTGTGTGGGATAATTTCAGGTTGAAAAATCAAATCCCTAATGCATACAAAAATACACACCTACCTCTACCTCCTCTTATGGAGATTCCACTTACCTTCTTCTTCTCACCTCTAATACAGGGGAATCGCCATCTATTTTCTATTACTTGCTTGACCTAACAGCAATGCTTCTCTGCCTCCGGACTTCTCTGTCTGTGACCCAGTGGCAGCTGTTCGCTGACTTCTTCCCTCCGCCCGGGAGTTTCTCCATCAGGGTCCCAGCAGAACCACTCTCCATCCCAACTCCTCCCTGCTGCTACTCCAGGCCTTCTCTCTCTGATCTAGGCCCTTACCTGAAGGCAGGTCAGGTCTGTGTCCTTAGAACCAAAGCTCTTGCACAGAGCTCTGCCCATGAGCCCAGCCCTGAAAATTATGGGTCCACAGGAGCTTCTGATGTCATTGTGACAACTCCTCCTGCAGGCACCAACATCCCCTGTCTCACACAATTAGTTTGTGAGAATTGGCAATACTACAACCCTGCCTTCCCCTGGCTGTTTGGAGGGGACTCCCCTTACTCACCACTATCTCTATACTGAGGCAGCTGCCATCAACCGATGCATCTCGCACCCCATCTGTATCCTCTGCAGCTCCTTACTCTTCTCATCTACCTTTCACAGTGCCACTGCTGCTCCTCCCAGTCCCTGTGTCCATCTAGCCCCCTGAACCACAGACTAACCGCCCTTTTGCCTGGTTTAAATCTCTTTGAGAAGAGTGGGAAGTGGCAGCCACCTTTATTAAGGGCACCCTCACTTCCACATGCAGATAGCATGTAAGGAAATGACAGCCATCATCCTGGCTTCATCCCCATTGACTGTAAAAGGAGATGGTGGCCATTTTGAATAAGGGAAAAATTGTGTGTTGGCACCTTTCATCATGAGACAGGTAAAACCACACCCCACAATTGCTAGTCACAATATAATCATGGCCATTGGCAATAATGTTATTCCCTGATGTCGCTGCCTGCACAGTGTACTCATCAAGTGAATACACAGTCCCTCTGTCTGGCAACAGACACTGTCACACTCTAAGATAACTAGCCAGATTTCCCCAGAACACACTGCTGCAAATGTAACTGGAAAGCACAGCAATTGGGAATGATGGTTGGACACTTTGAAGAAGGCAGCTCTGTGGACACTTCTGCCAGAAGCTGCAAGTGGAGGACAGGGGATGGATCACTTGGTGATTGCCTGTTCTGTTCATTCCCTCTGAAACACCTAGCATTGGCTGGATACTGGGCTAGACGGACCATTTGTCTGACCCAGTATGGACATTCTTTAAGTATTTCTTCACACAACGCACAGTCAATCTGTGGAACTCCTTGCCAGAGGATGTTGTGAAGGCCAAGACCATAAGTAGGTTCAAAAAAAGAACTAGATAAATTCATGAAGGATAGGTCCATCAATGGCTATTAGGCAGGATGGGCAGAAAAGGTGTGTCTCGCCTCTGTTTGCCAGAAGCTGGGAATGAGCAACAGGGGATGAATCACTTGATGATTGCCTGTTCTGTTCATTCCCTCTGGGGCACCTGGCACTGGCCACTGTCGGAAGACGGGATACTGGCCTAGATGGACCTTTGGTCTGACCGAGTAGGGCCATTCTTATGTTCTTATGTCCCAAACCATGCTGGCCAACAATCCCATCATTTTCCTCCTGCAGACACAGCCAGTTAGTTTCCAGTTAAGCAATCTGCTCAGCATAGGCCAGCAGCTGTAATTCCCCTATTAGGTACTCCTACAATTGCCACATTATCTTGCATATTATTGCTGTATAGTGGACATCGCCTGTTCCCTCTCATCAGAGTTGAGAATTCTGAGATCTCAGCATCAATGTCCAGTCTATGCTAGGAATTAGCTTCAATTTCAGCCACCACAGTGTAGATGCCCCAGTGCCAACCCCTAGTGCGCAGAAGGTACCAATTCTGGGGGTTGTCTCTGCTAGTTTTTTCTTTGAGTTAACTTAGGACAAATATCTGCTTGCTGGGGCAAATATTTGGAGAGTGCCCCGATTAACCTTTACAAAAGGGCTCAAGTCAGTTACTCACCCAACACCTGAGCACCGCCATACCCCTAGGGGTTTGCACCAATGCAGCTACAATAGAGGCTGAAATCAGAGCTAATTCCCCATTGAAGAAGTACAATTGCTGCCCACTCCGCCCACTTTGCTTGACCCGGGGCAATGGACAAATCCATCGGGAAGGACAATGGTCTAGGAAAAGCCACACAGCAGAAAACAAAAGAGGGAGGGAGCTGCGGGCACCTCTGCTGCCAGGCTGGGCTGCCCCCCGTGCGAACGCCACGCAAGTCACTCCCACGGGACGCGGGGCTGCTCGCCCCGGGCGTGAGAGGCGTTCGGTGCAAGCGGCGGGGCTGCCTGGGGGCTGAACCGGCCGGGCGCCCAGGGCCCCGGAACTGCTGTCACAGGCTGGGCCCCTCCTTGGCCGACGCAAAGGGGAAGCTCAGGGCCTGACAGCGGCGGAGGGGCTCGAGCAAAGGGGTGGGAACGCGGGCGCGGCAGGGCCCGTGGCGGGCTCCCGGGGGCTCTGGATAGCGGGGTGGTGGCGGGGAGGGGGCTGTCCCGCTAGGGCCATCCAGCAGGCCACAGCGGGGCGGGGGGGCGCTTGTTTCATAACAATCCCGCCGGGCCTAGCCGCAGGTAATCGCCATGGAAACCCGGCCCACCTCGCCCCGGGACAGCTGCTGCGGCTGAGAGACCCTGAGCCACTGGAGCGGCGGCCCCGCCCAGGGGGCCCCCGCCAGGTACCGCGGGCCGCGCTCTCGGCCCCAGAGGGGGGAGGGCGCTTCCCGCTGCCATTCGGGCCCGATAGAGAGACGGAAACAGACGGGGGGTGGAGACCGATCCCCTCCCGGTGCCAGGGCCCTCGCTGCGACAGGGACCGGCCTGCCAGCCCCCTTCCCGCAGCTCCCTTTCCCCATTGGCCACCACCGCCTTCCTGCAGCTCCGGCCTTGGTTAGTAGGAGCACCCTCTGCCGCCCCAGCTGCCTGCATCAGCGCCCCCTCGAAGTAAGCTGGCGAGGGACGCTGCCAACCAGAGGGCACGGGCCTGATCCTCCACCAGCCCTTCATCCCCACAAGGGGGAAATCGGCTAAGACCTAAGTCTCCTTAAGTGACTGATTTCCCCCCTTACTCCCACAGAGCGGTCAAGACTCACTGCCATGGCCGAGGAACCTGCCACTATTTGTTTCAATGAAGAGGATTTTTACTGTCCCGTGTGCCAGGAGGTGTTCAAAACGCCTGTGAGGACAGTAACCTGCCAACACATGTAGGTATATGTTGCCCCTGACCTTCCCCTCTATGAGTGCTTGTCCTCTAGCCTCCTGAGAAGCTGTTATTCCTTTTGTTTCCCCCTCCCCCCCAGCTTTCCAACACTTGGCCTGGGAACAGCGTCTAGTGCAGTATGATACATACAGTAAAACTTTACAGACCTTTTTAAAGCTTCTCCAGTCCACTGTGCTGATAATAAACCTCTATCCAATGCTGAATTTAGATTGTGTATGAGGTGTTTCAGAGCTTTTATCATCCTTATTTCATTTGTAATGAAAGAACAATCAGGTGAAAAATATTTTTTTAAAATCCCTTGCCTGTATTACTAATGTTATGTTACATATTTAGAAGTGAAATAATTTTACAAATCTTATTAAATGTGTACCTTTAATTTCTTATCCATTGGCTATTCTCTCAGATTGGAAAATGGAAAGAGTGTAATCACTTTCATTTTCTAGCTGTCATTCACAATGCTGCAAAAAGTGTATGTTACTTCTGAGAAATGTTTAATTACAAACTAGAAATTTGCCAAAAGCATTGCTTTTAAAATCAACACAGACACTTAAAAGAATGCTGTTTATATATGGAAGGTAAGGGTAACTGCACAAACCAACAAATTGGAATTTATGGGGGCAGTTGCGTGAGTGAAGGGCTGCAGTATTGGGCTATATTACAATTGGTCTAGAAATAAACATGAACATCTGATAATTTCCTCAATGTCACATGTTCAATATCTCATTAATGATCATTCAAGTTACACAACTCAAGTGTACTGGAATTAGAAAGTACAATCTCTGTATAAAATGAATTGCCAAACATCCCATAACTTGAGATCAGTAGTATGTTTCTATAATAACTTTACCTCTTTTGATCTGTATTGTTTTTATGAAGACTTATAGATACAGACTTCAGCCAGTGATCCTTATCCTGCAGAACTTATTGCTGGTTCAAGGCCTGACTCTACTATTTTTATAATAAATAATAATATAGCTACTCAACTATCCTTGGTGCTAAAGCAGAAAATATTGACCTACCCAACTTTTTTTTTTTTTTTTTTTTACTAATTTGTGTTTGTGTTAACTTTGAATTAGCTTCTGCAGGAAATGTTTCCTGACAGCAATCCGAGAAAGTGGAACGCATTGTCCTCTATGCCGTGGAACTGTGACTAAAAAAGAAAGATCATGTCCCAAAAGGGCTCTAGATGTTGAAAACAACATGAAGAAGCTTTCTGGGTGTTGTAGATGCTGTGAAAAACAGGTTGAGTAAACATAAAAGTTACTTATTACAAGTGAATAAACTTTCCTTCCTGGGGACCTGATCCTTCATGCTGCTATGTGTCATTAATGCCCAGTAGTTAAAGACTTGCAGCATTGAGCACCAAGTGAGGCAGGAGTGCATAGACATGCATCTGAAGTAGAAGCTGGTCCTTAGCTATGAAACAAAGTTTGAAATCAGAGCAAAGTGGCTGCTGAAATAAAGTTGCTTTTCAAGAAAGATTTAATTTTTTTTTTTTTTTGTAAAGTGCCAAACTGATAGTGCTCCATAAGTTAGAATAACTGAGAGGAATGAATGAAAACTCTAAAACAGGCCAAGAGAACACGAATAACTATGACAATGAGAAATGGAGAACAACTAGAAAATAAACTAAAGAGCTCATAATGTGCTGTATTTTTTTAAAGTGCTCAAATTTGCAGCAGAAGAGCACAAAATTAAAAAATGCAAACAGCAATACAAATGCCAGTAAACACTACCATATTATTTAATCTCTCTGCTTTCCCTTTGGTAAAGAGATCACTAATGTTCAGAACACTATGGGTGGAATCCTGGCCCCATTGAGGTCAATAGGAGTCTTGCTTAAATGGAGGCAGGATTTCACCCAATAGATTTTGTTTATGAAGCATTTGAATCCAAAAAGTCTTAATACTACCCTTCCTCACTCTTGGGTCTCAGAGGATTGTGTGAGATCCTCCATTAGTACTGAGTTTGGTTCTTTGTTACTCATGATCTCTGTTTAAAATGAAATAAGGTGAGGGAATCATTTAAACATTCAGGTTTATAAACTATAAAACCAAATGCCATTTACACTCAGTTGCAAACTGGTAGACTGGAAAGAACAAAGTGGCTTACATGTGTCATTGAGCATACTAGCTGTGAAAGATAATGTGTTCTTAGAACCTTTGGACATGTTTCTATCTGTAGCTGTCCCGCTCTCACTTCCCTCTGTGAAGCTCTTCATTGTGCTCAAGGGAGCCAGTACTCCTGCTTGACAATAGGAATCCCTGAAAATGTTAGTTTGAGGTGTAACTGACTGCATAAATGGCAAGAGGGCTAGGATCACAAAGTAATACATTATTGCTGAAGGGGAAGGGTGTATTTAAAACAAATGAATACCCCATAGTGCCTTTTCCTTTTGTATCAAGAGTTGAATATAATGCCTAATACACTATTAAGTGTTCAATGCATAGATGGAGTGGATACAGAATGTAGTTGTTAAAGTTGCATTAGAAGAGGAATTAGAATTTAATATATTGTTATACAGGGGTGTTCTGTTTTCCTTTCTTACATGCATTGTTTTATCAGAAGTACCGTCATTCTTTTCCCAGATGTTCTAGTTACACTGTAAAATCTAAATGGTTTGAAATTTCATTTACAGGTTAGGTTTTCTCGCATGAGACACCATTATAAAACATGTAAGAAGTATCAGGATGAATATGGTGTTCCTTCTATTGTTCCAAACTTTCAGATTTCCCAAGATTCAACAGGGAACAGGTAATTAATGTATTTCATGTATGACTCAGATAGTTTTTCTAGGGCACATTTTCTTTTTGTAAACAGTGTTGTCTAAGTTCTTGTGCTTCAAAAATGAATATTTCTCTAGAAACACCCTTTAGATCCTGTTCTTTATTCTTCAATCTGTGGCATTTAGAAAAGTGCTCTACAGCATGTTTTGGAATGACTTCCAGAAGCCTTCCCTAAAGGTTGTATAGTGTGAGAGTACCTCCGACTTTTTTTTTTTTTTTTTTTGCCTTAACAGCAATTGAGTAAGTTGCTTTATAGGAGGTCTGATTGCTCTTAGGTTTAGAGAAGTTTTATTTTTCCCTTATTCTTATTACTATTTAAATGGATAGATGGTTGCTTAGCCTCCTCTTGTTTCAAAATGTTGCTGTCTTTTGTTTAGGATTTTGTCTTCAGATTTGACTCATCTTGAGTTAATCTTCTTGAAAGTGAATAATAGCCCTTTGGCATCTTTACATGTTGGTTTATAAATTATATAACCAGATGCCATTTACCCTCTCTCAGTTGCAAGCCATAAGGCTAAAGAACCTGTTTTGCCAATACCGGAGTAAAAACTAAGCCAGGCATTCAGAATTCACATTTAGTTTAATACATACTTACACATACTGCGTACCTTCATTTATCACCATCTATTTTCAGTAGTTCGACCAGTTGGGGGAAAAAATCCATTTGAGTTTCAAATGAATCTGTGATAAAGAACGAGGAATATGTGGAAGTGGGCTCAAATGTGGGCATTTTCCATAACTATCACGCCATGCTGCTCTGAAGTGGTTGAGTTGGAAAAATATTCTAGAAGTTGTCATGTTACTGCACACCAAATTACACACTCAGAATTCCCATGTCTAAAACTATAAGACATACATAGTCGAGCAATTTGGCCTTGCTTAGTTAAAGATACATGGTCAAAACCTGCATTTAAAGAAAGTAGCATTCTTGCATATAACACACGGTATGAAGTACCTAGTGTGCTAGTTTCAAATTATGGAGGATTAATGCCTTTAACTACTGTTGTAGAGTATCATCCTGAGCAAACAGCTGTCTAATTCCTTTTAGAAAACAGCCCCTGCCTTCTGTTTACACAGTCCATACTGCCATTGGAGCTATTTGTCCTCTTCCCATTCCCCTCCCTGCCCCAAAAATTCAGTCTTGCTGTTGAATGGATAAGTATATACTAAACACTATTTTCATACTAAATTACTTTGCATTCTATTAAAGTTCATCATGCTAACCAAGTGAAAAATAACATCTTGATGCAAAAGAAAAGTTCTGAGCAGGGGTGATATTTAATTATTTGTCATGTTATATATGCTTACCATATGTTCTACCTATATAATCAGTTTACAATTAATGGGACTCAATGGATTTTTTTTTTAAATAGAAAAAAAAACTATATTTCTGGTATCTAGGTATTCAAACAGAAATTAAACTTGTATACTTTATCTAACGTTTTATATAAAGTAATAGGAGTGATACATCTACATTTGATAACGGAGAGATGGCTAATCTTCAGACACTTCAGGGAGATGCAAGGTAGGCTTCTTCAATTCAATATTGTAAAAGTGATTAAGTTGTCCATATTTAGATCTAGATATATTTCCAGTAGGGAGAAGACAATTCAAACTTCTTACGAGAGTCTGACAAACTTCTTTAAAAAAAAAAAAAAAAAATTTTTTTTTAAATCCTTGGATTCATGTACATGCAAGTTTATCAATTAGAATCTGGTGTTCTTGTTGCTTCTTCTTACTTGAAGAATCTCCAGGATGCATTGTATGGCCTCAATAAAAAAGACAAAAGAATTGTCTAAACTTCCTAACGTAATAGAATACATATTGACACACAAATATACAGTTTTGCTTGAAATTTACAGTTTAGCAAAGTGGCATCAGAATTTCTTTATTTTGACTACTAACAAAAAAGGCTATGACAACGTCAGCAGATGTTCTGTTATCTCCCTCTGATATCTCTTAAATTCTCTTTTAATAGATCCATATAATACTGTATAACTTCCATTTTCAGTGCACATCCCACATTCAAATGCCCCCTGTGTCAGGAAACCAACTTTACCCGGCAACACCTACTGGATCATTGTAACAATAGACACCTTTATCAGATAGTTCCTGTAGTAAGTATATATATTTTCAATGTAAGCATCTTAAACTCCCCTTATTTTAGTTATTTAGAGTAATAGTTTATTTCTATGGGCTCTTACAGTTCCAAACAAGCATTATGCTCTAAGAAAAGAATTGCATTGATGACACTGTAGTTAAGTTGAAGAAGGGATTTTCATTCAAAAACATTTCCCTATTAACTATAACTTTTCTTACTTCACTTCAGTCATAAGGCATTTGTTTTTTCTTTGTCATATTAGTTTCAGTTGCTGTGTTGAGTTGAAATGTAAACTATTTTGTTTTTTGAGCTTGATGCTTTTATTTTCTGGTCCCTTAACTAGAACTGCTGTTACTTATAGAAACATTGTCAATTTAAAAATCTTATTTGTCTTGTAACTTACTATTATTACATATGAAACCTAACATTTCTAAAACCAAAAGATAAAGAGGGAAAGATATTTTTATTTTACTCTGTGTAGTCAGTTTCACTGTTTCCTCTGTATAGTTTCCTCTTGCACCCTAGTTGTGTGCAAGACCAACACAAACATCAGTGGAGCAGAAGGGAGAATAATTTTTTTAAAATACAGGAAATTTTTATTTAAAAAGCAAATTGGCAGGAGGACTTACAGGCAGATGTAGTAACAAATTACTTTTAACCTCTTTTAAAAAACTTCAAGTTGACAGTCTCAAATGTTAGTCATATTATTCTGGAAAATTGTAAGTTGTGTAACATTCAAAATGTTGTTTATGTAAAACTCTAGTACATTCACTTTTGAGGTGGATAAGTATCAGATTAAGATTTTACATAGAATACACAATATAATGATGTCTTATTATTGGCTAATACTTTTTTTTTTTTAATAATTTTTCAAATTTAGATTTGTCCAATTTGTGTGTCTCTTCCATGGGCAGATCCCAGTCAGGTTACTAGAAATCTTGTTAGCCATCTAAATCTAAGACACCAGTTTGACTATGGAGAATTTGTGGTAAGCATTTTTCCTTTTTTTCTTGCTCTTCAAAGAAATGGGAAACCTTTTTTTCTCTGAAGGAAAATACTAAATTAGCCTCTGTGGCTGCAGAGCCCACAGAAGATTTGCAACTTTTCCATGTTTAGCTGCTGTGGATCCTGCTACTTAGAGGTAGTTCTGCCACTTCTAAACTGTTGTCTACACTATAAACAGTAACTGCCATTAACAGTGGGTATTGGCAACAGATGCTGCTAAATCATGCTGAACACCCATCTAGTGTAGACAAGGTTGTTCCATAAAGCTAATTTCAGCCTTGCACAGCTGCCCAAGACTACCCCTATTCCCAAGGGAAGTGTGACAGACTCCAGACTGCCACCTTTATGGTGTCTGTTGCTTTGCCAACCAAAAGAGAACAGAGGCCTTGCAAATACGGATTTAGGGTGAACCTTTGATGTCCTAGAGGTATATTGGCTAACTGAAAACCCTCTCATAAGAATTATATGGTAGAGAATCCCTCTCCCTAGCTGACTAGCCCACAATAAAATCAGGGAGAGGACATTGATTGGGTTCATTCGGCTGAAGAGTTCTACTCCTCTGCTTTCATCTCTCTTTGGTATCTGTGTAAGATATAGTATTGAGTGTTTAGCCAACTTTCTTGATCAGGGTGGATTTGATTTAAATCAAATGGATTTAAATCAGGAAGTCAGGAAGACTCAATTTAATCATGGATTTCTACATAAAAGTGCATTCTTGTTGGTTGTTATAACCTTAATACATATTCTTCACAACTCAGAAATAGATGAGACCCAAACTGGGTCTCTTTTACGGTCTGCTGCTGTTATAGGCTTTCCCTTCTAGCGAGAGAATGGTATGGTAGATCTCAAATCAATGAAGGCTACACTCAGAAAGACCTCAAGACTCCTGGAATACGCTGCTCAAATAGTTTCACTTTTGTTTCTACTGTCTGTCCCTCCCTTCTCACATTTGTCTCCAGACTTCTCCTTATCCAGATCTATTCCGCCCCCAACAAACTTCTATTCATTGAACTTTTTGAAACTTTGCACTTTTAGAGAGATGTAAGGGACTGACTCTGTGTACACAAATTTACAGAGGGACAATAGGGTTGAGGTCTTGTTATTTCTCACCTCTATATATTATTTATTTATTTATTTATTTAAAAACATTTTTGCTGTTAAGCAACATGTTATCTCTGGAGACACAGTCCACAGTTTGAGAACTGCAAAAGTAAGCATCTCTGATGGTTGCTTCTAGACTGAGCACTGAGTCCCATTGGGTAGATAGAAAGATTAACCTAAATAATCTATACAGAAGTCCCTGGAACCCCATAAGATTGGGTCCCTAATCCATGAACTATTGGAGCTCATTTACAAAACTTTTCTTAAACATTACATGAATATACTGTCTCATACTATAGAATTAGAATTTATAATCCCTATTCCATGATGAGATATCTTTGAGCTATAATGTATCTTAATTAAAACTATGTTTACATAGGTTTTTTCCTCAAAAAGCATTTTATCAAAAAAATCCAATTTAAATAAAAAAAAACAGATTTTTTTTTGTTTTGTTTAAATTCATTGATCTTGATGCATATATTGTAACACAAGAGATTCTCTATCTAGGTGCCATTTACAATACCATATGTGGGCAACAAATAATACAAAGAACCGGATGGAGTTGAACAGTTTGATAAGCGTGTACAGCGTTTCTCAGTTTTTGATCAAATGTCTTATTGTGTTTAGAATCTTCAGCTTGATGAAGAAACCCAGTACCAAAATGCTGTTGAAGAATCTTGTCACGTGACTATTTAAAGTGTAGGTCCTCTGCATCTTACTGCACTCTGAGGGAAAAGCTACATGAATCCAATCAGTAATCTGAAATGTATATTAATAAAAAGGGAATTCAGTATCTGTTTTTTTAGGTTAAATAACTTTTCCAAGAACAAGAGTTTTTAAAATGCTTTTTGATTAGACAAAAATGGAGTAAATTTTATTACTAGATTTTTTTAATTCTACCTAATTGATCGTACAGCTATTGGAAAGGTGTTAAGTCATTTTACTGAGTAGAGTTCTTTTACTTTAAGTAGGGACCTTGGTGGAGCTATTCACTGTTGTCTTTTGATTTCTGTGTACATTTTCATGGTTTTGTTGATCTTGCAGTTATATTTTTGTTAATGCCAAATTCAGGGCGGAGGGTGGGAATCAGATGCAAAGATGCTGTATTTCACTTTGCTTTTTATAGTCAGGGTTTCATTTGCAAAATTATATCCTCGGGAGAATATTTCTGTGTAACTTTTGTTTCAAGCTGAAGTGATATTTTTACTACCATGATTTCTAATAATAAAAGTGAGAATGGCCAATTTGGAAAGTTGAAATAGTTGTTTTCAATAGTGCAGCATTTTAAAGCAGATTGGTTTCACTTACATCACTAAGAAGGAATGCTATATCATGGCCTGAGGGAAATTATTTCTATTTTGTTATTTCTCTGGTGCATCACTAAAATAGGACATTTTGCTTCCTGGGCAGAGAGGCTATGAGCTCTTCCCACACACCCTGCAAACTGGTGGGGAGAGGAAGTGCTTTGTGTCACTTGACAGTGTGCCTTGTGAATGATTTAAAGATAACATGCAAAGGAAAAAAGTGTTTTTTTGGTTTTTTTTGATAAAAAGGCCAGAGTGTTTTGCCTTTATACATTATTTTTCTTGTTAGTTACATTAGAAATCCAGGTTGTGTCTACCATGAAAAACAGGGAAGACATTAAACTTGAAAACTGGTAGGATTAGGACATAATTGGTATCAAGGCATTGATACATGTTTTGTCAGTCATTGTTTAAAACTTTAACATGTGTTGTATACCTGAATAAGCAGTTGAGAGGAAAAAAAATCTTGCTAAGAAGATTCACTACCTCCATACCTTACACTAAGGGCTACAAAAGTTCCTATTCTAGTTCTCCCTTCCTGCAAGATGACCTCCAACAAAAACAGGGAAGGCAAGACTTGATATTCCCACAATTTTAAAAACACAAACTTTTATTTTTAAGTTTGGACCTTTATAAATAAGAACCAAAAAGCCCTATTTTGTTCCCTTGCATGTCCCTTAAGAAATGGCTTTATCAGGTGTATGGAGAATTCCCAAGCCTGGGAGAAATAGGATGTTTCCAAATACTGTAGTCAATTGGGACACAATGTTTTTCCCCTAACCCATATCCCTAACTGTCATTATTGTACATCGGTGTTGTGTACATAAAAAAGAGAATATCCAATAATTTTGCTGTGCAGTTAGTGATCTGAGTAATGGTATTGTCTAAGCACAAGCAACAGTACAAATGGCATTCAGGTGCCTAACTCATTTGTGCCTTTGGAAAACCTCCCCCTAAAAGGTATGTGATGCTATTTCCAAACAAAGTAATCTGGAGAATGCAATGCATTTTCCTTAAGTGCTTCATATTCCAGATCTATCCAGACTGGAATGTATGTAAAGAACAGAACCTACAGTGTAAGGATTTTCGAAGTTGAAACCTAATTCTGTGGTCCATTCATGGAGGGAGAGGGGGAGAGAGGGCAGCATATAGAGCTATAATGCTGGATATATACTAATTATTTGAAATGTTTATTCTCTATTTGAAAGTGAAAACAGATAGTATACTATCTCTCCTGCTGGCTTAAATTGCCAAAAATGTAGAGGAATAGGCTATTTCACAGATCTCCTAAAGTTCTAGCCTGTTTGCAATATCTTAAAATGTGAGGGAGGGGGGTTAAATTTCAAGGTATTCCACTGCTAAAAAGTTTGTCATTTTTAAAAAAAATAAAAGTTCAGAACATGCTAACTCTTCTATTGTGAACACTTCTTATAGAATTTGTTTATTCTTCAAAGTTCAGTTATGAATACATTTGTTCTCAGAGTCAACAAAATACTAATATAGTGGAGATGGCAATAAATGCCTAGAGCCAATACAGATTATTTTGAATCATTCTGAGACCAACACCTGATTGACTCTGAACAAGCCATTTCAGCTACCTGAACATGTCTTGAGAACTCTAGTTTAAATTACTTATGTTTTAAAACACTAACTCAGAGACACAAATCCTTCTACTGTTACAGCAATAATTAATAATTCACATTTGATGTGATTGTTGAAATAAAATTTTAGTAGAGTTTAAATGTTTTGAGACTTGAATTCATATTTTAAAAATAACATCCTTTTGCAGTATGTTACAAGGAATTTAATCTTTGAACAGTAATTTTCATTTATTGCATTCAATTTTGTGTATTTAAATGCAGTATAAAAATCCTTAATGCCTGGGATGTTTTCCCTATTTTGCATATGGTAAACTGTATATTGGCAAATCTTCCTTGTTTAAGTTTTTATATTTTTACTATGGTGAGACATCCTCCAACTACATTTTTTAGATAACTGATGAATGACAAGAAAATAAGCAGTTTGGTCAGATATTATACTGCCGTTGTCATTCTCTTTCCCACTCTGCATCTCAAATGTACCCATGAGGAGGCTGTATATTGGTAATGGGTGATGATTGCAGTAAAGTGTGCAAATTTTATTGGAAGTGTGCGGTTGAGAAACCCTTTTATTAACACATTCTAATGTACTGATGTTGAAGACAGGTGTCTGATGCTTGAATTGTACCTTCTTGGTTTTCTATTAAAACACTTTATTTTCTCTGTGTCTTCACTCTCTAACAAGGAGGATCTTGTCATAAGGCTGGGAATTAGAACCAGTTCCCTTGACTCTACTTCGTCCTTTGAGATTCTAATTCAGGAACTCTATACGTACTTCTGGTGGCATCACAGTTTAAATGATGATAAATATTTAAGCATGCACGTTACTAATAACCTGTCCTGTGAGCTAATTGGTTTGACTGTATGATACGTTCTGAGCTGGTCACTATCAATATAGTGATAGAGGCCTTAGGTTCTTCATTCAACTTTGGGGCTAGAAGCACAAGACTGGTTTGGGCAGTGCAGAGAGGTAGATGCTTCCAAGTCTATTTGCAGATTCAACTACAGCTGTCCCCTGGGTCATCGCTGGGAAAAGCAGAATGTATTAAAGGGAGGGGTAGGAGTTGCCTTGCAGCCATTAACAAAGATGGCAAATCTGGTTGCTGAAGAGATATCTTAAGGGCTTGTTTACAGATGGAGTTGTTCCATATTAATTTTTCCTGATTAACTCCACATATGGACACTTATTCCAGACTAAGAGTGTCCACTCATGGAGTTGATCAGGAGTAACTGTGTGTGTAGACAAGCCGTATATCTACTTAAACAAGGCAACATTTTGTAAGGGACGATATGTGAAGAAGTTATGGTTGATTGCATTGCTGGACCATGCCCTTCTCACCCAGGTCACTCTCACCAATATCTTTGAGTTGGAAAATACTTGTTCCTCCTCCTCATGTTGTACATCACTTCTCCTAAGTACACATGCCCAATGAAACTCGGTACAGAACTTCCCTTTTGCCACAAAACACTGAAACATGCTTAATTCTCACTGAAGACCATGGGACTTAAACATATGCATCAGTGTTTTGTTGAACCGAGCCAGAAATGAATAATTAACTCCAGTCTTTTTACTATATTTTAACTAGTAGAAGTCCTAACAACCAAAATTAATTTATGGACAGTCCCAGGATACCTCCAAATAACTTGTCTGTTTTGCCAAAGGTTTGTTTACGCAACATTACAGTTTTTTTTTATTCTGTTAATCATAGAACATACAAAATAAATGTAGTTAAACTTTTCTAGAATTAAATAGCATTGATAGAGAATAATTCCTTTATTGTTACATAGCTAAACTGTCCTTTCCTGTGCCACTGGTACTATCAGATTGCTAAATACACTCTCTCCTGGAATGCTTTACCAATGGTCAGGAGGATATGGAGGAGTATTGCAGCCATAATGCAATTTTATGAACCAGCTGGAGTTTACCTTCTGGATGTTTTTTAGGTTCTACATATGCCAGATTTGTATAACAGGTATGCACAGCTACATCCATATCTAGTCAAAGCCCCTACACCTTTTCACTGGATCTTACAACTGGAAAAGACCTTTTACACTAGTCTATCCCTCAAATGCATTCTTGATATTTGTGTCAGTCCTCATGAATGCCCTGATGATGTATGTTTATTTGAAAAACATATATACACGACAACCCCCAGCACCCCCTTTGTTGTGAGACTGCTTGCGAAGACAGGCCTTAAATATTGTTAAAATGTGCAGCTGCCCTACAAGTGTGTGATTGACATTGAAATCATGTCAAGTATCAGGAGGTAGCCATGTTAGTCTGTATCTACAAAAACAACAAGGAGTCTGGTGGCACCTTAAAGACTAACAGATTTATTTGGGCATAAGCTTTCGTGGGTAAAAACCTCACTTCTTCGGATGTTTTACCCACGAAAGCTTATACCCAAATAAATCTGTTAGTCTTTAAGGTGCCACCAGACTCCTTGTTGTTATTGAAATCATGGATATTAGGATTTCTTTATCTTCTGAAGTTCATTCGAGAAAGCAGGGCTGTACCCTATCTTGAGCTACCTCAAAAATACATCCTTATAGTGGGAAAGGCCAACTCTCACCTTTTACTTTTCAAAATTAAAGCCTTAAGCAACTTAGAGCGTTTACCATCACCAGTTCTCCTTTGGATGGTCACTCCCACATTTTTGTGGACACATTCACCAGTAAGGACTAGTAAAAAAAAGTTTAATCTGGATAAATATTAATTTTTCTCTTTCCTGCTAGACTGGGGGGTATCAAACTCGTTTTCAGGAGCGGGCCTATTCTATTTTTAATTATTGTCAAGAATATAAATTTTGGATACCATACTCCCCTCAATCCCTGGCACATCATCTTTATAGCAGTAGGGATATATTACAGACCACCTGACCAGGATGGTGATAGTGACTGTGAAATGCTCAGGGAAATTAGAGAGACTATTAAAATAAAAAAAACTTAATAATAATGGGGGATTTCAACTATCCCCATATTGACTGGGTACATATCACCTCAGGAAGGGATGCAGAGAGAAAGTTTCTTGACACCTTAAATGACTGCTTCTTGGAGCAGCTAGTCCTGGAACCCACAAGAGGAGAGGCAATTCCTAGTCCTAAGTGGAGCACAGGATCAGGTCCAAGAGGTGAATATAGTTGGACTGCTTGGTAACAGTGACCATAATATAATTAAATTTAACATCCCTGTGGCGGGGAAAACACCACAGCGGCCCAACACTAGCATTTAATTTCAGAAAGGGGAACTACACAAAAATGAGGTTAGTTAAACAGAAATTAAAAGGTACAGCACAAAAAGTGAAATCCCTGCCAGTTGCATGGAAACTTTTTAAAGACACCATAAGAGAGGCTCAACTTAAATGTATACCCCAAATTAAAAAATATAGAGAACCAAAAAAGCCACCATGGCTAAGCAAAGTAAAAGAAGCAGTGAGGCAAAAAGGCATCCTTTAAAAAGTGGAAGTTATCCTAATGAGGAAACTAGAAAGGAGCATAAACTCTGGCAATGAAGTGTAAAAATATAATTAGGAAGGCCAAAAAAGAATTTGAATAACAGCTAGCCAAAGACTCAAAAAGTAATAGCTAATTTTTTTTTAGTACATCAGAAGCAGGAAGCCTGCTAAACAACCAGTGGGGCCACTGGGCGATCAAGATGCTAAAGGAGCACTAAATGATGATAAGGCCACCGTGGAGAAACTAAAGGAATTCTTTGCATCGGTGTTCACGGTTGAGGATGTGAGGGAGATTCCCAAACCTGAGCCATTCTTTTTACGTGACAAATCTGAGGAACTGTCCCAGATGGAGGTGTCATTAGAGGAGGTTTTGGAACAAATTGATAAACTAAACAGTAATAAGTCACCAGGACCAGATGGTATTCACCCAAGAGTTCTGAAGGAACTCAAATGTGAAATTGCAGGAGTACTAACTGTCATCTGTAACCTATCATTTAAATCAGCTTCTGTACCAAATGACTGGAGGATAGCTAATGTGATGCCAACTTTTAAAAAGGGCTCCAGAGGTGACCCTGGCAATTACAGCCAGTAAGCCTGACTTCAGTACCGGGCAAACTGTTTGAAATATAGTAAAGAACAAAATTGTCAGACACATAGATGAACATAATTTGTTGGGAAATAGTCAACATGGTTTTTGTAAAGGGAAATCATGAAAATTTCTCATCAATCTACTAGAATTTTTGAGGGGGTCAACAAGCATGTGGACAAGGGGGAGCCAGTGGATATAGTGTATTTAGATTTTCAGGAAGCCTTTGACAAGGTCCCTCACCAAAGGCTCTTAAGCAAAGTAAGCTGTCATGGGATAAGAGGGAAGGTTCTCTCATGGATTGGTAACTGGTTAAAAGATAGGAAACAAAGGGTAGGAATAAATGGTCAGTTTTCAGAATGGAGAGAGGTAAATAGTGGTGTCCCCCAGAGGTCTGTACTGGGACCAGTCCTATTCAACATATTCATAAATTATATAGAAAAAGGGGTAAACAGTGAAGTGGCAAAATTTGCAGATGATACAAAACTACTCAAGATAGTTAAGTCCCCAGCAGACTGCGAAGAGCTACAAAAGGATCTCACAAAACTGGGTGACTGGGCAACAAAATTGCAGATGAAATTAAAT
The DNA here is from genome assembly GCF_002925995.2 of Terrapene triunguis. NCBI lineage: Eukaryota > Metazoa > Chordata > Testudines > Emydidae > Terrapene > Terrapene triunguis. The sequence goes on from NW_020664409.1 coordinate 40,582,325, forward strand.
GTGGATAAATGCAAAGTAATGCACATTGGAAAGCATAATCCCAACTATACATATAAAATGATGGGGTCTAAATTAGCTGTTAGCACTCAAGAAAGCGATCTTGGAGTCATTGTGAATAGTTCTCTGAAAATATCCACTCAATGTGCAGCGGCAGTCAAAAAAGCAAACAGACTGTTAGGCATCATTAAGAAAGGGTTAGATAATAAGACAGAAAATATCATATTGCTGCTATATAATCCATGGTACGCCCACATCTTGAATACTGCATGCAGATGTGGTCGCCCCATCTCAAAAAATATATATTGGACTTGGAAAAGGTTCAGAAAAGGGCAACAAAAATTATTAGAGGTATGGAACGGCTGCCGTATGAGGTGAGATTAATAAGACTGGGACTTTTCATCTTGGAAAAGAGATGACTAACGGGGGGATATTATAGAGGTCTATAAAATCATGACTGGTGTGGAGAAAGTAAATAAGGAAGTGTTATTTACTCCTCATAACACAAGAACTAGGGACCACAAAATGAAATTAATAGGCAGCAGGTTTAAAACAAACAAAAGTAAGTATTTTTTCACACAGTGCACAGTCAACTTGTGGAACTCCTTGCCAGAGGATGTGAAGGCCAAGACTATAACAGGGTTCAAAAAAGAACTAGATAAATTCATGGAGGATAGGTCCATCAGTGGCTATTAGCCAGAATAGGCAGGGATGGTGTCCCTAGCCTCTATTTGCCAGAAGCTGAGAATGGACAACAGGGGATGGATCACTTGCTGATTACCTGTTCTGTTCATTCCCTCTGGGGCACCTGGCATTGGCCACTGTCAGAAGACAGGCTACTGGGCTAGCTGGACCTTTGGTCTGACCCAGTATGGCCGTTCTTATGTTCCATGAATATCAATGGGAGGTTTGCACAAAGATCAAGAATGGAATATTGCCTTTATGTATCTATTAATCTTTGGTTATTTGTTAGTCACATTCAACATCACTAAGTGGGAAAAGCGTACTCCCCATTAGGATCCTTATTTATGCCCTTTGTTTCCTATCTTCTGTTTCTCATGCTTGTTTTCGTGTGTCTTCCTTTTCCCCCCTCCACATTTCCTTTCCCACAGCAAATCCCCATTCCCCACATCCATAGACTTCACTCTCACCCACTTCCCTACTGCTAAAGTGATCAGCAGTTAAATAGCTAAATTTACATTAAAAATGTCATCACTAGCCTTAAGAGTCAACACCACTACTATAGTGTTGTGGACAGGCGAGTTTACACCTCTCAGTTCTTGCTTGAGACTGATTGCAGATTCATGAAGTGAGCACTGCATCAGTAACACTTGGTTTACATTAGCAAAGTTTTCTTTGCAATTATAGGTAGAATTTTTTTAAAATGAAAGCTTAATTTCAGCAGAATTTGAATGTGCTAGGCTACATAAATACATATAGGCTACATAAATACATCAAGGAAGGCCAGAAGTCTGACACTAGGCTTTTTATTTCTATAGGTGTCGATAAAAAATGTAAATTAGCAAGAAGGTTAATTAGATGGGTCTTTTCAACACGAACTTTGATTCTGTTCTGGCAGTAGCAGCATCTAAGGGGGTAACTGCATTTTTTTTTTTTTGTTTAACTCTAGAAAATCTTTTGTAAAGTCTTTTTATCCAGGCCTTTTTTCCCCCCTGAAAAAACTTTCCTAGTCTATCATTAAACCACAACAAGGCACTAATTATTTTTAATTGTCTAAATCCAAAAACAAAGTGCATGGAAAGGTTTCACCTTTGAATTAAATGTTTGTTCCATTTAGAGATGATAATTCATTGAGCAGTTATCCTATTTGTGGGTGGGACATCTCTATTGAAATATTTCACCTCTAAAAATGTATCTGCAGTAATAGACTTGTTGTAACTGTTCCAAGTCTACATTAATTGGGTTACTGATTTGCTATTAGTTAAAGGCTGACACGTCCAGAATTTCTCTTTTTACTTTATTACGTTTGGCAAAGAGATTAATAGCTCTGTGTTCTCTAAAGGCTCCAACATGGAAGAGGCAGAGTGCTCAACTCCCATTAACTGGAACAGAAAATAAATTAAAAAACCATGTCAGGCCAAATTTAAACATTAAGGGGGGGGGGGGGAAAGAGGTACAAATCCAACTTTCCCCCACCCTTTGGAGGTCACCTTTAAAATTAAAATGATGATGTACAAATAAGAACCACAAGGGAGCATGTGAGGATAATTACATTATACAGTAGTGAAGAGAAGTGGGCATAGCTGAATTTTGTTGAATTTAGATTTCTTTCCTTATAAACTGCAAACACCTTAGCCACACATAGCTTATTTGTTAAGGAGAAATCCTCTGGACAGCTCACAGCCTGAGTACATAGGTGGTGCAGGGAGAAAATCTGAAATCAGAAGGAGAATCCTTCCCTTGGGGAGCCCAAAGCTATAGCACCTGCTCACATTGGCACTGTCTTGAAGCAGGGCTGGCTGTGCACTGCCTGCTGATAGAGCCAAGTGACTGATATAGCAGCCAGGGATTTCTGGGGCACAAGCCTTTTCCCAAGCCATGTCTCCTACTCTGGCAGCTGGGACAGGAGTGGCGGAACAGCTGTTATGCTGGATCTGTACCTTTGGGAGATGCCCTTTATTGGAATAACCTTGGTGGCCAGCATCCACTTTGTGCCAGCAGAGGGGCCTAAAGAAGCTGTACTACACCACAGTGCAAAATCTGCCCAACAGAGGAGCTTTACTTCAAAAAAAATACTAGTGTAGAAGTATGTCAGACATGGGCCGAATTCCAGTTGAAAAAAAATCATTTGAAATAATTATCAAAACATATGAAAAAGCATTTTTTACAGTCATTCCTAAAGGTAACATGTATGTACGTGTGATTGAAAGAGAGAGAGAATTTGGGGATGGGGGAGAGAGGATGATGGGAGATGAAATGCCGCAGTGTCAAGCTCGTGCTCTGTGCCCATTTAACTATGGCTGAGCAGTGGGAGAAAACAGAAGGCTGATTGCATTAGTTCTTGATAACCCTGAATCATAACATGGTACCATGTTTGCTCTAAGCACACCTTCCAAATCACAACCTGCAGGTGAGTTAGGCAGAGGAATGCTTATCTTCCCCCAATTCATGGATTGTGCTGCGGCTTAGGTATGAGAGAGGCATCAGGATGCCTAGAGGCCGGCAGTGGTGTGCTTGCTCAGAGGCAGAAAAGTAGAGGCCTAGGGAACTTTTACCCTGAAAAACTTAGGCACTGAGTGACTTTAGGTGCCAAACGGGGTAGGTGGCAGTCAAGCGGAGGTTTTGTGGCTCACAGTGATGCTTAAAACCTTTGAAGATCTGGGCCTAAGTGACTAAGTTTTTCTGGAAGCCAGTGGTAAAGCAGAACATGAACCCTGGCCTCGCACATTTCAAGCTGGCATCCTAATCACTTGGCCCCACTCAGCAGTCAATGCACAATCATCCATCACCCTTGTCCTTTAAGCAACATTCCCCTCACAAAACTACCCGTGCATCTGTCCTTATATCCAGAATAGCTACAAACAAAAAAAGATAGGTCAAAAACAAGGCAAAGCTGGCTCTTTCATTTTCAGTCATTTCACAGCTCTCAGGAGTTAGCTCAAGTTACATTTGGGGATTAAATTTCTGTAGTTTATGGTGACAGTATTTGCAAACAACGCAAGCAACATTTTGCCATTTCCTCCTGCTTATCTGTTCCCCTCCCACATTTATCCTGTATGCCCCTGTTACTGTCTCTTTCACCATCTGTAGAGTATTATCCCTCACCCATAAGTCCAGCCCCTTTCTTGTTCTTTATCTCCCCAAATAGCTTCAAGTCCTTCAAATATTTTTTGTGCCTCTGCTTATATTTCCATCTTTGTCCTTTGAGATTTTCTGTTTTTCCTTCCTCCCCCTCACTTTGTCCACTCTTCCCCACTCATTTTTATGTCTTGTATTGTGGATATAGACATTTTTATGTCTTGTATAGCAGCTGATTCAGAAAATCTTCCAAGATGGTGTGGGTACATGATGGAGCAGGAACCCTGACAGAGTCAACGTCACCTGCTGTAGGGAAATCCTCAGCCTCAACATTATTAATAATTGTTCGTGCTACCATATCACCTAGAGGTCCAGGCCCCAGAGTGTTTGGCACTGTACAAACATACATCAAAGTGATGGTCCCTACCGAGGAGAGCTTACGTTGCTCTCCCAACATGGCTCCCCCTCTGCAACTGTGGGGATGTGAATGTGCAGAGTGAGATTGAAGGGTTACTAGAATAGGCCTAGATCACCCTCCACTTTCTGCTGGGTTTTACCCCTCTCTCCTTGTCTTAGTAAGGGGAGGAGAGCATTTGGGCTTATGAAAAAAAAAAAAAAAAGAGGCATCTAATTGGCTGCCAAAGGATCAGAGTTTGCAGCATCTCTCATAGCTGCCCAGGACTCATTAAGCAGTTTTGCCTCATTCAAGTTGTCACTCCTATCCAAGAGAACAAATTGCAAGGAGAAGAACTAAGATAAATGCCCTAAGCTTTTAGTTAATGTAATTATTTTTTCAAATGTACAAGTACTACAGACTGGGAAAACTGAAGACATTCATGGCCTAGACAGACCCTAACAAGAATCTCCTCCTCAAGCCAATGACTCTGAACCCTATTTATGGACACCACCTGCAGATTAGTGGGGTGATAGTACAACTCAACACAATGGAAAATACACGATTACATTCCTCTGAGTTCCTGGCATGAGCAAAGAAAGGGTCCAGGCTACTTTAGGCTGTCTTATGCAGCGCTGATTGAGGAAGAAAGTGACAGTATCTCAGACTGTCTGTCAGACTGAATGAGAGACAAGGTGGGTGAGGTAATATCTTAGGGTATGTCTTCACTACCCGCCGGATCGGCGGGTAGCAATCGATCTATGGGGGATCGATTTATCGCATCTCGTCTAGATACGATAAATCGATCCCCGAACGCGCTCCCCGTCGACTCCGGAACTCCACCAGGGCAAGAGGTGGAAGTGGAGTCGACGGGGGAGCCGCGGCCATCGATCCTGTGCCATGAGGACAGGAGGTAAGTCGATCTAAGATACGTCAACTTCAGCTACGCTATTCTCGTAGCTGAAGTTGCGTATCTTAGATCGATTCCTCCCCCCACCCCCCCCAGTGTAGACCAGCCCTTATATAGGACCAACTTCTGTTGGTAAGAGAGACAAACTTTTGAGTTTATACAGAGCTCTTCTTCAGGTCTGGGAAGTGTACTGAGTGTCACAGTTACATACAAGGTGGAAAAGATTGTTTAGCAAAAGTAGTTTACATGAATTTCAAAGGACTACTTAAGGTGAAGTGGTCTGTTAACACCTTTCCCATCATAGGGGGAAAATTGAATTGCAGATTGAATAGCACTGTTTTGTACAGTCTAAAATACATTAGATACATAGTATATGGGAATACCAAGATGTCTTTTGTTAATGCCTCTCCAATATTACTTTAAGAATCCTCAGTTTATGTGCTTGTGATTTGTGTTTAAAACTATATCTTATCCTGCTACATTAGCCACAAAACAGTAACGCGCGCACACACCCCCACACCCCTCTTTGTTAATTTACAATTAAGTTTGCTCAAGTATATTTCCTACCAATGCAATCACTAAAACTCAAGGAAGTCACTGGTTAAATCAATATCAACCACCACACTGATGACAATGCACATGCTTTACCACTCAATGTAATCAGCTCTATAACAAATTCACTTTCAGTTCCACTCACAGTGCACTCATCCAGTTCCTCATAGTCACATTTCAGAGGCAGGACTTGTTTCCATCCCTCCAACAGAGATACTTTTAAAGTGTATATGGTGTTATTTCTACCTTAAAGTTGTTTTTTTTTTTAAATCGGAGGTTAGATTTCAGGTGATGTCAACCATCGAATACAGAGAAGGATTATCCCAATGTGGACCATTGCCTTAAAAACATAGTTTGGCACATAGTGCTGTATATCCTATGAATTAGGTGACTATTATTCTATTCACATTTTAAAGGAGATAAGGATTAAGTGACGTGTCTGAAGTCACAAAGCAAGTTAGTTTCAGAGCTGGAGGCTCATTGCCCAGGTGTGTGATCATATAATAGAACCCATTATAACACTTAGAATTTAAATAATATAATTTTTGTCTTCAAAGTCCAGTATGAACATTAAGTATTTACTCATCACCTTAATACTTGCTTCACCTTGTCCTGTTTGCCGGGGTCGGTGGTGCAGACCCATACAGCATGTGTGATTGGCACAACTTTTATGAACCAGCTGGCCAGGCCTCACATTCTTGTTATTTTGAAAATCAGTTTTTCCTCTCCTGAATGGGCCACCTGCCAGACCTGAATCTAAACAGTAATTAATTCATGTACACTCTTCATGAGGGACACAGTTACTGTTGCTCTAAGACAGGGGTTCTCAAACTGGGGGGTCAGGACCCCTCAGGGGGTTGCGAGGTTATTACATGGGGGGTCGCGAGCTGTCAACCTCCACCCCAAACCCCGCTTTGCCTCCAGCAGTTATAATGGTGTTAAATATATAAAAAAGTGTTTTTAATTTATAAGGGGGGTCGCACTCAGAGGTTTGCTATGTGAAAGGGGTCACCAGTAAAAAAGTTTGAGAGCCACTGCTCTAAGATCTTTCACTCAATGTCCTGAAATTTTGTGATTAATATATTGCTTTTTCATGTAGTTCCCTGTGACGTGACTGGTTTTATGACGATAATTTAGGTATGCATATAAGTGTTCACATGTGCCTCTATTTTCATTTTCTCGTTCACGGTCACATTTACTAGTTCCTTGAATACAGCAGTTTAATTGAGTAAGTGGGAGTAACTGACTGATGAGAGTTATTGGCTGCCCTGGTTATTTCTCTGCCAAAATATCTAGCCTATTCTATAAAGAAGGAGTATTGCAAAAGGGAAAGTTGGTTGTTTTCTTTTCCTCTAAGATCTGTGCTGGATAGACCTCAGGGCTGCTGAAAGAGGGCAATAAAAAAGGAGAGAACTTTTCTTTTGGAGAAAAGAAGGGGTATAAATGTAGTAAATTATTATAAGCAATAACAGCACTTGACCTCTGGTAGGTAATTGTGTATAACCACTCAGCTGTTTCTTAGTTAGGGATTTGTTTAATTAGCTGCTTTATAGCTTTAGTCATGTTTAGTTTTGTCTCTGTTGAGGGCCTAGCTTGGCAGTCTGCCCAAGTGGCACACCAAGAAGCTGCCTGTATTATGGGGATGGTATTTGCTATTGCGTCGATAGTGGCAAAATACATCCTGCTGAGAAGATGGAAGTCTGAAGCAAGTCCTACATATGCAGACTGGTTGGGTGAAATGTCAAACCCAGCATGGATTAACTTGATTTGGGATAAATAATTGGGGAAAACCAACTATATAGAACACATGGAAATGCTACAAACTCTACTAAATAGAATTCTTTCCTTCCATATGGCTCAGTACCTCTTCTTCCCCCTTCCCAGCACATTATGGACTCTTTTTTAGGTCACTCACCTACCTGGGGGCTGCTCCTTACAGCCCGGCAGACATGACAGGTGGGCTGTCATGCAGTATCTGCTTGCAGTAGTGGTGATAAGGAAGACATCCTACTGTCTCCAGCTGTAGAATGGTTGGGGATTGGTTCTCTTTGCTGGTAAGGCAGTTGGGGAATGGATCCCTTTTGTTTCTTGAGGGAAGTTGGTCTTCCCTGACTGCTAGATGTCTCTTGTAGCCAGCCAGAGAGAGCAAGATTGAGAGTGTATAGAAAGGGGTTGTCTCATACAGGTGTTTGAGTGAGAAGGAAAATAGGTCTCCAGAGTCACACCCAATACCAGCTGTTTAGACTCAGGAGCTGACATTACAAAGGCCTAGTCAACATTACAGAGTTAGGAAGGCAGCTTACATTGACCTATATTAGCACACATACAGCACTCAATACACATACAAGGTTCATAGCACGGTGAAAAAAAAAAAAAAAGAGTGCCAGGTACAGCATACACACATTACTGTAGTTCATTGTTAAAATGCTCCTTCAAAGCTTCCCTGAGCCGAATAGTTCCCCGTTGAGCTCTTCTTATAGCCCTAGTATCTGGCTGCTCAAAATCAGCGGACAGCCAATCCACCTCCACGCTCCAACCCTGCAGAAACTTTTCCCACTTTGCTTCACAGATATTATGAAGTTCAAAGCAGGCAGCTGTGACCATGGGGATATTTTCTTCACTGTTGTTGTGATGCATGACCAGAAAGGGTTAAGCGGCTTGCAGGCTAAATAACCCAGAGCCAACCTTTAAAGCATGTTAGAAAGTATGTGAATGGTAATTAGGGCCATTCAATGCTAGATAGACTAGAACTTTGAAATGCAAACCTATGTTGTTAAAAGTGATACTAATTGTGTGTATCTTAGATACTAGCCATGTAAACAGACAGTTCCTGTCTGTCACTATAACTATTAATTGAGAGATTAAAAAGGGAATATTAACATTTAGATGAATCTTGGGTGAAATAATGTCATTGTCTATATGTCTCTTTGACGTTTGTGTTAGGCTGCCTAAAGGATAAATTACCCTATGTTAATTTGTGTAACTAATTACTGGTGGTGCTTAGGAAACAGAAGGTTACATCAAAAGCCTCTAGTTCACCCAGGACTGTATGGTCAAGTGGCTGCTAGAACACTATATAAAAGACCCTTGGATCCTGATCCTGTCATCTCAGATTTTCTTGAGGTTTCATGCAGGGGAAGCCTAAGCCATAAGGACTGAGATCCCAGTTCTGACTGGACCACCCTGGATAAAAACATTGGACTATAGCCTATGGACTATTTCTGAAAGAACTCTTTGCATCTACAAAGCTCTCCATCTCTGCTATGAATCTGAATCTCAAGATTGACTCATGTCTGTATGTATACTATCCTTCTTCGAGTGCTGTCCATGTGAGTGCTCCACTCCAGGTGACGGTGCGTCCCGGCGCCGTTGATCGGAGATCTTTGGTAGCAGTGCCTGGTCAGGACGCATGCGCTCAGCTGCTGTCTCGCAGCATCGTTAGGGTCTGCCTGAGCGTGCGCATCCCGTACCCCCCTCAATTCCTTCTCAACCGTCCTCGGCTGAAGACAGGACTCGGGACATAAGAACATACATAAGAACGGCCGTACTGGTTCAGACCAAAGGTCCATCTAGCCCGGTATCCTGTCTACCGACAGTGGCCAATGCCAGATGCCCCAGAGGGAGTGAACCTAACAGGTAATGATCAAGTGATCTCTCTCCTGCCATCCGTCTCCACCCTCTGACAAACAGAGGCTAGAGACACCATTCCTTACCCATCCTAGCTAATAGCCATTAATGGACTTAACCGCCATGAATTTATCCAATTCTCTTTTAAACACTGTTATAGTCCTAGCCTTCACAACCTCCTCAGGCAAGGAGTTCCACAAGTTGACTGTGTGCTGTGTGAAGAAGAACTTCCTTTTATTTGTTTTAAACCTGCTGCCCATTAATTTCATTTGGTGGCCCCTAGTTCTGATATTATGGGAACAAGTAAATAACTTTTCCTTATTTACTTTCTCCACATCACTCATGATTTTAATAACCTCTATCATATCCCCCCTTAGTCTCCTCTTTTCCAAGCTGAAAAGTCCTAGCCTCTTTAATCTCTCCTCATATGGGACCTGTTCCAAACCCCTAATCATTTTAGTTGCCCTTCTCTGAACCTTTTCTAGTGCCAGTATATCTTTTTTGAGATGAGGAGACCACATCTGTATGCAGTATTCAAGATGTGGGCGTACCATCGATTTATATAAGGGCAATAAGATACTCTCCGTCTTATTCTCTATCCCCTTTTTAATGATTCCTAACATCCTGTTTGCTTTTTTGACTGCCGCTGCACACTGCGTGTACGTCTTCAAAGAACCATCCACGATGACTCCAAGATCTTTTTCCTGATTAATTGTAGCTAAATTAGCCCCCATCATATTGTATGTATAGTTGGGGTTATTTTTTCCAGTGTGCTTTACTTTACATTTATCCACATTAAATTTCATTTGCCATTTTGTCGCCCAATCACTTAGTTTTGTGAGATCTTTTTGAAGTTCTTCACAGTCTGCTTTGGTCTTAACTAACTTGAGCAGTTTAGTATCATCTGCAAACTTTGCCACCTCACTTTTTACCCCTTTCTCCAGATCATTTATGAATAAGTTGAATAGGATTGGTCCTAGGACTGACCCTTGGGGAACATCACTAGTTACCCCTCTCCATTCCGAGAATTTACCATTTATTCCTACCCTTTGTTCCCTGTCTTTTAACCAGTTCTCAATCCATGAAAGGACCTTCCCTTTTATCCCATGACAACTTAATTTATGTAAGAGCCTTTGGTGAAGGACCTGGTCAAAGGCTTTCTAGAAATCTAAGTACACTATGTCCACTGGATCCCCCTTGTCCACATGTTTGTTGACCCCTTCAAAGAACTCTAATAGATTAGTAAGACACGATTTCCCTTTACAGAAACCATGTTGACTTTTGCCCAACAATTTGTGTTCTTCTATGTGTATGACAATTTTATTCTTTACTATTGTTTCAACTAATTTGCCCGGTACTGACGTTAGACTTACTGGTCTTAATTGCCGGGGATCACCTCTAGAGCCCTTTTTAAATATTGGCGTTACATTAGCTATCTTCTAGTCATTGGGTACAGAAGCCAATTTAAAGGACAGGTTACAAACCATAGTAAATAGTTCCACAACTTCACATTTGAGTTCTTTCAGAACTCTTGGGTGAATGCCATCTGGTCCTGGTGACTTGTTATTGTTAAGTTTATCAATTAATTCCAAAATCTCCTCTTAGGGACAGTGCTCATCTCTTCCCTGGTTACTGTAGGAAATAAGTAGAGAAAAATAGAAATAGTTAGCTGGCCATTTCCCAGTTCTCCCTTTCCTTTAGCATAGTTCATTAGTTTAAAAAAAAAAATAACAATTTTTTTTCTTCAAGTTAGTCTCTCGAGACTTCCCCAGCCACTCATACTTTCATTTTGCCGGAGTCGCCAGGCTTTAAGAAATGTGGCTCCTGCAGGGAGTCTATGCCGTGGTCTGACAGGCACTCACTCTGTGTGAAATGCCTCGGCGAGACATGTCCCTGTGAAGTGTCTCCACTGTAACAACTTAAAAACTAGAGCTCGCCGTGACAGAGACTTGCGGCTAAAAATGCTCCTCATGGAGAAAGCTCTGCAGCTACCTATGGAGAAGGGCAGTAAACCCTCTCCCTCACACTCGCCTGCCCAGGGCTGGCTCTAGGTTTTTTGCCACCCCAAGCAAAAAAAAAAAAAAAATTTGGCCGGAAATGCCGCCCCTGAAATTGTGCCACCCCAAGCACATTCTTGGTTTGCTGGTGCCTAGAGCCAGGCCTGCTCCTGCCGAGTCAGAACCGACCAGGAGCATGGATTCACCCTCTCACGCGAAGAGGCAGGAAGCCCTAATGTCTCCTCTCAGAGACACTCAAAAGGGTAAAGGATCTCCCGCAAGGTCTTTACCCATGGTTCTGACAGCGCCGAGAGCAGGCAACTCTGACCGCCCCAGCACTTCACGCGGGGCGCAAAAGCAGGAACCCGACTTCCCACAGTGGGAAGCTCTCCTTGGCACCAGTCCTGCCGGCACTGACAATGGACCCGGTGCCGGCAACATGTTCCACCCCGGTGCTGACAAGAACATCAGCACCAAGCCTGCCTGCCACCCCCGGAGCAGATTCAGACCCCCTGTGGGGCTCTCACAGACGTCTCGCGGCTCCTACAAAAGCGAAACAAAAATCACTCTGGGCCGCCACTCACACTCCGCAGCACACCAGCCTAGTCAACAGTCAGTCTCCATGAGACACCATCAGCTTTCCTCACAGGCCATATGGGGGAGTTAAAGGGGGAAGTCGTTCTTTTCACTACTCCCTGCCCTTCCAGCTCTCTAACTATCTCCGCTACAGCCCGGCGTGCCGCAGTGGGGATAGGATATTGTTTCTGTGGTGGGACTGCTGGTCCTTCTATTTTCACTGGTTCCCCAGTCCATTTACCGCAGTCCTGCTTGTGGGCCGCCCATGACTGGGGAAAACACTTCCTCCATTCTCCGAGACCCTAGCTATAGTTGTAGCCCACCTCCGCAAACATGGGATTACACTTTTCCCCTACTTAGATGACTGCCTTATCAAAGCCAGCTCCTACGATGAGACGTTAAAAGCGACGAACTTTACCATCTCTATTTTCCACAGTCTCGGCTTGCAAATAAATTTCCAAAAATCCACCCTGATACCTACACAGCAGATAGAGTTCATTGGAGCTCGCCTGGACTTGATTCGAACCAGAGCCTCGCTTCCACACAACAGATTCCTCACTATTACACATCTCCTACGCACGATCTCTGTTCGCCTCAGAATACAGGCACAGAGCTGCCTACAGCTTCTTGGTCACATGGCAGCCACCACCTTCGTGGTCAAATACGCCAGGCTGCACATGAGATGCCTTCAGGGTTGGCTCAACTCCAATTACAAACCCAGCAGACACAGTTTCTGCATAACACTGACTCCGCCACCGAACATATTGGCCTCCCTACATTGGTGGACAAAACCAGAGAACCTGTGCACGGGTGTTCCCTTCCATCCACACTCCCCAGTACTCATGCTTACCACGGACTCTTCCCCGATAGATTGGGGAGCGCACCTAGGCGACCACAAGGTACAAGGCCACTGGTCCCTCTCAGAGACGCGTCTGCACATCAATCTTCTAGAACTCAGAGCCGTCAGGTATGCTTGCCTTCACTTTCTTCCCACCATAAAGAACAAGTCCATCTGAGTTCTGATGGACAATATAGCATGTATGTTCTATATCAACAGGCAGGGGGGAGCACGATCTCACTCCCTATGCACAAAAGCCATCTGACTATGGAATTGGTGCATACAACATCACATAGAAATCACCGCTTCCTACGTGCCTGGGTGTCACAACACTACCGCAGACACACTCAGCAGACACTTCTCCAAGGAACACAAATGGGAATTACATCCCACGATACTCTGACAGCTCTTCTCCCACTAGGGCACTCCGTCGATAGACCTGTTTGCCACTCCTCAAAACCGCAAATGCCATCTATTTTGCTCCAGAGCTGGACTCGGGCACTCATCTCTAGGGCATGCATTCCTCATTCCTTGGAACAAGTCCCTCATGTACGCTTTTCCACCGATTCCACTCATACACAGGGTTCTACGCAAGATCACAGAGGACAAGGCCCGGGTCATACATATTGCCCCAGCTTGGCCCAGACAGATATGGTATCCTTACCTGCTACGCATGTCCATCCATCCTCCAAGGATTCTCCCCGACAGACCAGATCTCCTCTCCAGAACTGTGGTCGGCTTCTTCATCCGCAGCTCCAGAAACTCCATCTGATGGCATGGTTCCTTCATGGTTTCAATCCCACGAATTAGCCTGCTCAGAACAGGTCCAGTATGTCCTCCTGCACAATAGAAGGGACTCCACTCATAAGACTTGCCTGCAAAAGTGGAAACGCTTCTCCACCTGGTTCTTCACAGACGCTTGTCAACGCAGACTGCAACCCTCCCTGACATCTTAGACTATCTTTTTGAACTAAAACAGGATGGGCTTTCACTCAGTTCTGTCAGAGTACACCTTGCGGCCCTTACCACCTTCCATGACACTCTGGACAGCTATTCACTTTTCACCTACCCTACCATGAAATGCTTCCTCATGGGCCTGCAAAATCTCTACCCTGAGATTCATTCACCAGTAGCCTCCTGGAGTCTCCACCTAGTTCTCCGCACTCTTATGAAACCTCCTTTCGAGCCCCTGGCTACCTCATCACTGCTCCACATGTCCATGAAAGTGGCTTTCTTGGTTGCCATAATATCAATGAGAAGGGTTGGTGAAATAAGCACCCTGATGGCCTACCCTCCCAACACCATTTCCTCTAAAGGCAAGGTTACTATGTGACCCCACCCCAAATTCCTCCCCAAGATGGTGTCTACCTTCCACCTTAACCAGCCAATACACTTACCTGTATTCCATTCCAAGCCTCACACGACTCCACAGGAATCGGCGGGCGACGTCCAATGGGCTCTTACATTCTATCTTGACAGAACTAAACCATTTCATAAATCCCATATGCTATTTGTTTCTACTACCGAGAGATCAAAGGAAGAGGCTATCTCTAAGCAAAGACTCTCCAAGTGGATCTCGGACTGCATCAGATCCTACTATCAGAGCCAGAATGTTCAACCACCAGAGAGTGTTAGAACTCATTCTACTAGAGCAATGTCAACGTCCATTGCCTTCCTCCACAATGTACCTATTAGAGACATATGTAAGGCGGCCACATGGACATCTGACCACACATTTGCCAAACATTATGTTATCACACCGGATACCACGGCAGACACCATAGTCAGCCATACGGTACTGTCTACCGTTATCCCTCATGCAACTCCAAAATCCCACCAACCATAGTGGGTACTGCTTCACATTCACCTGGAGCGGAGCACCCACAGCGACAACACTCGAAGAAGAGAAAGTTACTCACCTTGCAGTAACTGAGGTTCTTCGAGATGTGTGTACCTGTGGGTGCTCTACCACCCACTCTCCTCCCCTCTACTTTGGAGTAATAATCAGACAACTCTACGGTAGAGAAGGAACTGAGGGGGGTGCGGGACGCACGCACTCAGGCAGACCCTAATGATGTTGTGAGACAGCAGCTGAGCTTGTGCATCCTGACCAGGCACTGCTACCAAAGATCTGCGATCAACGGCGCTGGGACGCACCGTCACCTGGAGTGGAGCACCCACAGGGACACACATCTGAAAGAACCTCAGTTACTGCAAGGTGAGTAACTTTCTCTTCTTTTAACCAATACTCTCTCTCTCTTTTCTTTTTTAATACATTTTAGTTTAGTTAATAAGAATTGGCTGTAAGCGTGTATTTGGGTAAGATCTGGAATATTCATTAACCTGGGAGGTAATGTGTCCAATCCTTTGGGATTGGTAGAACCTTTTTTATATGATGAATAAGATTTTCATTTATCCTCATCATATTTGACTTGGGTGTCTAAGTGGAGGCTTGAGGGATTACTTTAAGGGAACTGTGCTGGTGACTTCTGAATAACCAGTGAGGTACAAAAGAAGCTGTTTTGTGCTGGCTTGGTAAATCTAAGTATTGGAATATCCACCAGCTCTGGGGATTGCCTGCCCCATTCTTTGCAGTTCACCCTAATTGAGTGACCTCAGCTGGCTCCCCTGGGATTCTGGTCACAGAGGTCTAATCTCCTGAGCAGACAGCACCAGCAGCCCTTCAAACCGCCAAAGGCATATTCCACAGTCACTCTGTACCTGCTGAGCCTGTTGTTGAAGCACTACTTGATGCTGTCGAGGTGGCCGGTGTACTGCTTCATGAGCCATGGGAGTAAAGGGTAGGCAAGGATCACTGTTGGCATTTCAACATCCCCAATGGTAATCCTCTGGTCCGGAAAGAAAGTCCCTGTGTGCAACTTTCTGTACAGGTCTGTGTTACTAAAGATGCATGCATCATGCACCTTGCCTGACCAGTCCGCATTGATGTCGGTGACATGACTCTAGTGATCCATTGGCACTTGCAACACCATAGAAAAGTAACCCTTGCTGTTGATGTACTCCATTGCAAGGTGGTCTGGTGCCAAAATAGGGATATGCATGCCATCTATCGCCCCACTGCAGTTTGGGAACCCCACTGTGGAAAAACCATCCACTATTAGCCACACATTGCCCAGAGTCAGTCCTTCATAGCAGGATGCAATTAATGGCCCTGCACACTTGCATCACAGCAACCTCCACAGGGGATTTACCATCTCCAAATAGATTCCTGACTGATCAGTAGCAATCTGGCATTGCCAGCATCCACACAGCGATCACCACTTGCTTCATTGTGAGTGCAGGTCTCATTTTGGTGTTGCTGCGCTGGCAGGCTGGGGCAAGCTCTGCATACAGTTTCAGGAATGTGGCCTCGCGCTTCCGAGAGTTCTGCAGCCACTGCTCGTCATCCGATATCTGCATAACGATGTGATCCTATCAGTCCATGCTAGTTTCTCAGGCCCAGAACTAGCGATCCACCATGTGCAGCTGCTCGGTGAATGCTAACAGCAATCTTGAATTGTTTCTTTCCACGGCGCACTGCAAGGCAGCCACCAAGTCATCATCATCAGACTCGCAGCTAAGGAAGTACTGCAGGATCAGGCACATTGTGTTTGTAATGCTCGGTGCAATACTGAAGAGCAGTGCGGGATCTATGCTTCTCACAGAGATGGCGGACGTGCGGTTAGCGGGGCTTCCGAAAAGCAGCATGAAATGTAATAGAATTGCCATCGAATGATGGGATGGAGAAAACTGCATCATGGGATGCTGAATACATGTTCCCAGCCACCCTTGCACAACTCCTTTGCACTAGGGCTTAAATATTCAGAGACAATTTCCCAGAGTCCCCCAGTTCCCCCCCTCTTCGGGGCTCCTGGCTGCAGCTGCTGGGTGGGGGGGGATCTCTAGGGGGTTCAGCCCCATGGGGGGCGGAGGGGCGCCGTGGATTGGGGCTTCTGTCCCACAGGCATGGGCAGCGAGTTCTATGGGCCTGTGGGGCCTGGGCACCAGGAATATTCCTGGCCCGGGGCCCAGCTCCAGCAATGTCTGAGGCCGGGTCTCTCCCTTGCCCCCACCTTCTGCCCCTGGGCACTCCCCACCGCGTGTCCCCCGGGTGATTTAAAACGGCTCTGGGCCCGACTCACCACCAGCAGCGCAGCGCAGTGCAGCGGAGCAGCTTCTTGCTTGCTCGCTCGACGTGGCTGCCGGCCCCTTCCTGCAGCCCCGGGCCGGGGTGGGTCTGTGTCACACCCCAAGCGCCCCTGCGGCCAATAGAAAGCTCCGGTGACAGTGCCTGGGAGTAGCAGCACATGGAGGCCCCCTGACCCACCCTGCCTAGGAGCCCCAGGTAAGCGCCGCACTGCCCCACCCTCTCCCAGAGCCTGCACCCCCACCCCTTTCCCACACACCCCTTCCTGCCCCCAACTCCTTCCCAGAGCCTGCACCATCTTCCTCTGCACCCCCTCCCGTCCCCAAACTCCCACCCAGAGCCTACACCCCTCACTCTTTTCCCACACAACCCCGCCTGATTTAGTGGGTGTTGGTCCTGTTTTGAGCAGGGGATTGGACTAGATGACCAGGGCCGGCTCTGGCTTTTTTGCCGCCCCAGGCAAAAAAGCCTCCAGCCGCCCCCTCCCGCCCCCACGGAGCGCGGCAGGGGAGGGCGCCGAGCCCGGCCGCGGGCCGCTCTCCCCGACCGGCCGGAGCGCCGGGAGGAGGGCGGCGAGCCCGGCCAGGGCTCCGCTCTCCCCGGCGGCCAGAGCGCCGGGAGGAGGGCGGAGAGCCCGGCCGGGACTCCGCTCTCCCCGGTGGCCAGAGCGCCGCGGGAGGGCGGCGAGCCCAGTTGCGGCCCCACTCTCCCCGGCGGCTGGAGCCGGAGCCCCGCGCCGCCCCCCTCCAGGTGCCGCCCCAAGCACAAGCTTGGTGGGCTGGTGCTTGGAGCCGGCCCTGTAGATGACCTCCTGAGGTTTCTTCTAACCCTAATATTCTATGATTCTATGATCCCACCCCCAACTCCCTCCCAGAACCTACACCCCCACCCCTTTCCCACACACCCCCTCCTGCCCCCAACTCCCTCCCAGAGCCTGCACCCTTCACCCCCTCCTGCACTCCCACCCTTTGCCCCAACCCAGAGCCTGCACCCAAACTCCATCCCAGAGCCTTCACCCAAACTCCCTCCTGCACACTCACCCCCAGCCCGGAGCCTGCACCCAGCACCCAAACTCCCTCCCAGAGCCTGCACCCCAGCCCTCCGCACTCCCTCCCAGAGCCTGCACCCCTCACCCCCTCCTGCACCCCCACCCCTTGCCCCAGCCCAGAGTCTACACCCAAACTCCATCTCAGAGCCTGCACCCTCCACCCCTTGCTCCATCCCGGAGCCTGCACCCAACACCCAAACTCTGTCCCAGAGCCTGCACCCCAGACCCCTTTCTCCCACCCAAACTCCCTCCCAGAGCCTTAGGCAGGTGGGGGGTGGAGTTTGGGGGGGAGGAGTTGGAGGGGTGGGCTCTGGGCATTCTGGGCACCACCAAAATTTCTACAAACCTGCCACCCGTGCCCACGGGGGAAAGGCCGGGACTCCTGCAGGTTTGAAAATATTTACTGGAGCTCTGCTCTGTATGGCTCCAAATGAATTTAAGCCCTGGTTTGTGTCCATGAGGCATTGCAAACTCTTCCCAAAACACCCTGCGCTAGATGGTGGCGAGTTGCACAGTGAGATAGCTACCCACAGTGCACTGCTCTCTGTGTTGATACAAGTGCTGCTAATATGGATGCACACGGTGACACAAGGATTGTAGTGTGGACATGCAGCAGCTATTTAATTACTGCAGCAGCTGTACTTCGACGTAACTTAAATCGACTTAATTTTGTAGTGTAGACCAGGCCTTAGCCAAGGGCTCATGCAAGATTATCAACATTACTATCTGTGACAAAGCCCCGACCTTGTCTCAGTGGGTCCCGCGCTTCCAGGCAGATTTTCGCTAGCCTCAGCGGCTCACTGTGACCATCCATATAGCCCTTCTCTCTCTAGAGGCAAGGGTCACAGCCTACTGAGCCATTTTCATCATAAGCCAGTGAGGGAAGTGGGAAGAAGCAACCCTCCCTCGCACAGTCTCTGTCGTCTCACAGTCTCTGTGATTAATCAAGGAGAGTGGGGGAGAAGGGGTGGGGGTGGAGCCCAGGCCTGCCCTCCACTCCAGGTTCCAGTCCAGGGACCCTAATAGTAGCAGCTATTGGTAGCTGACCTTTTGAAACAGGACAAGTTCAATTCCCTGGGCAACTTCCCAACAGCAGCCCCCACTTCCTCAATATCTACTTCACCCTTACCTCAGGCCCTCCTTCCTTGTGCCTGATAGGGTTTGTACTGCCCAGTTTCTCCTACGGCTCCTGAAATGCCAGGACCGGCTCCAGGCACCAGCTTAACAAGCAGGTGCTTGGGGCGGGCAAGGGAGAGGGGCGGCACCTGTGGCAATTCGGGGGCGGCAGGTCCCTCACTCCCTCTAGGAGCGAAGGACCTGCCGCTGAACTGCCGCTGCCGATCGCGGCTTTTTTTTTTTTTTTTTCCAATTGCCGCCACCGATCGCGATCGCGGCTTTTATTTATTTATTTATTTATTGCTTGGGGTGGCAGAAATGCTGTAGCCGGCCCTGTTAAATACACGCCTCACTGGGAGGCTTTTAACCAGTTCCAGACAGTGCCAGGTTTACAATGGCTCCAGTGGCTCCATAGAGCGGGGCCCATGCTGAGAAGGGGCCCCAGCCTGTTCCGCTTGCACTGCGCCCTGAGACCCCGCTGGCTCCCCCCACCCACCACTTGCTCCTCTTGGCCTGCCTGCTGGCTGGCCGAAGGCTCCTCTCCGCCCTCTGTCCCCATCCCCTGCTCCTCTCAGCCCCCTGGCCAGACCCCAGTGCACCTCCGGCTCTGGGCAGTCTCTGCTTCCCATCACCCGTGGGGCCCCACCTGTCTCCCTGCAGCTGAGCCCCCTGGGACTGGTGTAGAATCCTAACCAGTCTCAGCCAGGTGTGGGGCAGAGACAGTGCGGAGGGCTTGGCTGGCAAGTGCATCTTGAGGGAGCCCCTCCGGGGCAGGCCCTAGCCTGGCTGATCGCGCCACTCCCAAGGGACCGGAGTGATTCCTGGCCCTGGGACCAGCCCTGGCTGTGCTGCCGGCTCAGCCCGGCAGATGCTGTCGCCTCCCAGAAGGGCTGGTGAATGTGGCCAGGAGGCAGGGTGTTGGGGAGTGGGTCTGTGGGAAGTGTGGGGGGTGCTGGGCTGTGAAGGGGCGGGGAAGATCGGTGTGTGTTGGGGCACTAGGGAGTGGGGGTTCTGTGTGGGGTGTGCTGGGCAGTTGTGTTGGGGCTGTGGGCAGGAGTGGTGTTGTGCAGGGCGTTGTGCATTTGTGGGTGGTTCTGGGGGGGCACTGGGAATAGTGGGTCCAGGGGGCTTCTGGCCATAGAGAGTCGGGGGTGTTGGGCAGGGGGGGCTGTGTGGTGTGGCATGGGCCTGCCCCAGAGTGGAAGGGGCATGCTGGCAGCACAGGGTCGGGCAGGCCACTGTGCATCTGGCACCTGCCGGTTTGTAAATAGTGCCCTCACATTGGACGGAGCAGGGCTGCCCTTGCCATGCTATGCCCCATTGCCTCTGGCTGGCCCCTCACTCTGGGGACTGACCTCCCTGCACCATGCTCCATTGTCTCCATGGGGGGCCACAAATATGTTTGTCACCGGGCCCACAAAATGTTAATCCGGCCCTGCCCTTGATTGGCTTTGGGTGTCCCAATCAACCTAGCTATCTCCGCTGCTTTCTAGAAGGATCTTAATTGGCCCCAGGTGTCTTGATTAATTTGGAGCAACTGCCATTTGGTTACCATGGAACCAGGGATTTGTTTAGCCTGGGGCTAACATACCTGTTCCTCACTACTTTCCTATAGCCTTCTGGCCTTGCCCCGTCACATATCTCAACAAAGCACTTAGATTCTATTATAATCAGAGTATAATTCCAACCGGACAACCTACGAAAAGGATTGCAGTGTGATAAATCCACATAAAAAAACCTCAGAAGATTCCCGAGAGAGACAACATAGTAACCTCACAGCTTCCAAAGAGCATTGACTAGGTGACACCTGACAAGATCATTATTTGTGGATAGAGAATGACAATCCTCAGGACTGTCAATTTGGTACCCACATATGGAACAATAGACACCTACCTCCATAATTATTCCCAAAGATTCTGCCCCTCACTGGGTTACGAGAAAAGCATCATGTACCTGAACAGCTAGAAAATATTCCATTGTCCCCATTATCTACCATCAGCCAGTTCTTCTTCAGCAGTGCTGATACTCAAATTTATGGGACATTTTATTAATTCAAGTTTGTTCAGCTTTGAGATCCCACTAGCCAAAATTGGGATAGCAGATATATAAATCTAATGTCTAATACAGAAAAATTGTAATCATTACATTTTTGAGGAATCTTGATCAGATGGAGCACATTAAACTCATGGTTACCTAATTTTACCAAACTTAGGTACCTTTTATTCTAAGTATAAGGAACATTTGTGATAATCATTTGTGTTGGCAAATGGTAACCACTGTATATGCAAAATAGTAGAAGGCTTAACTGAGGCTTGCAAGTTACTAAACAAAATCTAGACAGAAGTAGAACTGTGTTCAAGGATAACAAAATGGTAATGCCAAAATGAATAAATTCAATCTGAGGAAACTTGTAAATGATCCAGCAGGATTCCATGATTCAACTTACTGACAAATGCAGTACTTCAAGTTAGAGAAAGGCATTATATAGACAGGGCTGGCTCTGGCTTTTTGGCCGCCCCAAACAAAAAAAAAAAAAACACCGGGGCGGCCAGAATGGCATAGCAAAAAAACCCCAAAAAAACACCTGCGGCGCGGCCAGAGCCAGGGTGCAGGGGGGAGGGGGGGGAGCGGGAGGGAGAGAGAGAGAAGGAGGGCAGCCAGGGCTTCAGCGGGGCGCTGCCACATGGCCCCTCCCGCCCCGCTGCCTGCTGGGAGGGCTCTGCGCTGCTCCGGTCGGCTGGGAGGGAAGGATGCGGGCTGCTCTGCCGGGCTTGCTGCAGGGCGCTCCCATCCTCCGTGCTGCCGCCCCCTACAGGGCGGCCGGAGCGTAATAAAAAAAAAAAAAAAAAAAAGTGGCCGTGCCGCCTTAGGATTGGGCGGAATGCCGCCTCCTAGAAGCTGCCACCCCAAGCACCAGCTTGCTCGGCTGGAGCCGGCCCTGTATATAGATAAGCATGGTCTCAAATTCGAGCATTGGCTATGACAAGTCCTCCTATGTGGCCTTAGGAAAGTCACAAACTTTCTCTCTCAGTTTCCCTTTCTGTAAAATAGGTATATTAATAATAATTTCTCTGTCTCACAAGAGTCTTGTGATTAGTTTCCAAAATTAAATGCTAAGTATTATTACTCTTATTTTTCATAAGGAAAAGTTACTTGTAAAATATGCATTAATGATCTCAGTGAACACACGTATGGTGATAATAAATCTGATAAAAGAAATAGACTTTACTGATTGGACAATTTACGATAAAGATACAAAACAGCTAGCTACAGATACCAGGGCAAAGGTTCTGAAGTATTAAATTTACTTCCTTAATTAGAAAGTTGCTCTGCAATTGAGTCCATAACCGTTCGCAGAGTAAAGCAAGATGGGTATGTTGTCTATGCCTTTGCTCCTGACTTGGTGTCTTCTTCAGGTTGGCTGTGGTCTGGTAAGAAAACAAAGAATCTTTACATTTTCAATTGTAATATAGGTCATGACAAGCTTGTGAAAAAAAGAAAAACTGATGCATATAGTTCCTGCAAATGAGGGTTTCTCTCCAATTGTTAAGAACATTGAGGAGGGGCACAGAACATTTTGTTTTCTGAGTAGATTTCTTATTGCTGCTACTTATAATCAGTCCAGCTGTATATCTAGAGGTCCTGATCCTACTACTCCTTGCTCAGGCAGAACTACCATTGATTTTTCTATAGCAATTTTGGCTGCATACATAGTCCAGCACTGGGACCAGGGTAAGTGGTAACATCTATTCTACTATTTGGAATACAGATAGTGATATCAAGTATTTTGTTTAATATAATAAATATGTCAATGAAGTCAATGCCCTCTTAGTCAAGCTGGACATGCTTTTCTTTGGCTGTACTAGCAGCTTCCCCAACCTGTGGTGAGCTATTTTATGACAACGTACAACAATAGCAACTTTGAAATTGTATAATGCTTTATATTTTTCCAGAGAAATGCAGTATTTTCCCACTTCTGTGAATAAGACCCAGTGTGATTCGCAAGAATTTGGAGCACACAATATTCTGAATCTGTGGGTCAGACAAACACCGTGTGGATGGAAGTGGAGTCTGATTACACTGTTATTACTTTGCCAGGATCTGGTACCTTTTCTCATGTCGGTACCACTGGGACAACTCATGGAGCAATGTATTACTTAATATGAGTTAAGGTGGCAGAATCTGGCCCCCTTATATTTTAATGTATATAACATCATTCACGTGCCTCAAAGTGTTTCCCATAGTTAGGCTGAATAAACCACAAACGGTAAATTATTCAGAAAAGAGGAAACGTCTTCCGTTTAGATTTTAAAAAAGTAATTCAGTGGACTAACTGATTTCTCCTTGACACACCCTTAATTAGTGTCAGCTAGCAGTGTTATTCTTAATTGTGAATTTGTTATAAATGTACAAAATTGTAGCTATTCATAAAATAGTAGGTGCTGGAATTCTGGTAAATTGTGTTGGCTTTGAGGCTATGGACACCTGCGCTGGATCCTGCAGCTGGTGCTCCCCTGAGTAATCTTTACACGCAGAAGTATCCCCATTAAAATAGGTAATTTCACTGGGACATGTTGGATTCCATAGCCATGAGTAAGGATTAGACCCTATCTAGCAGGAAAACACCAACTCCTTCAACATTGAAGCCATCAGTTGGTGACAGTTTTCAGTCACTGCTGACCTGGGCTGGATTTGATTACATGAGGAATTAGAAATAATTTGGTATTTGAATAATCTCCCACTCATGCTTTTTCTTACTCACCAGGAGTGTATAGGGTGGAATCAATTAAATTGTTTTATGGTTCTACTTATGAAAGTTTTGATGCAGCTGGAAAATCTTGTCCGGGGACTGAAAAAAAATTAGCTTTGTGATGTATTTGTTGTTTGCATGATGGATTTTGAAGCCCGGAGGCATTGTGATTGTAATCATAGCGACCACAGAAATGCTTTACCTTTTATTAATGGCACTAAATGTATTCAGCACTTTGGATAAAGCTTTTTTTTTTATTTATGTTTATAGAAACTGTTATTTCAATTTTTGGATAAACCATCATAAAACTGACAATATTAATTAAATCATTCTTGGGGGATTAATTTTAGTCAGATTAACTATCAAGGCAATTATTAATTACTTTCAAATCAGATCACCATTAATTGAATTATGAGATTTTATGCTGTTTGGAAATAAATTGGCTCCTCTGTGTATTCAGTCCAGCTGCAAATTATACTCTTTCATTACCAGTCTCTGGCCTCTAAACCAATACATGGAACACTTCTTATTAGTAGGGTTGTTTTTTTTTTTAATTTCTTTACATTCATCCTCACCTTGCACTCATTTACTCCTCTCAATGAAACTGCTCTGATTTGGCCACTTGAGAGCCTGATCTAAAGCCCATTGAAGACACTAGAAAGTCTCCTACTGACTTCAATGGACATTGGATCAGACTCCATGTAAAAGAAAATTAAATAAGCCTAGGAAAATGCACAGGATGACAACTATGTATTCGATGGAAGCTGAGTTGGAGCCTGCCAACCCTTACTTGTGTGTGGGTAGTCTTTACCCATATAAGTGAGGGCTACATGTGTGAGTAAGAGTTTACAAGATCGGATTCTTCAAAAGCAGATGGAGTCTGTAAAAATTCTTTGGTATCATTCCCATGGTATACGTGTATCTGTTAGACATTGTACTATGGAATAACATTTTTTAAAGGTAGATTTATGTGATGGTAGGACATAAATGCCATAAAACTTTAGTACTTAATGGAGGACTATTGACATTATAGAATCAGGGAAGATTGGGCTGGAAAGGATCTCTTGGCTTATCTAGTCTATACTCTGTACTGGAACATCTGAGTGCAGGCACACACACACAAACAGCCACATGGTTCCCAGTGCAACCTGATTGTAGCCTATTAAAGCACACTCAAAGTGGCCAGCAATAAATGCTGTTAGTTGAGCTCAAGCTGGATCTGCAATATTATTAAAAGAATAATGTTCGTAGGATTTCATTTTGTGTATCTTGATAATCTCTCTCTTTTTTTCTCCCTCACTAGCCTACTCCAGAGTCATTTGGTGAGTTCTGTTTAGAGTTCTGTCCGAGTGCACTGAAGACAGCCAACAAAAACAGCTGCTCATAAGCACAGCAGGGACAGATTTATAATTACTATTATTACGTTAATTTTCACACTTCATAAAGATAATAGCAAAGACTAATGTCCTATCTCACTTGTCTTTTGTTTTTCAGAAGTAGATGTAGATGGTGGAATTGATCAAGATGTCTTGGACATCAATGAAGGTTATTTTTTAATTTTTCTTTTTCATAATTTTGAAAGTTTCATTGTAACAGTGAGAGATCAGTACAATGTCTGAATGTTAATCAGCTGTTACTTTTTAGCTTTAGGACTGAACCTTTTTGAGGGAGATATCAAACTTGATGGGGTGAGTTCAAACATAAAATATAAAAACAGAAATGTGTCATTGACTTATGTAATATAAAGCACGGCTGATCTGAACATGCCCAGCCCATCCAGCTTGAACTAGCCATAAATGTTGTTTATGTAACAATAAATTGAAATACTTTGGGAATGTATTTGTATAAATGTCATAGATAATGAACGAGTCATGTACATTTACAGAAGCATTAACTAGAATAAAAATCAGTTCAGCCATTAGATCAATGTAATAAACTTCTTATTTCCCTTACTGTGATTTCGACTTGTAGTTTTAAGAGTATTGGCATTAATCACATGCAGACAGGAGTACTTGAGATATCCTTAGTTTATCTGCAATTCTGCACAATATTTGTCAGTATATGAAACTTCAGACTGTTCCCTGCAAACCTTTCCTCCTCATGTGAGTTGCCTCCTCATTCAAGTTTAGGTCCTTGATTAGCATCTCATTTTAGAACATCCCTCTAGTATCCCTATTCACCTCAAAAAATCACTGCATTATTTAATGCATTATATCTCAAAGAATCCCAGTGGGAATGCCTGACAATCTACTTTAGCCTAATTCCTTTGAAGTCAATGGCAATTTTGCCATCTAATTCAATGGGAGCAGATGATTATTAGTCACTACTGAATTACTTCTGGGATGGAGGATGGAAATCAATCTGCACATGGTACATCAGTGACAGTAAGGAAAGGCCACTGGAACAAATTTCTACACTTATGAAAAGAGTCATGGGATTGTTAATTTCCAGGCAGAGTAGATAGGACTTTATATTATAATGATATACTGAAAGATAGACCCTTATAAACGTCAAGGAACTTAGGGTTTAGCTGACCCTGCTGGGATTTGAAACTCTGGTCCTGGGAAGTCTCTAGAATAGGCGCCAACTTTCTAATGTTCTAATAGGCCCTACCCCCACTCCACCCCTTCCCCCAAGATCTCATCCCCATCCCGCCTCTTCTCGCCCCTGCCTTGCCCCGTTCTGCTCCATCCCCCGAGAACACCCCGACCTCGCTCTCCCTCCCCACAGCGTCACTTGTACGCCGTGGAACAGCTGATGATGGTGAGCAGGAGGTTCTGGGGGGAGGGGGAGGCACTGATAAGGGGGCTGCCAGTGGGTGCTCAGTACCCACCATTTTTTTTCCATGGGTGCGAGCACCCATAGAGTCGGTGCCTATGGTCTCTAGTATTTCAAACCTGAAGCCTACACCACTGAGCCATCTTCCTCAGCATTTGTGCTCCTAGGCTTATTTCTCAACTACTCACACAGATTCATAAGAGACATATTTCTTACTTGCAGGTTAGAGCTACTAAATTTTCTTTTTACTACCTACTCCTATGTCATCCCTTACTTGAACTCTTTACATTTATTTTTCTTCTCAAATACAGGAACGAAACTCCATTATTGGTGACAACTATCGGTGGCCCCTCACCATCCCATATGTCCTTGAGGATAGCCTGGGTACCGTATTTGCCTTTAAAATAAATACATAAATAAATATAATAGTGTCTGCTTTGGTTGAAAAGTTGCACTAGTTTTAAATACAAGTTTGTTTTTAAAGTCATCTGCCTAAGGTATGACACTGCATTAAGTGAAAAGAAAGAAAAAAGTTACTGGGGATCTTTTTAATTTAGGGAATCTCACTATTCTATTTGCATGGTTCAGAGTGACCAAAAGTTTGGATATGAATAGATGAAGGAAAAAATTAACCGATTTAAGCCAAGTAAGTCTCCTGGAGGAGATGACCCAGATGTATTGCTAGCATTCAAGGATCTGAACAATGCCAGTGAGGTGTTTATAACCCTTTACTTGCTCTGGGTGAAATCTGAGGTTTTTACTCAGTTTTTATTCAATCCTTGGTCCTATAAACTCCACTGAAGTCAGTTGCAGTTGAGAGCACTCAGCAACTGTCAGGATCAAGCATTATGTACTCATCATCTTATATTGTATACATGAAAATCACCCATGAAACATATTGTATTATGTTTAAACAAAACAAAGGTAGAATCCAATTTTCCAGCAGTCTAGATTCTTAGGCCTTTACTGAATTTTTGCTCAATCCTTAATCTGTCAAAACTCCAAGATTTTAATAGCAGTTTGTCAGAGTGAGGTCTATAAAAGCTCAGCAAGGACCTCAGGATTTGGCCTTATATTTATAACAATGCTATTTGTTTCCCTTACAGAAATGAATGCTAAAGGACTTATCCTCAAAGCATTTGAACGGTATCGCCTAAAAACCTGTATCGACTTCAAACCTTGGGAAGGAGAAAAAAATTATATATCAGTGTTCAAGGGCAGTGGGTAAGAGGAAAAATGTGACAAATTCTCATTCCATTTGGCAAAATGGCCAATTTTTATGTGCACTAATTAGTATGTTCTCCAAAACATACTTGGGAACTGAATATAATTCCGTATCTCAACCTAGTCATTTCTCAGATTTTACACATTGGAAACTATAATAGTCCAAAACGTGGTATGAACTTGGTAAAGGTTAAGTTTTCCCTTATTATACTTGTTTGCAAACAAACACTCTAGGACCCAATGGAAGTTGTACCAATGCAACTGAGTACAGAACTGAATCCTTAACAGACATGGTACCTTACCTTTCATGGTAAATCAAGCTATTTGATCAAATCATTTTTTCTTGTTTGGCCTTTGAGCATATGAAGTTCTGTTCTCATGTTCTCATACTAAATTTGCCTTATAAAAAAAAAATTCCCCACAGTGGGAATGCCATAGCCTAGACTGCAGGACTGCAAAATTTCCAACCATAATAAAGGGAATTACATATGGGTAGTGACATAGCAGGGTTGTTTTGACTCCCACCTGTGTCTGGAAAATAATACAAAGTCAGCCCCAGGCTATTTATCACTATAAATATTTTACTTTATAGACCTGTGTACTAACTGTGAACCACCAAGGTGCAAGTGTGATCTGAATGCTATGGGCTAGAACCACAAAGGGATTTAGGCACCTAACTCCAAAATATAGAGCCTCAAAACCTCCACTCAGCTGCCACCTAACCCTGTAGTTACCTAAATTTCAGCCACTGGACATGCACACAGCCACTTCAGTCCTCATACCCAGCTCACATCCATTCCCCAGCAAGATCTTCAAACTAGGCATTGCCCCATCTATCTTGCTTGTCGGGCCCATTCCAGTAGGCATATTGAGAGCATGCCTAGTTGATCGGGCTTCACATGAAACACTATTAGTGGTGCCACCTCCTTGTAACTTTTAGCCCAATGATTAGCACATGCACCCAGGAGGGAGGAGAGTCAGGTTCAAATCCCACCCCTGTCTGATGTGGAGCAGGAATCTGAAGTGAGGTCTCCCACCTGACAGGTGACTGCCCTAACCACTACACTAAAAAGTATTCAGGGATGCCTGTCTCTCAGTCTCTCCTGTTGAATCTCTTCCACCTTGTATGAAATACTTAAGGCATTGGGCCAGAGAGACAATGACAATGACTCTTGGAACTACCCATCCCACCTGGGATGTGTGAGATCCACGTTCCAGGCCCTGTTCTAATGACTATTGATACAAAGTGGAACAGGTATTATTTTAGATGTCTACCTCCTTTTGAGGAGTGGGGCTTAGGCCAACCAATCCTCTCCTCTGCACTTTCTACTTGTTAGCTTAGGCGTCTCCCCACTCAGTACCATGCTGGGCTTTGGTGGATCCTATTCTTGGCACCTAACTCTCCTCATACATTATACAGGGACTGGGAGCCTGGACATCTAACTCAGAGTTGTGGACTCCACTAGCTGGCAGAACGTCTAAACATTAGGCATTGAAAGGCTGAACCTAACCTATGAATCTATGGTCCTAGACCTATGAATTTTCCATGCTAATAAATCCAGATGTTTTAGCAGTCAGATCAAAAAGACCATATAGGGCTAAATCCTGGACTTCTGAATTCCCACTGACTTCAACAGTAAGAATTCAAGATTTAGCCAATGGTGTTTAATAAACTTCATCATTATCATAGAATCCTAGAACTGGAAGGAACCTCGAGAGGTCATCTAGTCTAGTCCCTTGCACTCAAGACAGAACTAAGTATTATCTAGACCACCCCTGACAGGTGTTTGTCCAACCTGCTCTTAAAAATCCCCAATGATGGAGATTCCACAACTTCCCTTGGCAATTTATTCCAGTGCTTAACTACTCTGACAGTTAGGAAGTTTTTCCTAATGTCCAACCTAAACCGCCCTTGCTGCAATTTAAGCCCATTGCTTCTTGTCCTACCCTCAGAGGTTAAGAGCAATTTTTCTCCCTCCTCCTTGTAACAACCTTTTATGTACTTGAAAACTGTTATCATGTCCCCTCTCAGTCTTCTCTTCTCCAGACTAAACAAACCCAATTTTTTCAATCTTCCCTCATAGGTCATGTTTTCTAGACTTTTAATCATTTTTGTTGCTCTTCTCTGGACTTTCTCCAATTTGTCCACATCTTTCCTGAAACGTGGTGCCCAGAACTGGACACAATACTCCAGTTGAGGCCTAATCAGCGCAGAGTAGAGCAGAAGAATTACTTCTCATGTCTTGCTTACAATACTCCTGCTAATACATCCCAGAATGATGTTTTCTTTTTTTGCAACAGCGTTACACTGTTGACTCATATTTAGCTTGTGATCCACTATGACCCCCAGATCCCTTTCCACAGTACTCCTTCCTAGGCAGTCATTTCCCATTTTGTATGTGTGCAACTAATTGTTCCTTCCTAAGGGGAGTACTTCGCATTTGTTCTTATTGAATTTCATCCTATTTCCTTCAGACCATTTCTCCAGTTTGTTCAGATCATTTTGAATTTTAATCCTATCCTCCAAAGCACTTGCAACCCCTCCTAGCTTGGTATCATGCACAAACTTTATAAGTGTACTCTCTATGCCATTATCTAAATAGTTGATTAAGATATTGAACAGAACAGGACCCAGAACCAATCCCTGCCGGACCACACTCATTATGCCCATTCAGCATGACTGTGAACCACTGATAACTACTCTCTGGGAATGATTTTCCAACCAGTTATGCACCCACCTTATAGTAGCTCCATTTAGATTGTATTTCCCTAGTTTGTTTATGAGAAAGTCATGCAAGACAGTATCAAAAGCCTTACTAAAGTCAAGATATACCACATCTACCACTTCCCCCCATCCACAAGGCTTGTTACTCTGTCAAAGAAAGCTATCAGGTTGGTTTGACACAATTTGTTCTTGAAAAATCCACGCCGACTGTTATTTATCCCCTTATTATCTTCTAGATGTTTGCAAATTGATTGTTTAATTATTTGCTCCATTATCTTTCCGGGTACAGAAGTTAAGCTGACTGGTCTGTAATCCCTCGGGTTGTCCTTATTTCCCTTTTTATAGATGGGCACTATATTTGCCCTTTTCCAATCTTCTGGAATGTCTTCCATGACTTTTCAAAGATAATTGCTAATGGCTCAGATATCTCCTCAGTCAGCTCCTTAAGTATTCTAGGATGTATTTCATCAGGCCCTGGTGATTTGAAGACATCTAACTTGTCTAAGTAATTTTTGACTTGTTCTTTCCCTATTTTAGACTCAGATCCTACCTCATTTTCAGTGGCATTCACTATGTTAGAGGTCCAATTGTCATTATGTTCCTTTTTGTACCTCTATTAGAGGTGAATTTGCCATAGCAGACAAAAGCATTGGCCCATCTAGTCTGGTAATGTATCTAGCCTTCATTGCTAAGTTATGCAATGCCGTGCTTAAGGAGAAATTCCTTCCTTATATGCTTACACAGTTAGTTTGATTACCCTTATCATTTTGATTAGCTTATCAGTAAAAGTTATTGATAGTCATAAACTTTAAAAAAATGCAGCTAAAGTATATGACTTTATAGCCTCTTGGCTGGCAAGTTTCAACAGGTACTTTTTCAAATTGGTTCCATCCTTACTGCCCTTTTGTTTCCCTGTGTGCCCATGTTCTGTTATAGGACAGGGTAAAAAAGGCAAGAACTGATCATTTTTCACTCTGTCCTACATAACTTTGATTGTTTCAGTCAAGTCTCCAATGTCTGCAGATTAAATAACCCTAGTCTAAAGGGTGTAGTTTGGGCAGCAGCGTAAACTTCATGGGGATGACAAACAGATCCATAAAACTTTATCACCCCAGAAAAGATTTGATGAATCACCTCTTTTACATACATGTATCTGATTTGCTTGCCTCCATAAAAGATGCATTGAGAGGTGGGGAAGTAGGTGTTTCAGATTAATAATGGGATATGGAGTATTTTAATGTCTAGGTTGTCTTTTTAAATTCAAATGACATCAGTAACAAAAGAAAATTGTTACCATCTGATTGCTGTTGTGTGTGAAATGAGTTGATGGTCTCAGTCAGTTCTTAATGGAAATGTCTCCACATCACAAACGATCGTTACACTTCACACTCTTGTTAGCAAGATCATAACAGAGATCAAGAACTCGACGACTGAGGAACTACCTGCTCTCTTTAGGTAAAGGTTGCAGCACATTGTCAGGAAGCTGGACTACTGCTGACCGGAAGAACAGCTCTGTGTAAGCTCATAAGACTGGCCATACTGGCTCCGACCAATGGAGCATCTAGCCCAGCTGTCTTCCAACAGTGGCCAATGCCAGGTGCCCCAGAAGGAATTAAAAGAACAGGCCAGTTATCAAGTGGCCCCCTGTCATCCAGTCACAGCATCTGGCAATCAGAGGCTTAAGGACACCCAGAGCACAGGGGTCAATTAGTCAAGATGGACTTTTCCTCCAGGAACTTATCTAATTATTTTTTTAACCCAATGATGACAAGTTCCACAGGTAGACTCAGGGCTGGCCTTACCATGACACAAAATGCGGTGGCCGCCTCAGGTGCCAGAATGTGTGTGGAGGGTGCCACTAGGACCCAGAGTGTAGAAAATTGTGTCTGCTGCTGGTGCATATGTATTCTCTCTGCTCTAGATGCACAGAGATGGTGGAGTGCTGTGCTGGAGGAAGGAGGGCACAAGAGACATAACAGGCAGGCAGGAGAAAAGGTGAGAGGGAATAACAGAAAGCAGCAGGAGCTGCAGGGAGAGCACCCCCAGGAGCCTGGACTGATTAACACCAGCTTCTCAGGGAGCTTCCTGTTTCCTGCTGCTTCCCTGAACCCACTTGAGAACAGGCAGTCAACTGAAGTAGTAGGAGCCAGTTAGGCCTTTAAGACGCTGATATCTTCCCTCACTCAGGCCCTGCTACCAGCCTGCTTATTTGTCCCCTTCAACTGAGTGTTGAGAGCCACTATAGCTGGCACAGAACAGCAGTCATGAGTGAAAGAAGAAAACGCCCCTCTGGGGCATCATTCAGAAAAAGAAAGAAAGCAAAGGAAGCTTTTCTATTTAAGCAGGAAGGAGCTCTCCTGAGATACAAAGACACAAATGTTCACGGTGAGCCTTCTAGCTTAGTGAGGATGTGAGTGGTGAGGAGATGCCTGATCTTCCAGTTAGTCAGAGTGCAGGTGACCTGGCAGCTACTGCAGCATCCATATCTCCATCTCAAATGGATGTAACCATGCACATTCCTGAAGAAAAGTGTAGATCAGAGAAGAGTGTGGTGGAGGCGCAAAAAACAGCTGCTGCTGAGTTTAGTTCCTTAAGTCTAGATGATCCAGGACTGTGGACCCACTTGAGCAGTAGCCTGAGGGACTTCCTTGTACTGCATGGGCCACAGCAAGTGAAAAAACTTCATGTTGCCCAAAGACAATGAAAATAGAAGTTTCCATCCAACACATTACTGGCGTGAAATCCCCAATGGTGACAAAGTGGAGAGGCCATGGCTTATGTACTCAAAAACCCAGAAAGCTGCATACTGTTTTTGTTGCAAACTCTTCCAGTCTAATGTTCCAGCCACATTGGGTTCTACAGGAACAAAGGACTGGAAAAATCTGGCTAGAAATCTGGCATGCCATGAGAAGGCAGCAAATCACCACAGAGCATTCTGTAGGTGGAAAGCGCTTGAGATGAGACAAAGGTTAAAGGCCACCATAGATGATCAGCATCATGAGAAGCTTGCATCAGAGTCTCTTTACTGGCAAAATGTTCTGAAAAGGCTCATTGTCATTGTGAGAATGCTTGCTACCCAAAACCTAGCACTGCGTGGCACTTCAGATCAGCTGCATGTGCCAAACAATGGAAACTTCCTTAAAATTGTGGAGCTGATGGCTGAGTTTGATGCTGTACTCCAGGAGCATCTAAGAAGAGTCACCACCCAAGAAATGTACACACATCACTACATTGGAAAAACAATTCAAAATGAGATCATACAGTTACTGGCAACAAAAGTCAAACAGAAGATTGTGGCAGATCTGAAATCAGCAAGATATTACTCTATTATTCTGGACTGCACACCTGACATCAGCCATATGGAACAAATGACTTGAATGGTGCATTTTGTAACAACAACAGAACCTAGTGAAAATGTCCCTTCAATGGTGACTGTCAGAGAGCATTTTCTAGAATTTATTGACATCGATGATACTACAGGAGCTGGTATGACAAATGTGCTTCTTAAAAAGTTGGAAGATACGGGTATTGTGATAGCTGACATGAGAGGTCAGGGCTACGATAATGGTGCCAACATGAGAGGAAAGAACAGAGGAGTGCAGACACAGATCTGAGAGTTAAACCCTTGAGTTTTTTTTGTCCCATGCAGTTCTCATTCACTGAACATGGTGGTCAGTAATGCAGTCTCTGATACTGAAGCCACACAATGGGAAAGTCGAGTGGAGGCGATAAAGCCTATCAAGCACCAAATTGGGAAGATAGATGATGCCATAGTTGCCATTATGGAGGATAATGCTATGACAGGAACTGTTCATGGGAGAACAGTGGCAGAGGGAAATGGAATCACCAGAAACATACATAACTTCAAATTTCTGTGTGGCTTAATGTTGTGGCATGACATACTGTTTGAAATAAATGTTGTAAGCAAGAGACTCCAAGGTGTTGACTTTGATATATCTGGAGCAATGGTGTTATGCTCATACAAAGCATACTGGATCTTTATAGAGGAAGGTAAATACACAGCATTTATTGAGAATACCACAGTTAGCATATGCTTTTTAGACACACACACACACACACACACACACACACACAGTCCTGCCAGTGATGTTCATAGTTACCAGTCTGTTGTAGCTAGAGTCAATCTAATGGCCAGTTAGATTGAGCACGAGTGTGGAGCTGGGTTCTGTCGGTCGTGATCCGATGCTCCGAGGCTTTACAGGACTGAACCCAGAGTTCCATGGCAAAACACCCCAGCTTTATAGTTGTAAATTCCCATTTGAGTCCATGCATTTTGCAATGTCATCCTGTAATCATCAGTCCTTAAGTGGTGTTATCATTTGATGGTTATTGACAGGCTTTCCATCATTATCTCTTATTTGTTGTCTCACCTTCAGGGATGCCTGCCTCACCTCTGAGGTCGTCAGTGCTGCTAACATGTTTAACATCGGATACAATGGATGTTTTCTGATTGTCTCCTGGTCTTTCCAAGTCTCTCACTTCTTCTTGACCATCTGGACATTTGTGATGGCTTTCACACCTTATCTTTTCCTGATGAATGCATTCCTCATTCACACAAACAATCTCTTACAGAAACCTTCAAAGGTATACAGACAGCAGTATTGTATATTCAGCAGAATACATTGTAAATCAAGCCTTGCTAAATCTTATAACTAAAACAATTCACATTGGGGCTTCAGGCCCTCAACATTCCTCTAATCTTCTTAACATAGATACAATAGAGAATCCTGTCTCTTACTTCCTAATTTGTAATACATATAGGAAACCATAGTAGCTTTATAACTTATTCTAAAACAAAAGAGTGACCATAATCACTCATAAGGATTGTTCTGGTCCAGGGGTCGGGCAGTGGGAAGCCGCGGCCAGCTCATCCCTCGCCCACGCTGCTTCTCGCCGCTCCCATTGGCCCGGGACGGCGAACCGCGGCCAGTGGGGGCCGCGATCGGCCGAACCTGCCGCGTCAGCAGGTAAATAAACTGGCCCGGCCTGCCAGGGTGCTTACCCTGGCGAGCCGCGTGCCGATCCCTGTTCTGGTCTGTCATTCCTTTCTGCTATTCAAAAGGGGTGGCTGACAGGATGAAATCCAATCATACATTAATTCTCATAGTACATTATAAAATCCAGCTCCTACAATGGAACAACTAGACAAAGCAAAGTCATATCTATAGTCTTACAAGTCAGAAGAGGGATTTCAAAACGTTCTAAAGAGTGCACAGAAGTTGGCAGAGGAACTTCACACTGAAGCTATTTTCCCACCCATTCAAGAATACAAGAGTCACCGAAGAAGAAGACATTTTGATTACGAGGTACGGGATAATCCCATACGAGACCCCAAACAACAATTCAAAGTTGAATTCTTTAACCAGGTGCTAGATTGTGCAATACAGTCAGTTGAAGAAGGTTTCATGCAGCTCAAGGAACACAGCAGTATATTTGGGATGTTGTATGATATTCCAAAACTCCTCACTATACCTGAAGAAGACCTACACCAGCAATGCAGGGCACTAGAGACAGTGTTGACACATGATGACATGCGCGATATTGATGCGAGTGATTTAGGTGATGAACTGAAAGCCCTTTCAAGATACATTTCAGCAGGATCAACTCCAAAGGCTGTTCTGGAATATATGTGCACAAATAAGATGACCACCCTCTTTCCAAATGCTTTTGTTGCTCTGTGCGTACTTCTAACACTTCCTGTAACAGTTGCCAGTGGAGAACGCAGCTTCTCCAAGCTGAAATTAATAAATACACATCTATACTCCACAGTGACACAGGAGAGGCTGTTTGGCCTTGGAACCATCTCAATAGAGCACGAGCTGGTCCAGACTGTGGACCTTCAGGAAGCAGTTCAAATCTTTGCAACCAAG
Source organism: Terrapene triunguis (assembly GCF_002925995.2). Lineage (NCBI taxonomy): Eukaryota > Metazoa > Chordata > Testudines > Emydidae > Terrapene > Terrapene triunguis. The sequence goes on from NW_020664409.1 coordinate 40,618,654, forward strand.
AAGGCACGGAAAGCACTACTTTGATTATTCAAACAGATAAAAATGCCAGTGTTTACTATGCAGACAAGAAAAGTTACATTTGCTGTTCAGGTGTTTGAAAGTTAAATGTTACTTAAAATTTTTGAACAAGGCATTTTAAGTTGTTCTCCTTTATTAAAGTAGGTAGCAGAGCAGTACCATGAGAGGAGTAGAACAGGAAGAAGACAGAATTGAGACCTTTCAAAGTTTTGGCCCAAGCGAGGGGGCATCATTTGAGCTCCCGGCCTCAGGTGCCAAAATATTGTAGGCCCTGGGTAGACTGTGTGCTCTATGAAGAAGTACTTTCTTTTGTTTGTTTTAAGCCTGCTACCTATTAATTTTATTGGGTGACTCCTGGTTCTTGAGTAATGTGAAGGGGTAAATAACACTTCCTTATTCACTTTTTCCACCCCATCCATGATTTTATAGACCTCTATCATATCCCCCCTTTGTCTTCTCTTTTCTAAGATGAACAGTTCCCGTCTTTTTAATCTCTCCTCCTATGGAAGCTGTGACATACACCTAATCATTTTTGTTGGCCTTCTCTGTACCTTTTCCATTTCTGACAACATTTTTGAGATGAGGCGACTGGAACTTCATCTAGTATTCAAGGTGTGGGCATACTGTGAATTTATATTGTGGCACTATGATATTTTCTGTCTTATTAGCTATCCCTTTCCTAATGGTTCCCAACATTGTTAACTTTTTTTGACTGATGCTGCACAAACTATCCACAATGACTCCAAGATCTCTTTCTTGAGCAGTAACAGCTAATGTAGACCCCATCATTTAGCATGTGTAGTTGGGATTAAGTTTTCCAGTATGCATTACATTGCATTTATCAACATTGAATTTCATCTGGCATTTTGTTGCTCAGTTACACAGTTTTGTGAGATTCCTTTGTAATTCTTCACTGTCAGCTTTGGACTATCTTCAGTAATTTTGTATCATCTGCAAACTTTGCTACATTGCTGTTTCCCCCTCTTTTCCAGATCATTTATGAATACATTGAACAGCACTGATCCATGAGAGGACCTACCCTCTTATCCCAGGACTGTTTAGTTTGCATAAATCTGTTTAGTTTTCCTTCGGTGAGGGACCTTGTCAAAGGCTTTCTGAAAGTCCAAGTACACTATATCCACTGGATTGCCCTTGTCCACATGTTTGTTGACTCCTTCAAAGAATTCTAATGGTGAGACATGATTCCCCTTTACAAAAGCTGTATGGAACACAATAGGTTGAACACAATTATGTTCTTTACTATAGTTTCAACCAATTTGCCTGGTACTGAAGTTAGTCTTACCAGCCTGTAATTGCCAGGAGTGCCTCTGAAGCCTTTTTTAAAAAATTGGTGTCGCATTAGCTATCCTCTAGTCATCTGGTACAGAAGCTGATTTAAGTGCTAGGTTTTACATACCACAATTAGTTCTACAATTTTATATTTGAGTTCCTTCAGAACCAAAAAGTCTGTCTCTCTCACCAACAGAAGTTGGTCTAATAAAAGATATTACCTGACTCAACTTGTCTCCCTATTTTTAAGGCTATACAGATGGCTTCGTTCTTCAGGGCTGCCAATGCCAGCAGCTTCCACAAGCAACTAATTTCACTAAGGGGGGGGGGGGAATCCTTAATTAAAAAAATAAATTAGATGGCCTGAATGTTGTCTCTTAAAATTTTCCAGGGGAATCACCTTTCTGGCAAAATTTTATGTGGCTCCTCATTTCTGGGGTTTTTGCAGTATCAATGAAAATCTCATCAACGCTTTCTGTTATTAGTATTGTGACATTTTCCTGTTAAAGAAATAAACCAATAGAAACAAAACAAGTTCCAGACAGACAAACACAGTGAAAACCACTAAACTGAATATTAGAGGAAGGGACAAGTCTGAAGAACTAACTCCAGATATATTAAACCAGAATAAATTATAGAAAAAAAGAAATGCGTTCTCTGTGTAGCAAACACATTATTTCATAAAACTTTGTAACTCTTACATTTAAACTGTATCTGTCAGAACAGACTGATTAAAAAGATTATTGGGGGATATCAGTTATGTATTTCTCAGACCTGTCCTGCATTTTATTTTATTATTAGTTGCTGGTCCTCTGTAGGGAACCGCCAACAAGGGAAGCAGCAACTCTCAATTGGAGCCAACTGCGACAGGATTGGGACTATTCAACATGAGTTCCTTCATGCACTTGGATTCTGGCATGAGCAATCACGATCCGACCGGGATGATTATGTCTCCATAATGCGGGACAGAATTCAGTCTGGTAAACCATTTTCATTTGCGTTCTTTTCACTTAAGGCAATGGAGAAGACTAATCTGTGTAACATCTCATACAGCTACAGTAGCGTTTTAAAAATATAATTCCTTCACCTCAATTTATTTATTTTAACAACTACCCACACCAAAGAGATAAATGTTAAGGGACTCTAATTAGGGCAATAGACCTCAATTATTATTATCATCTGTATCAAGGTATTTCCTGGAAGCCTCAGTGCAGGATTGGGGCTCATTGTGCCAGGTGCAATACCCAGAGTAAGGGAGCACTTTGGAGCAGGGGTTGAGCAATGAGCATCCCCCGGCACATTGGAAAGTTGTCGCCTGTAGCTCCAGCCCCGGAGTTGGGGCCTATACAAGGAGCCGCATATTAACTTCTGAAGAGCCGCTTGTGGTTCCGGAGCCACAGGTTGGCCACCCCTGTCCTACACAATTATAGCACTACCCATCCAAGACACCATATGGAGCCTGCCGGCTGCACTCTCCCCCGACACTGAGGACAATCAGCAAGGTCCATTAGAGGATGAGCGGGAGGATACTAGAGAGCAGAGGCGCCGACTTTCTGAGTTCCCCGGGGGGTGCTCGACCCCTGCTCTGCCCCAGGCCCCTCCCCCACTACATCCCTTCCCCCAAGGCCCCACCCTGCCCCACCTCTTCCTGTCCCCGCTCTTCCCCTCTCCCACCAGCGCCTCCTGCATGCTGCTGAACTGCTGATCACGGGAGGCATTGGAGGGGAGGAGCACATTAGCAGGACCATCCTTGGGTACTGAGCACCCACTATTTTTTTCCCATGGGTGCTCCAGCCCCAGAGCACCCATGGAGTCAGCACCTATGCTAGAGAGGAGCTGTCCCCTAAGAGCCAGGAGCTTTTTGGGATCCAGAACCTTGATGCCAGCCAGCTGAAGAGCCAGCCCCAGTCATGCCTGCAATAACGTATCCCAATTCCTGCCCTGCTCTGAAGCAAAGGACCATGTATCTCTGCCCCAAGAATGCTATTCCATCAGTTCACAGCAAGCTACCACCATGTGTTCACACAATGCAAACCGAAAACAGAACAGACATCCTGCATGTATGCTACTGGTGCAACATGCATACTGGGAGTTACCAGACGTTTTATATTAAACCATCAAAGTCAAAAGTTTCAATGGTCAGAAGCTGAAACTACAAACATTTCAGACCAGAAATAAAGTATTTTTTTTATAGTGATGGTAAATAATCATTGAAACAACTTACCTAGGATTGTGGTGGAGTCTTCATCACCTGAAGTCTTGAAATCAAGACTGGAGGTCCAAAAGATATGCTATAGTTTAATGAGAAGTTGTGGGTTTGATGCAGGAATCATGCGGTAAAATTCTATGGTCAGTGTTATGCAGCAGGGCAGACTAAAAAAATCATAGTGCTCCCTTTTGCCCTTAAAAAAAAATCTATGACTCAGTCCTAGAACCCTTAAATTACACAGTTTTCTTAATATAAAAGTTACCTAAAATACGTATATGTACAGTCTGCTTTTATATCCTGATTGATCACTTATCTCTCCTTTCATTTTCTTCATTAGGTAAAGAACACAATTTCAATACATATGATGATAAAACATCAAGCGCCCTGAACGTTCCTTACGATTACACTTCTGTGATGCACTATAGTAAAACGGCATTCATGAATGGAACTGAACCAACCATAGTAACTAACATACCAGAATTCATGGATGTGATTGGGCAACGAATGGATTTCAGTGATTATGATCTCCAGAAGCTAAATCGCCTATACAATTGCAGTAAGTTTTTCAAGTTCTCTTGAATCATTGTTGCTTTTTCTGTCCATTATATGGAAGAAATCAAGAAAAATTTATCCAGCACAGGTAAAAGAGAAGCTAACGGTTTAGAAAAGTGGGTGTGTTAATAGCACCAGAAATATCAGTACAATTAAGACAGATAGAAATAACAGACCACACCTGCAGGAGTCCTGCTGTTTAGTAGGCAATGCAAAGCTTCCAATAAAATTTTATTTGACCTTTAGTTAAAGAACACCTTTACTAGGCAGCTGATTTGTGTTATCCCTTGGGTGGTTGTTTTTTTAAGACATGCTTTACTGTACAAAGTTTTTTGATTCCCCAGCAGTTGCGATAGACACTGTAGAAAAATTCACATCTCTGCTGTCTCTATTATATCTGCATTGGCTGCACCCTTACCTATCACAATTTGGGAGATATAGGGTGTGTGTCATCAAATTACACGGCGGGGGGTTTCTCTGAAGAAAATACATGGTGATAGTGCGAGACCAGTACCTCTGCACATAGGCCAGGTAATTCAAGAAGAGGAATGAAAACAAGGGAGGGAGAATAATAGTATATGGTTCCATTATCAAAGGAGATTAAAAATATGTAATTGTGATTGGCTAAACCAGTTCAGATAAGTATATACTGGCCTGCAGATCATAACTTTTTTGGTAACCTCACCACAACAATAAGCAAATCATGCATCATTAGACATTATGTTTAAAAAAAAAACCAATTATGGTTTCAGAAAACATTTTACAATAAGTATGAGCATTAAAATTCTACAAGCTCCTAGTAAAAATCCCTTTGCTTGCTTAGGTCCCAGTTCAGCAACACACTTTAGGCACATGAAGCACTTGAGGTCAGTGGGACTTACATATGTGCTTAAAATTTAAGAATGTCTGTGGCGGGCCTGGCACCGCAGCGCCCCCTTGTGGCAGGGGTAGGATGGGGTGTCGGCGCCTCATCACTCTCCAGTCCTTGTGGCCGCCCCTCTGCCTTTTCTCTGGTGTCAATGGGATCTGCCAATATCCCTTAGTCAGGTCTAGGGTGGAGATGAATTCTGCCTTGCCTAGTCGCTCCAGCAGCTCATCCACCCGGGGCATGGGATAGGCATCGAAACGCGAGATCGCATTCACCTTGCGGAAGTCAATACAAAACCTGACCGTTCCATCTGGCTTGGGAACAAGTACTATGGGGCTCCGCCATTTGCTCCGCGACTCTTCGACCACCCCCAGGGCCAACATCACATCGAGCTCTCTCCTCACCATCTCCCACATCTTCCTGGGGAGTGAGCGGTGGGCATCCCTCACTTTGTGGCCGGGGACAGTGGCGATATGGTGGTTGGTCAGCATGGTCTTCCCGGGCTGTGTCAACAGGACTGTGGGGAAAGCTGAAATCAGTTGTCATACCTGCTCCTGCTGGACCGGGTCAAGCTCCGGGCCTATGGCCGCTGTCCCTGGTTCCCCTGCCAACGGCTCTAACTCGGGTTCTGGAGGGTACGGGGCAATCATCAGGCCTTCCCGATCTCTCCAGGCCTTGAGGAGGTTTACATGGTAGACCTGAGTGTCCTTCCTTCACCCCGACATCCGCACTTCATAGTCGACAGGCCCAATGTGTCTGGTCACCTCGAAGGGGCCTTGCCACTTAGCTAGCAGCTTAGACTTGGAGGAAGGAAGCAGCAAGAGGACATGGTCTCCAGGCTCAAAACTTCTCATCTTGGCCCCTTTGTTGTATTGCGCCTCTTAGTTATGTTGGACTTTCACCAGATTCTCCCGGGCGAAGGCTCCCAACTCTTGGAGCCGCTCTCTCAGGTGGAGGATGTACTGGATGGATCCTCGGACGCGGGTCTTCTGCTCCTCCCAGGTTTCTTTTAGGAGGTCTAGAATTCCCCTGGGCTTCCTCCCGTAGAGGAGTACAAAAGGGGAGAACCCTGTGGAAGCCTGTGGCACCTCTCGCACGGCAAAGAGGAGTGCTGGGAGCAATTTATCCCAGTGCTGGGGGTCGTCGTCCACGAATTTCCTTAACATGGCTTTCAAGGTGCCATTAAATCTCTCCACCAACCCATCCATCTGAGGGTGGTAGACTGAGGTCTTAAGCGCCCGGATATTCAGCAGCCGGCACAACTCTGCCATTAGTCTAGAAGTCACATTAGTCCCTTGGTCCATTAGTATCTCCCGCGGCAGGCCGACCTGAGCGAAGATCTGCAAGAGCTCGTTGGCGATGACCGGAGCCGTGGCGGACCGTAGTGGTACCGCCTCTGGATACCGTGTTGCATAGTCAACCACGACCAGGATATACTTGTGGCCCAAGCTACTCTTCTCCAAGGGCCCCACTAAGTCCAAGCCTATCCGTTCAAAGGGTGTCCCAATCACCGGCAAGAGCACAAGGGGGGCTCTTGGTACGCCTTTTGGGCCAGTCTTCTGGCATTCGGGGCAGGAGGCACAGTAGTCCCGTACCTCCCTATGGATGCCTGGCCAGAAGAACCTCTGGGCTACCCATTGCAGCGTTTTCTCCCTCCCCAGATGCCCAGCCCACGGCACTGAGTGAGCTAAGTGGAGCAAGTTCTGTCGGAACCGCCACGGGACCAACAGTTGGCACAGGTCTTCCTTCGTCTGTGGTTCCTGGACTACCCGATAGAGTAAATCATGATGGATCTCAAATTGGGGTCCTTGCTGACGTCGTTGGGGCCGGTCTTCCTCCCCGGGTGGTCCCATCGCCTGCTCCCAGGCCCGACTGAGGGTGGTATCCCCCCGTTGCTCTTCCAGGAAGTCGGCGTCTACCTCCAGCCATCCATGGTCCTCTCCCGTCGTGGCCTCGGTAGGGGTTCGGCTCCCCTCCTCTATCTCTGGATTCCCTGAGGGCCCCTCTAGGGGGTCGTCCGCCACTGGTTGGCCTAATAATCCAGGCCTTCTAGCACACCCCCCACTTTTCCTCCCAGGCTGCGTACCCCACTCCTGCAAGAGGTCAGCAAAGCCCGGCCAGTCACGTCCTAGGATCACGGGGTAAGCCAACTTTGGGGACACCCCAACTAGACACCGCACTCGGTGCTAAGCAGCCTCGAGCTGCACCCAGATGGTGGGGTATGGCTTCACGTCCCCGTGAATACACTGCAGGTTGATGGGGGCCCCGGTGGGGCCAGAGGGCTTTATCAGCCTGGCCCAGATGACCGTCTGGCTACACCCCGAGTCCACCAAGGCCCAGGTAGACGTCCCATCTTCTTTCACCGGTATGACTATCGCCCACACCTGTCCATAGTTACAATCCATGTATGGGCACTCCCTCCAGAAGTGCCCTACCTGTCCGCACTCGTAGCACCGGTCCCGCTTCCCTTCTTCGGTCGGGGTGTGGCGGGGGCTGCTCTGCCGCCCCGGCACGTCGTCTTGACTTCTTATGAGGTCCGATCCGGATGGGTCCTTGGCGCTGTGGGTCGTGTGTGTCCCTGATGGCTGGGCATATCGACGGGGGCCTCCCCCGTCCACCTTACGGGCCCCCCAGGCCAGGTTCTGGTTCCACTCCCCCAGGTCTCCCCCTTTAGGGCTGGTCTTCGGTTCTCCCTCTGCTGCCAGATAATCCTCCATTAGGGAGGTTGCCTCTGTGAGGGTCCTGGGGCAGTGTCTTTGTACCCATTCTTTCCCCCCTGTGGGAAGGGTCTGCAGGAACTGTTCTATTGCCACAGCTTCAGCTACCTGAATACTCGTCCGTCTTTCTGGTTCCAACTACCTCCAACAGAGGTCGCGGATTCGCTGGGCCACGGCTCGTGGTCTGGCTCCCGGCGTGTACCGTTCTCTATGGAGTCGCTGGCGGTAGGTTTCCGGGCTGACGCCCATTTGGTCTAAGACAGCAGCCTTGACCTTCAAATAGTCCACTGCGTCCTGTGGATCGAGGTTACGGTAGGCGGCTTGAGCTGGGCCCGTCAGGTAGGGTGCTAGAATAGCGGCCCAATGTGCGGGGGGCCACTGTACGGCAGTTGCAACCCGCTCAAAAGTCACCAGGAAGGCCTCGGGGTTATCTCCCGGCCCCATCTTTGTTAGGCGCACTGGTAGTCCTCCGAGCCCCTCACTGGCGCTGCCCCCTGCGGCGCCTAGGGGAGGACCCGGTGCCTGTCCTATCAGCGTCGCCATCTGCTGAACCAGTCGCTCCTGGTTAGCCTGTTGTTGGTCTGTCAGCTCTCGAATTAGCTGTTGCTGCTGCTCTTGTTGCCGCGCCGCTTGCAACTGTTGTTGTGCTGCTAACTGCTGGAGCAACTGCGTTTGCTGCTGCTGCTGTTGCACCACCTGCTGCTGCTGGTTCTCCAGCAGCCATTTCAAAAGCTTCTCGGGGTCTATTCTGGGCGTCTGGATCCTTGTCTCAGGCCCTGATCGATGCCCACATTCTCCACCAGTTGTGGCGGG
>NW_020664409.1:40627130-40670919 GCF_002925995.2 Terrapene triunguis
GGCCAGAGTCCATATAACCTCCCTTTCGAGTGGGGTGGCGCGGCCTAGCGGCCAGAGTCCATATAAGATCCCTCACGATTTGGGGTGAGGGGGTAGGGGGACTCAGGCCCTCCCTCTCCACCGAGCCCCGACCCAGGGCCCTGGTAGTGGCAAGCTTTCCTTGCCACTCGCTCGGCGGGGATCTGCCCGCAACACATCGAGCGTCAATACAGCTTTAACGCCATTTATCTCTATAGTTCCCCTGGGTCACTTCCTACCGTGAATACCAGTTCGTCTGCGGCGGGGGTCCTCCGTCGGGGTCTCAGGTAGTGCCTTGGCTTGACTGACTCCCGGATCCTGGCTTGTAGGCCCGCCCTCTGCAGGAGCTAGCGGCGTGCGTCCTCCTCCAGCAGTCAGCCCAGACTGAGCTGATCTGCAGGCTTTTATATATGTTCTCCAGTTGGAGCATGCCCAGCAGAGCTTCCGGGGCGTGGCTTCCTCTGCTAGGAACGAAGGATTAACCCCTGTTCTACCAGTGCGGGGCCATTCTGCCCCGTCACAGTGTCCTTAAATTCTTTGTTGAATTGGGATCATAGCTGGGTCCTCCCCTTATCTCTTGCAACTCTGACCGTTACCCCTTTTGTAAATTGCATACAACCCCTTTCTTTGTCTTTTCCCCACATTTTATTATTTCCTCACTACATATGTGCCATTCTATATCTCTTATCCTTATCTCCATTCACATCCACTCAGTGGGAGAAATCATAGGCCTATTGAAGTCTATGTGTGTTTTGCTATTGATTTAATCAGGGCCAGGATTTCAACCAGTCTCTCTCCTAGCTTAGACAGAGACCTAAATCTGGCCTGTACTTTCCCTTACAGTCTGCTTAATATTTATTATTAAACCACGAGTTGTGCATTCACTCAGTATGGTTTTAGTTTATTTTTATATGAGACAGACAAAACTTTCAAAATTTCCATGGGCTGATGCAATCATAGGTTTCAAATGCAAACAGGGTTTTGTGTTACATTTTTTAAAAATCCCAGCTAAATCATGTCCTCCTTACTGCTCTTTAGTGTTACATTCAACTGATATTCCAAAATTAGTAGTCTAACCAATTCATCAGGGAAATTTTGGTAAAACCAGTGGCCATGCCTGGGATAACTGGAGGAGATGGAGATCTGAAGGGGAAGGAGAGTCCATCCTCATTTTGATTGAGTAAGGACTGGAGGATCTGGGCTATCATTTTTATAAACAACTGTCTATTGCACAATGTAAATACAACACTTAAGAGATGCAGAAGATGATTAATGGATCTCTCAGGTACGATGGAGTCACTTGATGTTCACGATTGCTGAAAAAGAACCCAAACTTTACATTAGTCAGTCCCTCTCCAGTCTGTCACAGCTAATGAAAGGCCCACTCCTGTGAAGTGCTAAACATGCAACTCATATTGACTTTGACGGGATTGGTGGATGCATAGGATTCCATAGGAGCCTAATGTCTTAGTATTCTCTCTGACACCAGCTTCGGAAGACTAGAATTCAGATGTACCACTTACTTCCTTTTGTATCTTGCAGCCTCCTCACTAAGCTTTATGGACACATGCAGTTTTGAACTTGAAAATGTGTGTGGCATGATTCAAAGTTCAGAAGATAACAGTGACTGGCAGCGTGTGTCTCAGGTACCTGCTGGCCCACACACTGATCATACCAATATGGGACACTGCAAAGGTAATGTCAAGGAATCTTATCTCTTGACAATGTTTTCTGCTAGGGCAGAATTGTGACTTTGATCTTCTTCAGAGTGCACCTGAGGATGAATTTTTAACCAAGCAGCATAAAATTATCAGGGACACGTGTCATTTTTGCTGTAGATATTAATGAAGGTTGAAAGTTCTAATCTCTTTCCTCTGCTTTCTGGCCTTTGGTATAGTAATAAAACAAGAGAACTATACAAGATGTATTAACTGGCTTAAAAAAAGATTTACAAACCATAGTAGTTCTGATATATGAAAAATATTTCTGCTATTACCATAAATTCTTGTTTGTGATTAACTGCTCAGTAGTAATTTTGGAAAGGGTTGGGATTTGAGAATATATATTATTTGGGTTGGGCAAACAGTTCATTGGGAATAAAAACTGATTGTTTTGAGCCTGCCAAAACAAACATCATGAGTTTTGATTCAACAGCATCAGCCAACTCTCCAGGTAGTGTATGCAAGCAAATAATGGGCCATCTGGAAAGGAGTCATTGGGGCAAACAACTTGACTTAGTTTTAAGATAGAGCTTGATAGTTTATTAATGGGATTCTATGACGGGGTTGCCTGAGATAGCAGGGGACTAGACTCAGAGATCAGGAGGCCCCTTGCAGTCCTATCAGTGGCGGATTTAGAGTTAGTGGAGCCCTGTGCACAGCTTCACTTTCAGGGCCCCCCCTCAGGACCCACCCAAGAAAAAGAACATTCTTTCTTATCTCTTCCCCCCCGCTCCCTGTTTTCATTCTTTTTTTCTTCATCCTCCTCCTATTATGGGAAGTAAATGAAAATAAAGTGAGGTATCTTGACTGGGGCAGAGGGTTGGGGTGAAGGAGGAGGTGCGGGGGTTGGGCTCTGGGAGGGAGTTTGGGTGTTGGGTGCGGGGGTTGGGCTGGGGCAGGGGGTTGGGAGGGGGTGAGGGGTGAAGGCTCAGGGAGGAAGTTTGGGTGCGGACTCTGGGCTGGGGTGGGGGGTTGGGGTGTGGGCTCTGGGAGGAAGGTTGGGTGTGGGCTCTGGCTGGGGTGCAGGAGGGGGCAGCGCTTACCTTGGGCGGCGCGGCTCCCAAAGCGACCAGCACACACACTCCTCCGGCAGCAGCTCCTAGGCAGGGGGGACAGGGGATTTCCACGCATCGCTACCCGCAGGCGCAGTTCCCGGCCAATGGGAGCTGCAGAGTCGGCACTCAGGGCGCCACAGGGACTAGCGGACGCTTCTGGGAGCAGCGCGGCATGGAGGGAGGGAGGCAGAGTGGGCAGGGAGCTGCCTTAGCCCTGCTGCTGGCACATCTCTGTGTGCCCCTTGGGGGGAGGAGGGCAGCAGGGCAGCAGGTTTCCATGCGCCGCCCAGGGCAGGGGCAGCACGTGGAGCCGCCCCCCCCCCGCCAAGGGCGTGCAGAGACATGCCAGCAGCCGGCTGCTTCTAGGAGCAGCATGGGGCCATGGGCCACAGCATGCAGGCAGCCTGTCTGCCTGAGCCCTGCTGCGCCGCCTGCCGGGACTCGGGGGAAGATTGTCAGATGAGATTTGTCCTGCATTTTGGGGGCCCCCTGTCATCAGGGCCCCCATGCTACCGAATGGCTTGTTTCATGGTAAATCCGCTCCTGAGTCCTATGTCCCTAAATGGCTAGACCCGAAAAGCCTATGCTTTGGAACATGGATAATAAGAGACAGGCAAATGGGGAAAATAGCCAGCAAAAGAGAAAAATTCTCTTTACTCCAATACTGTGCCCCCAGAGACTCTACGGCCTTTGAGGTAGGGACCATCATTTACTACATTTATAATGGGCCTAACACACTGAGTTCCCTACGCATTATCACAATGTAATGTAAAATAATATTAATAAAACCGTAACCAGAAAACTCTACTTTCTTTTTCTTTTGCATTTCTCATGCACCTTTGACAGATACTGGGTACTTCATGCATTTTAATACCAGTGCTGGCAGCGTGGGAAACACAGCTACCCTGGAGAGCCGAATTCTGTATCCCAAAAGAGGATTTCAGTGCTTACAATTCTATTATTACAACAGTGGTCATGAAAGTGATAAGCTGAACATCTTAGTCAGGGAGTATGCTTTAGCCAGCTCCACTAGTGGTTTAAGACTCATTGAAAGGATACAAGGTATGAAATAAAGTTGCTTTTTAAATGTGTGCCTTCTGGTTGGATATATATTCAATATGCTTAACAGACTGCTGGGAGGGAAAAGCATAGTATAGTGAAGTGGCATTTTTCCTTTATCATTGTTTATCTTTTAACTCCTGTCCTCTGTAGTTTCATTATTTGCTTTCTTCTCTCTTGTTATTGCAGTGATTCTATTAGCTGAGGATATAATATGTGATGCAACCTCAGTCAGTCATTTTCCAGTAATACAGTCGGTACTACAACTGACTTGCACTTATCATCAATATGGTTCTCTCACCTAACATAGCTAAAGATCCACAAGCATTCATGGTAACTGATCTAAAATTGCAGGTGTGATGGGTTGGATCACAGAAACCCCTTAGGAACTGACAGCTGATGTGCCAAGACTACTTTTGCCCCTGCTTTCCTGCCCTGGCAGCTTGAGACTTCAGTGCCCTGCCTGGTTTGAGCCAGACCCGCTAGCCTGCTGCAAACCCAGACCCAAGTCTGAACCATGTCCCCTAACAGCTGTAGGCTTAAGTGAAAGCAGGTTAAGAAGTGTTCCTGTCTTTAACACTCAGATGTTCAACTCCCAGTGGGGTCCAAACCCTAAATAAATCCGTTTTACCCTGTATAAAGATTACTGGAAGCTTACTGGAACACCTCTGAGGGTGAGGTTTTATCTGTATTCAGTTTGCTTACTGTATTAGACATAAAGTAGAACACGCAACTCTACTTTGCTTGGTAATTCACTTTGTTCTGTCTGTTACTACTTGGAACCACTTAAATCCTACTTTCTGTATTTAATAAAATCACTTTTTAGTTATTAATTAACCCAGAGCATGTATTAATACCTGGGGGTGGAGGCAACTCACTTAGAAATGCCGTCTTTTCAGTGTTATAAGGGCAACCAATTTTTGAATTTTACCCTGTATACAGGGTATAATACAGGGTAAACTCATAAATTGTTTGCCCTCTATAACACTGATAGGTATACACAGCTGATTGCCCCCCCCCCACAGGTATTAATTACCAAGCAAAATAAAGTAGAACACGCAACTGTATGTCTAATACAGTAAGCAAACTGAATACAGATAAAACCTCACCTTCAGAGGTGTTCCAGTAAGCTTCCTTTTACAGACTAGCCTCCTTCTAGTCTGGGTCCAGCAATCATTCACACCTCCTGTAGTTACTGCCCTTTGTTCCAGTTTCTCTCAGGTATCCTTGGGGGTGGAGCCAGCTGAAGACAAAATGGAGGGGTCTCCCAGGGGTTTGAATAGAATTTCTCTTGTGGGTGGAGACCCCCTCCTCTCTTCTATGCAAAGTCCAGCTCCAAGATGGAGTTTTGGAGTCACATGGGCAAGTCACATGTCCATGCATGACTCAGAACTTACAGGTAGCAACCATGGTTCACCTGCTGCCTTGAACGTCCTCAAGTAGACTTCTTATGTGGATTGGAGCCTTCCAGGATCCATTGTCCATTAAGTGCTTCTTGATGGGGCACTTAACTTGCACATTCCTTTCTCAGGAAGCTGACGAAATGCTTTACTAAGGCTACTTAGAAATCAAGCAAGTACACAGCCAATATTCATAACTTTGAATACAACAATGACACATGCATACAAATAGGATGAATAGATTCAGTAGATCATAACCTTTACATAGTTATGTTACATGGCATATGTAGCATAAAACATATTCCAGTTATGTCACATACACATTCATAAGCATATTCCATAAAGCCTTATGGGGTGCAACGTCACAGCAGGTAGATGTGTCTTAGACAACATAAAAAGTTGCAGAGCAAATTAATGTTAATAGTTAAGATATTAATATTACAAAAGTGGAAAAGTCGGAGTGACTTTAAAAGATTAGCCTAGTGCCCTGGTCTGAGGGGTCTTATCAAATTGGAAAAAAATATTTCCAGACATTTATTTAACAGTATTTGGACTAACTTCACAGAAGTATGTGAATAACATATCATAATTTGCAGTTGACACGTAGCATGATATATTCTGTGAGCTTTCAACTGTAAAAAAGCTTTAAGTGATTTAGACACCTAACTCCTATTGGAAATCAACAAGGCTTAGTCACTTGGGCACTTTTGAAAAATGTACTCAATATGCAAGTTTCTTTCCTGTTTCTTTCCTCCCTCTTTTTTGAACATATAATAAACTTTAAAACTGATAAAACCCTCACTAATCTCCAGGTTTACAGGACCAGTCTACAATAGTGTATTTCCCATATAAGGACTAATTAAAATGCATTGAAATCTACAGAAGTTTTTTCATTGATTCATCAGGTTTTGGATCAGGCACAAGACCTTTTGTCATTGTTAATAAGTCAGAGCAGATCTCATTAGAAAAGGTAAATGCATAATAATTATACATAGACTACCCAGTTATCCATATGCTTACTCTTTTAGACTGAAGAATAATAAATACTAAATAATAATAAATAGACTTGTTCCCCTTTACAACTAAGGCTTGTTCTACACTTAAAAGTTAGTCAATATAGCTGTGTTGACCAAGGGTGTGAAAAACACCACACATCCATGGACATAGCTATGCCGATCTAACCGCCCCCTTCCCCCCAGTGTAGATGCAGCTATGTTGAGGAAAGAATAGTAGCTATCAATCATTTAGGGAGGCGGTATTCCCACACTAACAGAAAAAACCTGTCAATGCAGGCTGTGACTACAGGGTTATGCCAGCATAGTTATGCTGACATGGTTATGTGGGTATAGTCTGCATAGTGTAGACATAGCCTACATCTAATTGGACCTGTTTGCTTGCAAGGTCTTCCCTGTAGCAAATAGCAAGTCCTCTACGCCTTTTTTTCCTGCGTGCTTGATTGCCTCATGAACCTCACCTGCTGGTTGCTCTCGTGCTCTTGGCATCCCTATACACTATCAGATTCCTCTCATACAAACAGGTATCAGGGCTTCTCAGAGCCTGTATAGACCTCAGGTTAATTTAAAGGGAACCCCTAACTCTCACTAAACCTATCCTGACAGAAAGTTTACTCTCTATATACTTCAGCCTACTTCTTGAAATCTGTCTCATGGATATTTGGTTGCAGTACAGGGTGGATAAGTCAATGGATTTAAAAAAAATATTTAAATCAGATTTTTTAAAAAATGTATATTAAATACAGGGTTTTTTTTAAAAAAACAAAGCTATTTAAAATTAAATTTGAAATTGAAAACCTATGTTAAGGCCTAAATTTATTATCTATTAATCATTTAAACTAAATACACACAAACAAAAAACAACCTTTAAGCATTTGCTGCCAAGTTTTAAAGGAAGTCAAACCACTGAATTGGTGGAAGTCACTGGCTAAGCACCTGGAACCAGTTTGTTGACATGCTAAACCAGCGTTTGATAGCAGTAGTCTCTTCTGCAGCTACAGAGAATATTTTCTGCATTTCAGTTTATTCAACTGGTGCAGTTCAATGATTAATTAATTCAAAGTTAAGAAAGCAGTTGGCAACCAAGAAACCAGGTGTGAGAGGATGAGATCTGCTAGTTCCAAAATCCTGGAGAACATGGTGATAGGAAATAATCCATTCAATTCACTAAATACAGATAATATTTCCTTTGCTTAATAATCAGGTAGTTTTCAATACAAAATGTTTGATAAACTTTTTTTCCTTATGCATCTAGAATATTTAAGGTACACACAGTTATTTTTTATTTAATAAAAAAAATAAAATGCTGCTCTTGTGCATTTTAATTGATTTGAATTTCCATACAAATAGAGCTTGACACAAATCACAAATAAAAATTAATCTAGTAAACAAGAAATGCATCATTCACCATTTTCTAATATAAAAATGTAAAAATTAAGAATCTGACTACGTATAAATTAAGCTATATAACTGCTTAAATAAATATGTACAGATATAGCGTATTCTCCTGGTTAGGAAAAAGAAGCACCAAATTTAGTGCAAAAGTTATATTTAGTTGCAAATCAACATGTTTTAATGGTTACCAACCAATGAGAATCAGTCTTTCTTTAGGAAAATAACTAAATAGTACAAAGGCAAAACAAAAATAAAATGTATTTAAATCAAGGTTTCTTGCTTGCTGATTTACATCATGATTAAAATCGGTAATTTAAATAGATCTGATTTAAAATAAATCCATCCTTTTCTGTTCTTGAGATATGCAGCTGTTTATGTGCATGGGCTGTGTTTTGGTGGTGGTAGAGGTGGATTGTTTTGTTTAGGAGAGGTTTGTTACAGAGATACTAGGTAGTATTTTGTGCATGTTATCACAACATTTGGATTAACTCACTGCCAAATTCTTTGGAAAATATATAATCAAGAAAAAGAAATCTCTAAGAACAATAACTTTTTCCCACTATTAAATTCAGTAAATATTATGCATGTTAAAGAACTAAACATACGTTAGAAAATTAGAAGGGAAAAGAATGTGCTCCTGCACGCATATTTAAATTTCATGATAAGCAGCGTTTATAAGAGAGATATTGACACAACCTCAACTCTAGTGGAATTAATAAATTTTTGTGTAATGTCGTAACAGGTCCTGAATACTGTACAGCATTTGACTGCTTTGTTTGCCATCTTTTTCAGGTTCACCTCTGGATTATTGGCAGCTTTACCATGTTCCTTTGAAGGCCACAAGGAAATTCAGGATTGTATTTGAAGGCGTAAAAGGAAATGGTTCATCAAATGGAGGCCTCTCTATTGATGACATTAACCTTTCAGAAACACAGTGTCCCCATCATGTCTGGCATATACGAAATTTCACACATCTCCTCAATACAAGTCCTGCAGAGAGAAAAATATACAGTCCGCCTTTTTACTCTAGTAAAGGATATGCTTTTCAGGTTGGCTTGTATGTGAATGGTACCAGTGGCAACCCATTTAACTTAGCGATATATTTGCACTTAATCTCTGGAGTAAATGATGATCATCTGCAGTGGCCTTGTGAATGGCAACAAGCTACTATGACGCTGTTGGATCAAAATCCTGATATTCGTCAACGCATGTCAAATCAAAGAAGTGTAACAACAGATCTATCTGTATTAACAGGTTAGTTAAAAACTGATGACTACAATGTCTTGTTTATCCAACACATTGTCTTGCTTTTGTAAGAAAAGAACAAAAAGACAATGGGTCAAATTCTCTTCTGGTACAACTAGGTGCAGCTCCATTGTCTTCAATGGAGTTTCACCTACTTACATTAGTAGGGAATTTGGTGCAATGGAAGGAAGCAGTGACATAGGGGAATTGTGTGTCACAGAGCAGGATAATTGGGTTGAGCAGGGGCCTTGGGTGGCATCCTTTATATTTATTCTTCAGGACACACACATTTTTTTTTCATGTTCTCTGTATGTATATCTATCTCCTCACTGTATGTTCCATTCTATGCATCTGATGAAGTTGGCTGTAGCCCACGAAAGCTTATGCTCAAATAAATTTGTTAGTCTCTAAGGTGCCACAAGTACTCCTGTTCTTTTTGCGGATACAGACTAACACGGCTGCTTCTCTGAAACCTACCAGCAAATGCTTCACTTTGAGCACCACCCATCTAATGCATTTTAAAAACTAATCCGGTGTTATCAATTTTTCTTCCAACTTTATTCCAAAAAAAGATTCCACCACAGTTTTTTTGGATGACACACAGAATAGGCCTCATGTTCCTCTGCTCCTCTCGCAAGATAAAAATCTATTTAGCAAACCACCAGAAGACTTTCTTGATATAGCCTCCTGAGTGACACATCACACTTGAGTTGATTCTCAGGCCCGGGAAGCATGGTGGGGAGAGAGACAGTAATTTATATAATCCTACAACCAATATAACTCCTTATCTGAGTTTTGAGTAACTTCCTGTTTAAATATTCAGGACACACACATTTTTTTTCCCCCTTGCAGATTCCTCATCTTATTTTTGGGACAGGCCAGACAAAGTAGGATCGCCTGCTAATTTCGCTAATGGGACTCAATTCATGAGAGGGCCAGGACGTGGAACTAGTGGATTTCTAACTCATGAAAGGCTTAGAAGCCTCAACTTCATCAAAGAAGATGGTGTATACATTCTTTTAACAATGGAAGGTATGTAAGCATTGATGGTAGCTATATAAAGTTACTCTTTATAATGCAGTAAGCATGCAGTATGATGTTTTTAGTACTAGATAAGGCTGCACTCCTACAAACATATATGCACATGATTAATTTTATACGTGAGTAGCCTGGCAATCAGCAGGCCTACTCATGTATTTAAAGTTAATCATGTGCTTGACTAAATGTATGGATAGCTATAGTCACTGTATAATCATCTACCTACGGTAGCTCATTACTAGGTTAAAAATCTAATTATACAATATGTGATGCTATTCCTATACAAAATTTCTTAGCTAGACCACTTCTGGTCTCTTGTCTGTTTCTGAATGTAAACTGTAAAACATGGCAGAGGAATTCCATGCTGCTGAAAGGTGAAAATACCAGTTATTTATTTATAACAGCTGAAAATTGCTTAGGATGTGTCACAGCCAGTGGATTATTGCTACTCACTTTTAGAATTCATCAGTAATGCAAACTTGTATGTGTTCTGTATTCTCATTTTCATGTAGGGAAATGTGTCCATTTGCAGAAAATCAGAGAGTTTCAAAAACAGGGTAATGGAAAAGTCTTATAGCTGGTCTATTAAAAAATAGTATGGCATGAAAACCTCGTGCTCTTTTTTTTCCTTTAGATATCTCACATCTGATATCAACTGAACAAAACTTTTCAGGCACCATCTCCAGTCCCACCACCAGTCCCACAACAGTACCAGTGACAGCAACTCCAAATTTCTGTGTAAATGGTGGTATCGCCATTGTCTTAGATGAAAAACCAGTGTGCAGGTAACTGACTTAATTCAATCCCAAGATTAATTTTATGATCAGAAAAAAAACATGTAGTAGAGTTTGTTATTCAAGAAAATAAACTAAACTTTTTACCCTCGGAGAAGACTGGCAGGTTTTAATACAGTGAATTTCCAACATCACAAATCCAGGTGACTAAATTTGTGACCAGATTGGGCAACACAGCTTTTCCCAGTCTCAGCCTTTTCCTATTTTAAAGTATTCTGTTTTAATTTATTTTAATTTATATTTATTTTTAATAGATTTGTTAATGTGTTGTCATAATTATTACCTCATCCTAATCTGAGAGTTAAATATTAATGGAGATGAAACAGAAGTTAAATGTAATCTCAAGGGAATTGATATTTTTGAAACAAGAAGTCAACATATGTATTGTTACATGCATTCTGAACAGTTTCTTCAGAAATATCAGGTGGTCCTGATTATGGCTCTGAATTTCAAAAGTCTAACTGTTTGCCTTTGAAACTAAAGGGGACATGAAGCTAGATGACTAAACTAGGTTTTTGCCTTCAAGGACGTGAATAGCAGCATTTATGTAATTTATTACAGCTAAGCAAGGTGGATTCATTTATATATGCAATCTGATTGGTTAACATTGTTCCAGATCTCAGTATCATCATCCTTTCAGTTGGTTAGTAGGACAGCAATGTCATGCCAGAGGATGCACACCTTGGGACTTCTGTGAGGCAGAATTCTGAAGGTCAAATGCATCAAGCTTTTAATTTAAGCCCTGATCATGCAAAATCTCATTGAAGCCAATGCACTTCATGTAAGCTCATAGTTTCTATGCAAGTGGATCCTTTTCTAGAACTGTGGCCATAATTTAATAGGGAGTTTAAAGGGGCCAGACAGCCACAAACTGCAGCCTACAGGGCTGCCAGGCTTATGGATTAGAAGGAAAGTGGCAGTTGTAAACTCAGTAGTATTATAAATTTACAGTAATATTTTTCAATAAAGACCTCAGGAGCACCTGCTCCATGTGCCAGAACTTATATCTCCTGGGGACAACAGCAGCCCTGGCTAAGGAGAAGGAAGTAGTTCTTTAGAACAGAAGGCAATTTCTACTTTTTGGTGGAATTTGTCCAGCTCTGTTTGAGTCTTACCAATTTCTTTTGGAGTTGCCCGAGCATAAGGAAAATCCCCAGGTGGCAGCCCTACACCAACATACCACCCAGCTACTGGGTGAGAAGGCCTGGCCAAGGGAAGGGGACATGACTGAAGCATCTTCAGTTGGGCCAACCACAGAATTGGGGTACTTTGCTTCCTTGGCCCCAGCTCCCGTGCCAAACACTACTTGGTCAGACCTGAGAATTTGGCCCATAGTTCCTGTCCTGATTGTCTTCCAGTTTAAAAATTGATAGATGAGATTAATTGATAATGAGGGAGAGAGGAAGAGGTGAGGGTGCAGAAGAAGAGGGTTGCTAGAACATGCTAATTGAGTTCTTTTGAATTGTAAGGATAGCGTAAGGCATCTGGATGGTTCCACCAGGTGGGTTGGTTGAGCTGCTTTTGTTGATAACCCTCTGCTCCCATCCACACACTCTTTTGAAGTGATTGGCTGAAGGCAACAGAAGTGCAACAGAGAGGAGATGAGCATGGCAGGGGGGCAGAACTGCAGCAGGTCAGTACGATGAATTAACAGTAACACAGGCAAACCAAATAACAGCTCTGCTAGTAGTAGCACCAGTTTCCCGGAGTAGAAAATTAATTTTGTATTACCAGGAATGCCATCAGTTCAAGGGGGAAAAGCAGAGCTAAACAGCAGCCAGAGGGAAGAGAGGTCCAAGGACACTGAATTCTCCTCATAGGTGGTGCCTTTTCAGTGGTGGGTTGTTGTTTTTTTAATAGGGCCACATACAATCAAGACAACTGCTAAAGTAATCAGAATGATCAACCAGTCTGGCCTTTAGACTTTCCCTAGAAGGCTGTCAACTAGAGTGGCTCCATTTGGAACAGGATAGCAAAGGGCAACAGCAGCAAGGTGGCAGCTCAAGTAGTGTGTATGTACCGATGGGAATACCGCATAGAGCAACTTTAATTCAGAGTTAGATTGCATCATGAAGGTTTAGTGTATACTAATAACGAACCTACAGTTTACAGAACTGTATCTTTCTTTAATTTTTGTTAGCTGTTGAATAGGTGTTGCTCTTATTTTATAGATGTCCAGCAGGTGATGACTGGTGGTATATGGGAGAAAAGTGTGAGAAGAGAGGCTCAACTAAAGAAAATATTATAATAGCTGTTTCTTCGACAATTGCTGTATTTGTCATTATGCTACTTGTCACTATTATAAGTATATGTTGCATGAGGAAGAAATACCACCAAAAAATGATAAACAACAAAGAAGCTTGGATTTTAGAAAACGTAAGTATTTGTCTTTTTAGTTAAAAGATTTGGGTATTTTCTAAACAAGGCTTTTTCGCAAAATAATTGTGTGCTGAATAGGTGATATAGTTACATTAAGAACAGTGAACTTAAATGAACAGGAGCTGAACAAATGTCAGGGAAAAAAGAAGATGTCCAGGACACTCTGGCTTGATACTTAAAAAAGATAAAATAAAAAGCCTGTAACTTACTAAACAAGGTGGCATGGTTTCAATCCATTTATCTGAAGTACTTCCTTTCCTCCACTCTAAATAGTATCTAAATCCGATCCCTGCATCTAATGCCAGTTGCTTATATACAGGGGCGGCTCTATGTTTTTTGTCTCCCCAAGCACGGCAGTCAGGCGGGCTTCGGTGGCATCCCTGTGGGCGGTCCACGGTCACACGGATTTGGCGGCGTTTCTGCGGGTGGTCTGCCGGTCCCATGGTTTCGGCGTACTTGCCGCCGAATTGCTGCTGAAACCGCGGGACCGGCGGACCTCCCGCAGGCACGCCGCCGAAGGCTGCCTGACCGCCGCCCTTACAGCGACCGACATGCCGCCCCCCCACGGCTTGCCACCTCAGGCACGTGCTTGCTGCGCTAGTGCCTGGAGCCGCCTTTGCTTATATAACCTGTATCAGTATGCCTACACACCCACAATGGTAAGCCTCCCAGTCTGTGTAGACACACTCACGCTAGCACGCTGAAAAGAGCGGTATAGACAGCATTTTGAAGTTGTGGCTCAGACTTCACTGCCCAAGCTCTAGCTGAGGGAGTGGGTGGCTCCAGAGTCCAAGCTGCAATTTCAAAGCGCTGTCTATACAGCTATTTTTAGTGTGATAGTGCAAGCCTGAGTCTGTCAACCCAGGCTGGGCAGCTTGCTGCAGCAGGCTGCGTATGTACACGTGCGCGCACACGCACACACACACGCACACACACACACACTCACCAACTTTCTGTATTACACATCCAAAAAACGTGTATACGGCTTCCCCAGAAGGTATAACCCATTCTATTATAAGAAAATGTTTTTCAGATATCCACCGTTAAAGTTTTTTGATTCCAACTCATCCCTGTGTAAAGTAGCAATTAAAGTTAACCTAAAAAGTGAAGGAAAACGCATTGAGTCGTGATGGGTGAAATCCTCACCACATTGAAGTTAATGGCGGTTTTGCCACTGACTCCATTGAAGCCAGGATTATATATTTTACACACACACACCTCTCACTGTCTCTCGCTGTGTGTAAACCTGATTTCCAACTGGTAACTGTCCTCATCTTCTCTGTCCTCAGTCATTCCCAAACTTAAAACATTTGATCTGCTACTGCATTTTCTACTATTTTTATTAAATGCTCATCTTAAAACATCTGGGTTTCTGCACAGGAGGACAAGCATCTCTGTCCAATGGCCGCTCCTTTTGCAAATAAAAGGTTTTTGATATAATATGTTAAAATAATAAAATAATAAAAAAATAATTAACAATAAAGAAGAGAGCAGGTTAAAACTGTTTTAAAAACCAGAATCACCGAATCAGGTGGCCTTCACTGAATCTTGAATAAAACAGGGTCTCTGGCAGTCTTCTTGAGGCAGGGAGTTGTACATATGTAATCTTAAACTGAGAAAACTCTTTATTGCAATCTGATGAAGATGAAACCTCAAAATACAGCAAGGATGAAGAACTGGCTAATCCCAGCATCCACAGCAAGGCACGGGAGTACCCTGTAAATGTAGAGAACAGCAATAATGCAGTACAAGTCTTCCAACAGCATACTGACAAAGATTCACTACCCCCTAAAATTTCTGTCTCTTACCTTGTCTTGATCTGCACTCAGATTACACTGTTCAATGTTGTTCCTGAAAATTGTTGTTTGTGTTTCTAGAGTCATTCAAGTTTTGGCATTTCCCTTAGTTATAAGATGCATTTTTTTCATTTAACAGAATGGACATCTGTCACATAAAATGAATGAAATCTGAGACATAAAAACCAATGACCAAGAGCTCAGTGTTTGAAGTCACCTGGATGCCTCAACCACACAATTATTTTACAGTTATTGTTCATTTTAGCCATCCTGCTAAAATCTGTTAAGAATGAAAAATTAAGCATCATCTTAGATAAAGTCTGTGTACTATGCCAAGACCAATAAAGTGTCTGAAATTGGTAGGCCTAAGGCTTCTACTCATTGTACATGGAAATGTGTCATTGTGTGAGATGTCTGACATGAAGAAGATCTGCAGAACAAAGACAGACTAGATTTTTTTTAATCTGTTTAAGTCTCACCAGGCAGCCTCAATTATCCATTTTACAAAGACGACAATGAGACACTGTTTTATTGGGCTGCTGGCACCTCAACTTGGCATACAAATCCAAGTAAATATATATGCTTACTAAGTGCTCCTGATGCCTTTTCATGAACTGATTCATGAGATGTTGCTGGCAGCTGCATATTTTTATTATACAAAACATTCAAAACAAGACTAGAATCAAAAACCTGAGTACATACAGTAGCTAAGCAATAAATGATAAATACAACATTATCTGACACCATGACTTGACTGTCTTTTTGCATCTTGTCCAAGAGATGCCACACTTCCTCAGATTCGAAAGGTTGATTATTTCCACTCTTTATAGAGTGAGCAAGCTGAGGAACAGGGATATATTGTGAGCAAGTTGCTCTGAATGCTTTCAGAAGAGCTGCTTTAACCTCTTTACATCTAGCAAAAGTGAGAACAGTTTTAAGGGAAAAGGACAGACTTTTTAGAACACTCAAGTTCCAGAGTACTTGTTTCACAGAAAACACATCTCTAGCTATATTTCCAGACAGAGTGTTAATGATGGTGTGTATTAGGGCTTGGCTACACTGGCACTTTACAGCGCTGCAACTTTCTCACTCAGGGGTGTGAAAAAACACCCCCCTGAGCACAGCAAGTTATAGCGCTGTAAAGCGCCAGTGTAAACAGTGCCCCACCATGGTAGTATCTGGGCACCTCACAATCTCAATGTATCCTCACAACCCCTTGAGGTAGGAAAGTATTATTATCTCCATTTTATAGATGTGAAACTGAGGCAAAGAGAGATGAACAGACTAAACCATGGTCACACAGGAAGACTTTGGTAGAAGAGGATTTGAACCTTGGTCTCCCCAGTTCCAGGCTAGCACTCCAGCTATTAGGACATCCTTCATCTCTGGGCCTAATCAGATTGAGCACTAGAAATTAATGATCTACTGGATTATGTAGATTTGGATGTACAGTGCCCAGAGGTGTAACTTACTACAAAGAATGTGCCAAGAGATTTTGCAGATCTGTAGGCAATTCACCAATACATATTTCACATTAATTTTAGATACCAAGTACTTGAAAAAAGTATTAACATAATAGCAAATACAACTTGTCAAAAAAAAAGATGAAAATTTTTGAAAACTGAAAAAATTTATTAAAAAACAGAACTTCCTGCCCTGAACAATTGAAAAATGAAAATTTCTACCCAAAAATCATAATCCAAAAATTTTAATTTCTTTAGATTTTTTATGTGTGTAAAATAGTTACCATTTCCCCATCGGCTCTGTGATCAAGGCATTTCAACAACATTGTCTGAAAATGCAGCTAATATTTTTAAAGCATTTTTAGCCATTTTCTATTAGCCTTTGTTGGAGCTGAAGGCTACAGAGACCAGTCAGGCAAAACTAATAAGGGTGATTAGAGGCAATAAGCAGGGTGGATTAAAAATATATATCTGTATCTTACTGTATCTGACTTGAAATAACTTCCCTTGTCTGAAGCACCTCACTGATCAATTTGCATGTAAGTAGTCAAAAACGCCCCAGCTCTTAAAATATGTAGACAGATTTGCATGTAACAGCAGACACACAAAAAAGTCTTATGATTTTATATGGTTCAACTAGTTCTGGCTAAAAATATTTAAGAATGGAAGGTTGTAAACAATCAGCCTTTCATAATTTTAAACAAACTACAAGACGTAGGACTTCAGATATAATATTTTTTTAAGCTAGAAGCTTATCCAATTTATTCTTAAGAGGCCTGTAAATAAAAGTGCCACCTGAACTCTAACATGACTAGCTCTATCATTAGAGCGAGAAAGCTTAAGGTACATAGTACTCCACTGACCAAGGCCCCAATTCAATCTAACACTTAATCATACACTAAATTCCGCTGACTTCAAATAGCAATTGATGAAGACTGCATAAAATTAGGAGACTAAAGGTGCTTTTTTACGGGGAGGGATAACAATCAGAACACACCATTCAGAGCTCAACCAACTGTTGCGATACTATTTTTTTATACAAATAGGGTGGGGAATTAAAAACACATACCTGGGTTGGGTGATAAAGTGCAGCATTTTGGGAATGTTTTCACTGTCAACAGGAACTTGCCTTGGAGTTCTAATTTGATGGGATGAAGCTGAATTGCAATATGACCATTTCTAGTAAAATCAGTACTAAAGATATATCAAGATCCGGTCTTATATAGTCTTCTCAAAGACCTAACTCACGTTGTCTCAGAATGAAAATTTCCCTACAGAGGTTCTAGCACTGGGTCCATCACATTTAGTGAAACATTTCAACTTTTTAGATGAGCTAAAACAAATCTTGGAAGGAAGGAAGTGAACACATTTCAAGCTGTTAATTAATACTTTGTCAGTAAACACACATCAAGGTGTTACACTTAATGTACAGATCAGGCTCTATATGAGTAAACCAGACATCCCACTCAGGCTCATGAGTTTCAAAAAGGAAGAAAACAACTGGGTATATTTTATTAAGATTATTACATACTTGGCTGGGTACATAGGTGCTGGAACTAGGGGTGCTGGAGTGCTG
This sequence comes from Terrapene triunguis, assembly GCF_002925995.2. Taxonomy (NCBI): domain Eukaryota; kingdom Metazoa; phylum Chordata; order Testudines; family Emydidae; genus Terrapene; species Terrapene triunguis. The sequence goes on from NW_020664409.1 coordinate 40,645,083, forward strand.
CAGTATCCCCTGGCTTGGAATGGTTTCCATTATATACAGAGTTTGCAGTTTGGTTCAATGGCTCTCAGCACCCTTACTGTACACATTGTTCCAGCTCCCCTGGCTGGGTATGATCTTTACTGGTGAAAAAGCAGGAGTCCTGAAGTGCTTTCAGTTCATGACTTTTCTTATGTCTGAAGCTCTTCCTTCAAGAGAACATTAAAAAAAAATTAACCTGCTCCACAGAAGCTAGGGCTTTTTGTTGTTATTTGCTTTGGTTTTATCTGATGCCATATTGACTAAGCGCTTCTTGGCTTGACCCCTCATCCACGTTCTCTTCATGTACTTTTCTGTTTTTTCTGGTTCTCCAAGACCTTTAAGATCATTTAAAATTTTCTAGTCATTCCATCTAATTTCTAAACTAAAAGTTAATTGTATTAGAATACTTCCGCTTCACCTTCTTGAAGGAAGCAACCTGGACCAACTCCAATGCCATTTCAGCATCTTGAAGGTCTGTTGTCCTGCTCATTGTGGCTTTTGCATGAGCTGCTGATACAGCCAGAGCACTGATTGGGATAACTGGCATTGTCTAAATGGAAGTAAACATATACAATTCAGATAGCTATTATCTAGCACTATGTTTCAACCAAGCCCTTTCAGGGTGTACAGTTTAAGAGACTTGTACACTCATTCCAAGGGGACAATGTGCTGAAGCAAATTTCATTCTTGTGTGTGCAAAGCGAGAGATTAACATTCGGGATATGTCTACACTTGGAGTTAGAGGTGTGATCCCAGCTTGAGGAGACATACTAATGCCAGCTCACATCCAGCTAGTGTACTAAAAATAGCCAGGCACTCACAGTGGTGCAGGCAGAGGCTTGGGCTAGCCACATGAAGAACATATGCATGGGGTCCAGTCTTGACAGGTTTGTACTCTGGGCTGCTAGTCCCTCCCGCCATTGCCCATACTACTGCAGCTGCAATATTTTTTTAGCATGCTAGTTTGACGAGAGCTAGCACGAGTGTGTCTTCAGGAGCTGGGCCTCACACACCCAGCTCCAAATGTAGACATGCTCTTGGAGCCAAATTCAGGTCCATAGAAATTTTACCTGCTTACTCTAAAAGTCTCTGGGCAAAATTCAGCAGTTACATCAACAGGGGTGTAAGTGACCCAATTTTCTGAACATCCTACACACACTGTGTAAGGCAGGGATCGGCAACCTTTGGCACGTGGCCTGCCAGGATAAGCACCCTGGCGGGCTGGGCCGGTTTGTTTACCTGCCGCATCCACAGGTTCAGCTGATTACGGCTCCCACTGGCTGCGGTTCGCCACTCCAGGCCAATGGGGGTGGCGGGAAGCGGCGGCCAGTACGTCCCTCGGCCCGCGTCGCTTCCCGCCGCCAAAGGTTGCCAATCCCTGGTGTAAGGAATAATTCTTCTTTGAATAGTGTCCCTATGGGTGTGCCACTGTAGGTGTGCTTGTGTTCCTGCACTGCTGATTGGAGAATTTCAGTAACAGCATCCATTAGGCCCGCACGTGAGCTGTCTCTCCTCCTGCCCTGCCACAAGGCTAGCCAGCATGTACAGGCTAACCCCCCTCAGTTCTTTCTCAACCACCCTTGGCTGGAGATGGAGCTATTAGCAGTCCATTTGCGACCATTATTTTCGTTAACATTTCTACAGTAAATTATTCTCCCCAGTCTTTGTTGTAGTTTTCTTCTTTTACTTTCTTCCTGAACAAAAACAAACAAACAAACACCTTGCTTTCAGCTGTTCCTGTCTTGCTCTCTGATTCTTTGTGGGTTGCTCACTCACAACCCCCCACAATCCTTACCCAAACAATATTGAACAAAGCCTCTCCAGCCATTCAGTCCAAAGCTGCTGGGTGGGTTCACATACCCCTTTTGTCTTGTCTTAGGGAGGGACTTGTGATTAATTTATTCTTACAGTTATGTTAATTGAAGTGTATGTTCACACCCATCAATCTCAACAAGGTTTGTGACCCATGCAGTCTCCAGTACTTTTCAGCATAACATGTAGTTATACAGATAGTAAGGTAGCTCACTTCACCATTTTACAAGAGAGGAAACCGAGTATAAGGTCACAATAAATCACTGTCAAATCTGAGATTATGTCACTGAACACTGCGCCTCGTGTTATGGAACTGTCCGTTCTTCCTCATGAGCGGGGGGTTGCTACTTGTTCAAACAGAGTCAGCTCAACTGCAGACATCCACCTGCAAGATAGCTTGGAGCAGCCCTAGGGCCATTAGAAGCAGACCGGGAAACATTACCCTCCCACAGCCATGAACTAGGTTGAGGTCCTTTCCCTTCTTAACCCCCATCCCAGCTCCACCCCCCAAAAATAACACACACACCAAATACACCCATGGAGGGGGACCTCTGGTCACAGCTTTCATAGACACCAGAAACCAAATCTGGTTAACTGGACAGAGGTAGTGGGAATAAGATAGAGAACATATGACCTTTTAGGATGACTCAAATGACAGGATTTTAAAACTAGCAATTAGCTTGCACTTTTGAGTATTTCACAAGGCAGCAGGGTAGGAATTTACTTGTTTAAAAAACCTCTTATGTTAGCCCTGACATTCCTAGGTGCCTCACTTCAGATGAGCCTGCAACCATGGACTTCAAGGGCCCGGCTTTGGCAGCCAGCTAAAAGTCAGTTGTAGCTAAAGTTTGTAACATATATTTTAATTGCGGTGACAAATGCTTCATAGTTGACAGGTTTCAGAGTAGCAGCTGTGTTAGTCTGTATCCGCAAAAAGAACAGGAGTACTTGTGGCACCTTAGAGACTAACAAATTTATTAGCGCATAAGCTTTCGTGGGCTACAGCCCACTTCTTCGGATGCATATAGAGTGGAACATATATTGAGGAGATATATATACACACATACAGAGAGCATGAACAGGTGGGAGTTGTCTTACCAACTCTGAGAGGCCAATTAAGTAAGAGAAAAAAACTTTTGAAGTGATAATCAAGATAGCTCAGTACAGCTATTCCTGTGCAAAAAATGGGTAAAGGTAAGAAACCTCTAAAAAGAGAATATTTAAATGACTGCTATAGAATCATATACAGATACATAATTTCCAAGGCCAGAAAGGACCACTGTGACCATCTAGTCAGACTTCCTGTATAACTTAAGCCAGGAAACTTCCCCAAAATAACTCCTAGAGCAGATCTTTTAGAAAAAAACTCCCAGTCTTGAATCCATCAAGATCCTTGATAAATTGTTCCATTGCCTTCACTGTTAAAAATTTACACCTTATTTCCAGGTTGAAAAGATGATATATCTGACACATAGATCTGGCAAAGTTTAATTTAACCCTGGAAGAAGAAGAGGTGGGAGGGAGGGAGAGAGGAACTTCCAAAGCTTCAATAAGTCCTGTAAGCAACTTCAAATATCAGTAATATGTTATTTCCAGCTTCCGTGACTTGTATTTTATACTCCCCTCCACCCCAAAATAAAAGTTTTCATATGAAGACCATGAAAGATTAAACTTTGAATGTAATTTAAACCCTGAAAGCTGTTAAAAAGTTATGATTTAGACTAAATAAAAGCAAGAGCATTGACCTAGCATTTTTAATTATTCTAGGAACGGTGATCTTCTGTATTGGACCCCACGTGTTGCAAGCAGCACAAAAACGAAAGTTGAAGCACTTAAATAGATCTTTACAATGAGATACTAGTAGTTTAAGCCTTAACATTTTAAGAATCTGGTGAGAAGTCTCCTTTGCATTCTAGAATTCAGATATTTTATTTCAGCACTTCCTTTTGTCCCAGCTAGTTTCAAAATCATGCCTCAATAATTAACTACCAAAATGCTCTCCCTGGACCTAGGCTAACATGTATGGTGCTAGTGTACAAAAAATATTGCAAGCGAAGAAAGTCATGTTGATTTCAAACTCAATTTAGAAACAAGAAAGAGAATATTGACTTTAGAAACAGAAGTGTTAGAGTGTAAAGGACAGACCCTGGACTTTGTAAGAATGCTACATTTTACAGAACCAAGCTATTTTAGTACAATATTTATAAAGAACTGGAAAAAAAACAAAACAATCTTTGTCCATTGCAATAAGGCTAGAACGTTGAAGGAATGGTCATACTATTTCGACAGGTATGATAGAACCTCCCAAATTAGAGACTTTCCCTTATGATTACTAGATTCCCTAGCTCCAGAATCCTCATGGAATAATTGTCATCAATTATATATTCTTCAGAGAAATGTACCTGAATTTCCTGTTCCCTGAACATTCAATGAAGATTTTTTAAAGCCGTATTCCCATTACAACTGTTCCAAAGAATTAGTTCAATATCCATCCTAGCCTTTTTACTAACGACAGAAGTTTGATTGATATTGTATTGAGTCAAAAGGCCCTGTAGAGCCATTAAATGACTAATCTGAACATTAGTGGCTGCACACACAATGTGCTTTCATACATTGCAAGATATTTCCTTCCTGCTCTTATACAGGCCCCTTTAGACAAGAAAAGATGGGACTACTATTTTTAATTGAGTTAGTTAAAATGTTAGCAGTAAACTGTACACAAAGTATCGTTTCGATGGCACCAGTCACTGCCTATGCAAGTTCTCCGTTTTAAAAGAAAAGGGAAGCATTTTTTAAAGAGATTCTGGAAGGATTTAACACTCATTATTTCACATTAATCCATTTTTAAAGACAAGTTACCAAAATAACTTGATCAATTTGATATGTATAAGAAAGTTATCATCTCTACCAAGAGCTGTCAAGTACCATGTTGGTATCACTAAGTTAATGTAGTTTAATTATGAACACCTAAAAGAATTGGTATTTGCAAATGAAGCAGTAACTGAACTTTTACTATGCTGATACGTAACAGAAGAAGTCTAGATTCACAAACTTGATAGAGACACTGATGGACCATTCTTGAAATCAACTAGTGTTTTGCCAGAAAAAGGAGTGCAGGATTAGGCTGTACATTTATTGTCCATAATGACTCCATAAGTTATGAACATAGAACAGATGTCAAGCAAGCGGGAAAGTGTGGGACAAAATACAGACTGTAAAAATGTGCCCCAAAATAAAATACATTGATCCTAAGACAGTAACAAAGTTTTTTGTAAAAGACAAAATGATGCAAGTCATTGTACTAGTTTGGCTTTTATTTTCTTACTAATATTGCATAACAGAACAACACTAGCATGATGATGAGGAGGGGATAATAAAAATAACTCATCAATGCACTATTAACTCGACATGCTCTCACCTATTAATAAGATATTGATGTCTCCTCTAATGCGTGTCCCATTGTTGAGAACTTTCTCATTACTTCCAAGTAGCATACACAAAATGGCTTTTTTAATATACTCATGGCCATGAATGCTTGGTGCTAAAGACTTGCTTAAATGGTCAAAGATATCCTGTTTAAGAAACAGGAAACACTTACATTGCACATTATCAACATTAGAATGGAATCTCATTATCCATTAGCCTCTGTTAGTGCAATTTGTAATATACTTTAGTTTGAGCTTTGCAGAATTGCTTGATCTTTGCCACACCATCAGCTGAGAATATTGTGCTATTTCTTTGCTCATCAGTTTTGATATTATTAGCCAGAATTATTGTCCTAGATATTTTTTACCCAGATGCAAAGAAAATTACATAAATTAACTATTAAACAAATACTGGAATGAAGACAATTGTCTTCATGACACAAGAGCTGCTTAGGAAAAAAGAGGGCAAAGAATCAAATTCTTGGTTTTAAAATGGTTATTAGATTGATCCTTTTTACTATGCCTTAATGAAGGAAATCCTCCCCTAAAAAGAGGATTTAATGAAGTCTCAACATCTGAATAGCATAATTTTCCAGCATTTGGGATTTTTCTCTCCCCTCTGCCATCCTCCCACTCTCCCCACCCCAAAAATAACCTGATTAAGCCATGCTTTCCATGCTGTAGGAGATACCCAACTACAGAATGGATTTTGAGTTTTGGGAGGGGATTTCTACTTAAGGGAAATGAAAGAGAATGACAAACAGGTTTTTTGTTTTCAAAGAGGCTTGCACTTAATCACGTACAGTTGACCAGACAACTGTTTTAAGCTATGCTGCAAATCAGAAGAAATATTTTGAAAATAAGCTGCATTTCTGGACCAAAAAAGCAATGGAATACACGTTGATTTGTGGCCTCTAAGATTATCCCTCTTTTATTGGTTTTCTTTATTCTATAAACTAGTTTTGAGAAAAGAGTATGTAAGAAAGTTACTTTTAAAAAGGTGTAATGAGAAAATGCCTCCCCCCCCAAGTTATCCAAATGAAATATAAATAAAGTTATTGTTCATGCAGAGCGCAGACCTTAACTTGACTGCAAAGGGTTGGTATATTTCTGTAGAATTGTTGGAATGGAAAAAAAATTGTTTTCTGTTTCACAGTTCAGACAACTTAACAAACTGAGCACAAATTAGCTCCTACCTAAATGTGCCAGAGGTGAAGTTTCCTTTCTTGGATGGGAGGCAGTAATATATTCACATTACCTGAACTCTGTCTCCAGGTTTACATATATTCACCAGATCATCATAAGTAATAATATCCACAGAGCGAGGAAGCTGACCAGCTGGTGCTTTTTCAGGTATTCCAGAGGACTGGAAAAGGACAAATATAGTGCCCATCTATAAAAAGGGGACTAAGGACAACCCAGGGAATTACAGACCAGTCAGCTTAACTTCAGTACCCAGAAAGATAATGGAGCACATAATTAAGCAATCAATTTGCAAACTTCTAAAAGACACTCAGCAAGGATTTGTCAAGATCAAATTGCGTCAAACCAACCTGATAGCTTTCTTTGACAGGGTAGCAAGCCTTTTGGATAGGGGTAAGTGGTAGATGTGGTATATCTTGACTTTAGTAAGGCTTTTGATAGTGTTTTGCATGACCTTCTCCTAAATAAACTAGGGAAATACAATCTAGATGGAGCTACTTTAGTGTGGGTGCATAACTGGCTGGAAAACTGTTCCCAGAGAGTAGTTATCAGTGGTTCACAGTCAAGTTGGAAGAGCATATCCAGTGGGGTCTTGCAGGGATCATTTCTGGGTCCAGCTCTGTTCAATATCTTCATCAGTGATTTAGATAATGGCACAGAGAGTACACTTATAAAGATTGCAGATGATACCAAGCTGGGAGGGGTTGAAAGTGCTTTGGAGGATAGGATTAAAATTCCAAATGAGTTGGACAAATTAGAGAAATGGTCTGAAGTAAATAGGGTGAAATTCAATAAGGACCAATGCAAAGAACTGCACTTAGAAAGAAACAATCAGTTGCCTTGCTCAGCAACCCAATGGCTCTGGTCAGCACTGCTGACCAGGATGTTAAAAGTCAGGTTGGTGCCCACCTGCTCCGACACCGCACTGCGCCCCGGAAGAGGCCAGCAGTGGGCCTGGCTTCTAGGCAGGGGGGCCACGGGGCTCCGTGTGCTGCCCCTGCCCCGAGCACAGGCTCTGCACTCCCATTGGCTGGTTCCATGGCGCAGCACGGTCCGCGGTGCCAGGACAGGTGGGAAGCCTGCCTCTGCACCCCCGCTGCGCCACTGACCGGAAGCCACCCGAGGTAAGTCCACGCCTCAACCCCGCACCCAACCCCCTGCCCCAGCCCAGAGCCCCCTCCCACACCCTGAACCGCTCATTCCTCGCCCCACCTTTCAGCCCTCACCCCCGCACCTCAACTCTCTGCCCCAGCCCTGAGCCCCTCCCACACCCCAAACCCCTCATCCCCAGCTCTGTTGGGTCATGGGCATCAACAATTTTCTTCAACTGGGTCCCCAGAAAATCAGTTTGAAAACCACTGGTCTAGATCATACTTAGTCCTTCCATAAGTGTGGGGGATTGGACTAGATCAGCAGTTCTCAACCAGAGGTCTGGGGCCCCCTGCACAGCCGCGAGCAGATTTCTGGGAGTCCTCCAAAATAATTCAGAGAGCAGGTCTGAGCGTTAGACTCACTGGGGCCCATGGCAGAAAGCTGAGGCCTGATCCCTGCCACCTGGGGCTGAAGCTGAAGCCCAAGCAACTTAACTTCGCGGGGGCCCCTGTGGTGTGGGACCCCACGCAATTGCCCTGCTTGCTACCCACTAATGCTGGCCCTGGCTTTTAATCTACTGTATATGCAGAAAAATAGTTATTGTGGAACGTGGAGTTTTAGAGCATGGGGGGGTGAGAGGTCTCAGAAAGAAAAAGGTTGAGACCCTCTGGACTAGATGACCTCTTGAGGTCCCTTCCAGTCTTGTTTTAGTAATAATCATAGAAGTCAATCACAGAAGTAACAATATTTGAAATCATGTTTACAAGAAATCATGTATTTTAATATTTTTATTAATATAAGATGAGCTTCTGTGGTTTATATACCCAATTATACACCTAAGTCATTCCCTATATAAAGTTAAAAATCTCGTTCAAAAATAGCATTCATTCATTATTTTATTTATTTTATTCATTCATTCATTTAAGAGGGCCATTTCAATTTGTAGTTGATTAGGAGAGACATCGTCAACCAAATATATTTAGATCTGGTTTTGAGAGCATTTTTATGACTTCTTCCATCCGTGCCCTCCCTGCCCCTCAAAAAAAGATAATTTAGCTACTTAATATCCTGTGATCACCCTTTGCAGCAATTGTAAACTGAATGTTTCCTTCTTAGGTATGCAACATCTTTGCACTTTTCCACCCAGGAGAACAAGGTGGAAGGAAGAGTGTCACTGTCATAGTTACAGCACATAATGGTACAACTAGTCTAGGACGAGAATCAGTTTGCTAAGTTATTTGAATAAGAACTAAGGTTACCACAGCCACATGTATACAAGACAGGATTCATTCCCTCCCATCTCCACCCCACAACGCTAAGTGCTGGGTGCTCCACAAACACACCCATTTCCACATGAGCTTACAGTCAAGGATTCCAACCCTGCAATCAGATCCATGCTGGTAGACTCCTATAGTAGCACGGAGCCCCACTCAAGTCAGTGGGGTTTCACACAAGTACAGGGGCCTGCCTATGTAGATGTGATTATAGAATCAGGACCTAAGATGACAAGTGACAGAGAAGGGATGGGAGGAGAGGGCTATATTTTTATATATACACACCCCCTTCAAGCAGGCAGGGAAATAAAAGCATAGAAAAAGTTCAAAATAATTACATTTGATCACAATTCCTTCCACCCACCCCGAGCTACCACGGAAATGAGCTGACAGGGCATAAGGAGAGATGATTTGCTCCAAAGCTTCCTTCTAATCCATCACTGAACTCTTTGGACTTTTCAGGTTGCATCAATGGAAACAATAAAATCTTGTAATGCTTTTCAGAGAGCAATCAGCTCACCAAATGCATCAATTAACCAGCTGCAATATAAAATAATTAAACCAGGGAAAGCTGCTACAGTAATCTTACTTTAAAATCCTGAAAACCTTTACATTTTGGGGATTTGATGACACTGGCGAAAGCCAAACACATTGGTACAGGGACAGTCTTCTTAACACAGTGCAACTAAACATACCTCTTCCATTTCCTGAACAGCAGCAGCTTAACTTTATGAGGACTTCTTGTTGTAGCAGACCACAAGAAAATGAGCCTAAACCCAAATTCATTTCACTCCTAGGAAAATTGTATTTGAACCCAGGTCTCTGGTGGCTAGCCAGTCACCCTCTATTTTTATATATGAAAATACAGAAAAGAAATTGAGCTTTAACAGAATTTATCTTCCTAAACAGAATTAAATCTAAGTAAATCTAAGTTAAAACAATTGCATTCAAGAAATCCTTACCTGTGCAACTAGATTTTGATTTTAAAGAAACCCTTACCATTTAAATCTAGGCTACTTTCCACATTTGTTTACCTTTTCCACTTCACTCTGCTTGGACAGAGCATATACATTAACCAGTTTCACTTCCTGTTTATAGGTCAGTTTCATTTTCCTATTACCAAATAGGAGCACAGTATTATGTTAATGTTTTCACTATTACAGGAGAAATGTTTAAATCCTATTAACCCTGTATGTTGATTTTTAAAAAGAGGCAAAGGACAATATTTTTTACTTGTGCTCAATCTTGTTAAATCTTATTTAACAAAATCAAAATATGTGGGCCTAACCATCTTTTCAGCACCCCTTTAATAACATGTCAATTTTACAGAGTACTCCTTCACATTCATTTGAAACATGTAATGATCAGTTTTAAACATTACATATGTAGTAAAGCTGTCTAATTCTAGACGACAGTTACATATAAATACCTTCCAAATATTTACAATGTATTTAAAAAGAGGATGAGCTGAGTTATAACCCTACCCTAAAAAAATGTCAAATAATTCCATTATTATAACTAGAAATGTGTTTAAGAGCTCAACTTGCAAGGGTTAACACAGAATGATAAATAATGTATAATACATAAAGTATGTAATTGAAGCAGGGCTCCGTGGGAAGGAATCTTTGTAATTTATGGGGAGTTTCATTTTACTGACTGAAATGATGTTTATCACTAAGAATTCCTGTATGGTTCCAGATTGTTTGATTTCAGTGGGAGCTTTGTCTGAGTAATGGGTGTAGGATCCAGCCCACTGAGGCAAATATCACAAAACAGAGTCTGGGAGACCTTGAGCTACTAAGAAACAGGACGAGTTAGCAACAAGTATTTCATACTACATATTCAGAGGCCTTAAGCCAGAATTTGTTTGTTTCCTTGTAGGTCTATCTAATTATACAGAGCAGAATGCACCACAGAATGCAAACAGGAGTATGAAAGGAGTATGATGGTGTTCTGCAGGCTACTGCATTACAGGGGTTCTCAAACTTTTTTGATGGGATCCCTTTGAAAATATTTCAGGCTGTTATGACCACCCCCTCCCCTCCAATACCATGCCATCCTTACTTCTGCACTGCCTTCAGAGCTGGTGCCCAGTCAGCAGCCATTGCTCTCCACTCTGCCTTCAGAGCTGAGTGGCTGGAGAGTGGTGGCTGTTGGCCAGGCACCCTGCTCTGAAGGCAGTGCAGAAGTAAGGGTGGCAATATCACGACCCCCGTACAATAGGCTTGTGACCCCCTTTTGGGTTGGAACCCCCGAGTTTGAGAAATGTTGCTTTAGTTTCAAGCACCTTCAGCCATGACATAAATACAAGCCTAGTGTCAGAAAAAATTCTTTATTAAAAATCATTACTACAGGAAGAAATGGGGTCGAGTATGCAATATGTTCTTATTCTACTTTTTGGGTGGTGTACCTTTAAATGTAGGGACAACTACCATTGTGGGCCTGTGATTTTTAGCACCCACAAATCCAGCTAACCTCCACAGGAGCTGCTTTGTTCATCTGAAAAGCAAGTCCTTTGTGTTTTGTGCACAGTGTTACTGAGAGGGTCTTTGCATGCTCTCTTTTGTTTAGCCTTTACTTCTGTTCTTCCTCAATTCAATGGAGGATAAGTCATTCACACAATTACATAGTTGATCTTTGAGTGTGGAAAACATGACTCTAGAAAGTTTCATGACCAACAGTGGGGTTGCAACTTCAAGAATAAGAACCATTGGCTTGGTTAAAATAATTCTTTTACTTACCACTTTGTCCATTCCTCATATTTCCATCTAAGATCATTAATACTGACAATTAGGTGATGTTAATTTTTACTAATCACGTTTCTGACTTTGCCATGGTAGATCCCTTGGTCTTCGTGAAAATTAATACATTTAAGTAACTGAAAGAAACAAGGGTCCACTAGAACACAAGCCATTTTATCTGATAAAAGTTAAAAAAATCAGACCTCGGCTGTTTTCATTTCATTTCACCGTCACACAAGTAACGCTTTTTTCTACTACTGCAAAGTGTGGTATGCTCATACAAAGCACACGGGATCTTTATAGAGGAAGGTAAATACACACAGCATTTATTGAGAATACCACAGTTAGCATATGCTTTTTAGACACACACACACACTGTACACACACACACACACACACAGAGTCCTGCAGTGATGTTTATAGTTACCAGTCTAGAGTCTGGATCAATCTAGTGGCCAGCCAAATTGGTCGCAGAGGGGAGTGGGGTTCTATCGGTCACGATCCGATGCTCCTGGAGTGTGGCAAGACGAACCCAAAGTCCTATGGCAGAGCACCGTGTTCTTATAGGTTTTCTTCTCTGTTGAAGCCTATGGATTTTGCTGTGTCACTTTGTGACCGGTTAACTTCTTAATTGGTGTAAACATTCCAATACACCTCCGAGAGGGTCATCCTGCCCTTTGTTCCGATTTAATCAATTGTCTTTAGGGGTGACAGCCTTTACCTCAGGGTCGTCAATCTGCCCTTCATTATGGATGCGTGTTGATGATTCTTTGATGTCCTTTAAGTTTCTTCACTCCTTCTTCCTTGACTCTGGCTATAACAATGGCCTTCACACCTTATCTTTTCCTAATGCATACATTCCTCATTCACACAAACAGATTGAGAATACAAACAGTAGTATTTTATATTGAGCTAAAGGCATTGCAAATTAAACCTTGCTAAGTTTTACAATCAATAACCAAGACAATTTACATTGAGACCCAGGCCTTCAATGTTCCTCTAATCTACTTAACATAGACACAATAGAGAATCCTGTCTGTCTCTTACTTCCTAATTTGTAATACATATAGGAAACCATAGTAGCTTTATAACTTATTCTAATACAAAAGGATGACCATAATTAGTCATAAGGATTGTTCTGGTCTGTCATTCCTTTCTGCTATTCAAAAAGGGTGGCTGACAAGATGAAATCAAATCATACATTAATTCTCATAGTACATTGTAAAATCCAGCTCCTACAAGGGAAGAGGACAAACAAAGTTGTATACCCCACACAACTAGTTAGCAGCTTAGGGTGACTTATTCTGACGCAGGGAAAGAAACACTTCAATGCAGCAGAGACAGGTTTGTACCTCCCACAAACCAATGTTTCCCCGGGGGGGAGGGAGGGGACACTTAAAAAACACAAAGAAACTGGGTGCTCAGCCCTATATTTCAGAGCTTACCTCTATCCAGCCCATCAGAATAATGCTCAGCAGCAATAAAGTACTTTACAAATAGCTGTGTGTGCAATGTTATATGTAAGTGATTGACTGACACTGGGAAACATGCCAGGTACCAGTAACCACATCCACACACCCACACTGGACTGGGGCTAGGGAACAAATGGCTCTGCAAGCCCAACCCCCAGAAAACCCATAAGGGGCACAGACAGCGGGAGTGAAGGAACAAGGCTGGCTCTGTCTAGCAAACGCCAAGCGCTGGTCCACGAGCAGCTACTGCTCTTGTACCCCTGTGCCTAGTAGGGAGATGTCTCTTTAAGATGTATAGAATAGGAGGGGGCAGAAATTAGTTGTGTCTGGGTCATTGTTGCTAGGCAGATGCACAACACCCAGAAGTTTCTGGAATTGGGTGTGGTAGTTTGGGGTATGCTCAATAGGTTCCCCGTAGCTGGACTCAGACTACGTTGAGGGCAAGCAGTCAGGTCAGCGGTTTCACAAAAGGCCTTGTGCCTGTGTTAGCGTGACCAGTTGTCCCGATTTTATTGGGACAGTCCCCATTTTTGTCCCGATTTTATTGGGACAGTCTTTTTCTTATATAGGCTCCTATTACTCCCCCAAACCCCCCTCCCCCCCCCCGGCATCCTCTGAACCAAATTTTCACATTTGCCGTCTGGTTACCCTAGCCTGTGTGAGCTGGGAGAAGCTGATGCACAGGAGCAGAAAGCAGGCTGTTTTCCCTTGACTCGGAAGCACTTTGCATCAGGATTTTTTTTTTTTAACCTATCTACTTAATCTGAGTGGTTGGTTAATTAGTTAGCTGACTAACTGAGTGATTTCCGCCAGAGTCTGCCCGGATTCCAGCTGGAGATTTCTAAAAGCAAGTGGACGGAAGATGTTGTTGCAGTGTTTTTGACTATAGATTTTGGTGATCAAAGACTGTGGCTGAGACTCAGATGAACTCAGCCTGAGCTTTTGGGAACTCGGTGTGACTTCTCATTGTGTTTCTGTGGAGATTTAATTTGTTTTCTTTATGTTTACGTATAACTGTGAAGATAATGTCTGTGGATTATAAAGCAGCTATGTTATGTTACAAAAAATTAGTTTGATGATGATGATGATGTTTGTTTACCATCATAAGATTTTATAAAGTTGGTACGTAAGAATTAAGTTCATTCCTTTTGTTCTTTTGGAGGTGGTTGTGGGGAAGTTGACCCTGTGCAATTCTTGCTGAAAATCCTCAGTGACTGAATTCTGGGTCTCCATGTGCTTTTCTATGGGAGTTGGGGTTTTTTAGGCACTGGAGAAGGGCAGTGAAGTAAATTCTAGCCCACCCGAAGGTGACACCCTTTGCCCTAGAGAGACTCACTCCCAGCAAATGCCACCTACATCATCATCCAGAAAGGCCAGATACCAGCACTGTGCCTCTCACAGCTCCTGCTCCTCCAGCCATGCCGGAGACTCCAGCCCTCTCAGCCAGCAAGGGCCACCATGCCAGCCATGGGGCCACACCCTTAGTGAGCAGCACCGGGCCCTCGCCCTCACTCACCCTTTGCGCATGGCAGACCTCAGCTGTGGCCCCTGGGAGGGGAGTACTTGGCCCCTGCTGTTAGCTGTCCCCTGCAGAGCAGGCACTCCCCAGGCACTCACTGCCTGCGGAGAGGGACCCCAAATGCGAGGCACCTGCACTCTAGTCCGGAGTGGGGCAGGGTGGTTTCTGATATGACAAGTGTCTTGGTGCCCAGCAAGTCTCCACAGCCAACTCTGTGCCCCAGAGAGCAGCAGGAGCTATGGGGAGCTCCCAGGGCAGGTGCAGCAATCCACGCCGTTCACCTGAGAGTGGATCCCACACTAAGTGCCAGGGCTTGGGGCCCCTGTGCCACCATTCATACTGTGAGTTCAGCACCAGAGCAGCCCCCGTGGGAGGCAGGTCAGTCAGCCTGTTCCTCCAGCCACCAGAGAGCCCACCAGGGCGAGGGGCCGGGGGACCCAGCACACAAAGTGGCAAATCACACAGGTTTCCTCCTCTGGGAAAAGACAACCTGAGGGAAACAACAGAAATATCTTTTTAGCTAGATGTACCCACCTGTTTCCCTGGGGCCCTGGTCCAGTGCTGCCAGCCACACAGCTGCCCCTGACAGCCCACAGCTAGCTCTGCCGTTCACATCCTCACAATGAGCCACCCTTGGAACATAGCAATAATGGACAACTCTCATTCCTGGCTCACCATCTATAAAAATAGCTTTCAGCGTGCCATTGGTGTTCCTCCTGGTTTAAAAGGGTCAGTTTGTTTCCAGAGTGCAAATGAGGGCACACATGAGCTGGAAGATGTGTTGGTTATACCAAAAGAGTATAAAATACTAAAACTAAACATTTGAATGGACCATGTAATTTAAAAAAAAATACCATTTGCCTTAGCCTCTAATGGACACGTACCTATTCCAGCAGGATTTTCTTGGGAGTAGTGATTTAACACAATGATGAACTGTGGCTTGCTGACCCAGCAGGCCAAGTAAAGCAGGCCGAGGAGACTGAAGAAGAAAAGCAGTGTTAAGTCTTTCTATAATAATAATAATTATATATTTATTTGTATTATAGTAGCAGCCCTTGGCTCTGAGATTGTGCTAGGCCCTGTACAAATATACAGGTTTCAGAGGGGTAGCTATGTTAGTCTGTATGAGCAAAAAAACAAGGAATCCTTGTGGCACCTTAGAGACTAACAAATTTATTTGGGCATAAGCTTTGATGGGCTATAACCCACTTCATCAGATGCATGAAGTGGAAAATACAGTAGGCAGGTATAAAAATACAGCACATGAAAAGATGGGAGTTGCCTTACCAAGTTGGGGGTCAGTGCTAACGAGGTCAATTCAATCAGGGTGGATGTGGCCCATTCCCAACAGTAGACAAGAAGGGGTGAATATCAACAGAGGGAAAATTACTTTTTGTAGTGCTAACGAGGCCAGTTCAATTAAGGTGGATGTGGCCCATTCCCAATAGTTGACAAGAAGGTGTGAGTATCAACAGAGGAGACCCTGGGAGACAGGCCAGTCCTCGCTTACAGACAGCTCCCCCCCCAACCTGAAGCAAATACTCACCAGCAACTACACACCACACAACAGAAACACTAACCCAGGAACCAATCCCTGCAACAAACCCCGTTGCCAACTCTGTCCCCATATTTACTCTAGCGACACCATCATAGGACCTAACCACATCAGCCACACCATCAGGGGCTCATTCACCTGCACATCTACCAATGTGATATATACCATCATGTGCCAGCAATGCCCCTCCGCCGTGTACATTGGCCAAACCGGACAGTCTCTACGCAAAAGAATAAATGGATACAAATCAGACATCAAGAATTATAACATTCAAAAACCAGTAGGAGAGCACTTCAATCTCCCTGGACACTCAATAACAGACTTAAAAGTGGCCATTCTTCAATAAAAAACTTCAAAAACAGACTCCAACAAGAAACTGCAGAACTGGAATTAATTTGCAAACTTGACACCATCAAATTAGGCCTGAATAAAGACTGGGAATGGCTAGGTCACTACAAAAAATAATTTTTCCTCTGTTGCTGCTCACACCTTCTTGTCAGCTGTTGGGAATGGGCCACATCTACCATGATTGAATTGGCCTTGTTAGCACTGACCCCCCACTTGGTAAGGCACTCCCATCTTTTCATGTGCTGTGTTTTTATACCTGCCTACTGTACTTTCCACTTCATGCATCTGATGAAGTGGGTTTTAGCCCACGAAAGCTTATGCCCAGATAAATTTGTTAGTCTCTAAGGGGCCACAAGGATTCCTCATTGTTTTTATAAATATATATAGTGAGAGAAAGGCCTTGCTCCAGATGAGTTTGCAATTTAAATAGACAAGACAAAGGTGTGGAGAAGAAACTGAAGTGAAGTCACAGGCAGACATGGGAAAGAGAACCCAGGGCTTGTGAATCTCGGCCTAGCTCTCTAGTTGTTGGACCACTTGGCCTTCCCAAGTAATCCTATTGGCCGAGATAGTGTCAGCATTCAGCCTACTGCTGAAGTAAATCACATTTACAATTTGTATTTGCACATCCCGTTCTACAAGCTGTTCATTAGGCATTAGAAGAATATGAACATACGTAGGAAGCAGAGAGGGTGTGTTTATTTTTTCTTGGCAGATGCATAGAAGGATGCAAATGCTGAGCTCTGATATAAAGTTAAGTTGAACTGTATACTTCTGTGCTGCAGTCTTTGGTGAATGTAATGTACTTACAGCATATTATAAAAGGTAAATTGGTTATATGAATTGCAAATTAGGCAAAAAGTATTCTAACAATTGACTTTAAGATACACTTTAGCTAGTTCCAATTATGAATAAATACCCTATAAGTTATTTAAAGATACACTGTCAGTATCGAGGCCACAACTTTTACCTGCTTCAAAAGTAAGAAACCAGTTCTTTATGCCACTTTTTTATGTCCTAATCTCTTAAATGGCTCCCCTTCCCTCCCTCCTGTGTTTTTTTTTTTTTTTTGAAGGAGACTCCAGCACACTGAAGAATTCAAAACAAAAAATAAAAAAGGTGCACAATGGACAAGTACACACTTGTGAACATCTGTGTTCTTTGCTATCCCTCCTGTGACTTGAGAAGTTTTAGATCACTAGAAATTCAGCTGCTCTGGGGGAAGAAGGGTAGCCAGACTTGTGGTAGCCAGAAACCTCACTGATGGGGTCAGGGCCAGCTCTGGCCTTTTTGCCGCCCTAGGCAAAAAAGCCCCCCCCCCTGCCCCTCCAGCGCGGCAGAGGAGGGCGCCAAGCCCGGCCGCGGGCCCGCAATCCCCGACCGGCCAGAGCGCCGGGAGCAGGGCGGAGAGCCCGGCCGGGGCTCTCCACTCTCCCCGACCGGCCGGAGCGCCGGAGGGAGGGCAGCAAGCCCGGCCGCGGCTCTCCGCTCTCCCCGACCGGCCGGAGCGCCGGGGAGAGGGCGGCGAGCCCGGCCAGGGCCCCGCTCTCCCCGACCGGCCGGAGCGCCGGGGGGAGGGCGGCGAGCCCGGCCGGGGCCCCGCTGCGCCGCCCCCCTCCAGGCGCCGCCCCAAGCACGTGCTTGGTGGGCTGGTGCCTGGAGCTGGCCCTGGATGGGGGAGGAAAACTGGACTACTCCATGAATCCTGTGCTGGCCTCTGGACATGATCAAGCATATCAGAAACTCCACAGAAAATGTTCAGGATGTTCCTAGTTGCCTTGGGGAGACTTAGATTGGAGTCTATCTGTAATTAGGTTCCTCAAAGAACCTCCAGGATGGCTTCTCCAAAGATCCTCAGGAGGGGAGGGGGGACTGCTAGTGCTTCCCCTAAATATATCCTCAGGGAGGGGCAGTAGGCACTCACATGCCTTCTAGATAGGGTTAGGAAGCAAGCAACAGTAGGAGCCAAGCATCTAATTTATGGGGCCCAACAGGATAATATTGGCAAGTGACAAGGTGAGAGGATCTTCTGACCTAAGCCCTGGTGCTTTGGGCATTCGGAAGGCATCAGCAGTTAGGCAGGGAAGGTTTGCACTGGAAACTTGTTGTTTAAGGGGTCAGGAGATTCCAGCTGGAGTATTTTAGGGGTAGTGAGGACAGCTGGGGATGATGCTCTCAGGCTGTAAAATTAAAGCCGGAGAAAAACAAAAGGAGCCTCTTGCCTGTTTTTCTCTACATATTTTTTGTTAATATCGACAATACATTTTGTAACATTAAATATAAAACTTATTCACACTCAGTTCTCCAAGGAAACACTGCTGCCCCTGCCCCCCAACACAAGCTGTGTTAGCGATTTAACCATCAAACACTATTCCTCACCGGAAAGCACGTGGGCTTTCAGAGCAGTGTGCCAGCCTGGTGATGTCACCACAGACGTGAACAGGCACTAGGAAGTAAAGACAATGTTACTGCTCAACCACAGCGGCTGGAAGAAGCCCACTTGCACAATGCAGGTTGCCAGACTGGATTTGCACACAGGTATCTAGGTGGGCAGGGCCGGCTATAAGCATACACGGCTGCGTAGGGCACCCGAAAATTTGGGGCACCCCTGGGCCTTAGTGTCCACCCTCCTGCCTCTTCTTATCCCTGTTCTAATCTGACCCTTCCTGCAGGCTCTCACCACAGCTGGCTGCTGCAACTTGGTCAGTCTTCCTCTGGAGGGGATCTAGTACTTAAAAGTGAAAACGCCTCCAGCCTGCCAGACCTATTAGCACAACACTGAAACTGTTAAAGGGTCATTCAAGGGGTAATGAAACCATTTAACAGGCATTTGCCAACCCCCAGGTATATATTGTCAGTTTCTGAATTTACTGACAAAAACAGTTGTGTATTACTGTAATATTTATTCAGAACATGTTAGTCTACAGGACCTCAGTTTAAAATTTGCTATAAAAATATTTCATTAGTGTGTTGCTGAAGGTTATAAAATCACTTCTCTAAAAAAAATCCTTGCATAGATTTTTAGATGCACAATCTGAGTATTCATCTTTAGCCTGAAATGCTTGGATCTTCAGACATATCGTTTTTTAAATAAATCCTTCAAAAGACCACCCTTATCTAAAATACACATGTGAGCCCGAGCTGACAACGGGCATAGAGGCACCAGTTTAATAATACTGCATAGGGCCCCATAAATCTTAAAGCCGGCCCTGTAGGTGGTTTTTTTTTTGTTTATTTTTGTTTTTTTGTTTTAAACTCTGAGCCCATCACTCTTATATTTGAACAGTTGAGATTTAGTCTGGCCCATTAGAGAGAGAACAACCAGACAAGAAGTTCAGATATGGAGTAGAATCTACACTTCCACAGATTCCAGAGCTCTTTGGATCCAGTGTTTTAATATGAGCCAATCTCTAGGAAAGTATATTTATATTATATTTATATATAAAGTTTTGTCAGCAAAGGGGTAACAGCTTAGTTACAGATTTCATACTTTCTAGAAATGCTTGGCAATATTTCATTTTACTCAAGGTCTGAAAACACTATTGATTTTCATCTTGAGAATCTGTCACTTGTTTCCTACTACACCTCTACCCCGATATAACACGGCCCGATATAACATGAATTCGGATATAACGCGGTAAAGCAGAGCTCCGGGGGATGCAAAGCGCTCCGGGGGATCAAAGCAAGTTCGATATAACACGGTTTCACCTATAATGCGGTAAGATTTTTTTTGGCTCCCGAGGACAGCGTTATATCGGGGTAGAGGTGTACATGCCATTTAAATTGGAGACTAATTATTTACTAGATTTGCAGTCACGTATTTGGAGGGTTGGGGGATGTTTGATGAAGAAGGAACACGTGACTCTAGCTATTTTGTAAAACTAAATACAGAGAGGGAGGGAAAGGAAAGACTATTTGAAAGCAGTGTGCTTTCTGGACATATTCACAGACAAAAGTAATTTGTCCCTTACAGCTCATCACAAGCAGACAGAATAGTAAAGTCTGCATGATTTGCTACAAATATAGGCAGAGCTAATAGGACATATTGGGCCAAATTCATCCTTGACATTGGCAGACATGGAGTTACATCCAGGATGAATAATAGTCTGATAAGACTAGCACTGTCTTTTTAAGTGATAGCACTATAATTGGCGCTAAGGAGAAAGTCCTGGAGCTGGTTACTGATGTGGTTTGTACTTACTTTTGCACCAACAGGGGCATGACAAGCTCATAAATCATGAGCCCAGATGATCCAATTCAATATCAATGGGGTTTATCATTGTTTTTGAAAATCCTTTGCAGCCACCTATTTCTCACACTTGCAGAACTGTAGTTAAGCAAACAGGATCGATAAAGTTATAATCACTAGGAAGCATAGTCCTTTGGAATTTAATGAGATCTTTGTAGGTCCTCTAGTATCATCCCATGAAGCAGTTTTCTTCTTTGCTTCCTCTTTGTGCTAATACACTAAAACACAGTGCAGTAGAGCCGGCCCATTGACCCATACTAATTAAGAACTGTTTATATAATGAAATCGCAGCAGAATGATTAAGATGGACCTTAACTATAGCAGAGCTTTTAAAAAGATTGGCAACGACTGGATAGTGAGTCATGAGTCCTAATGAGATTCCTGATGCCAACTGTTTGAGCAATGTATGAAGTATTTGAGCCATTTTTCCTTTCATAGCTGTATGCGAGTCTGACACTGTGTGGCACATCATGGTACTACAATGGCTAACCAACCACTCAGGTCAACAGGACTTCAGAGAATGACATTATGTTGGTTTTGCCACTTTGTTGCTATCCCCATCATTAGTGGTAAAATAGGAGGTATCTTCCAAATCTCTTCACGGAGCCCTGAAGATTGCTTCATTTCCTCTTGTTCTATTCTCCTTCCTCAGGCCTCTTATCCTAGGGATGGTCTTTAGAGCCGCTCACTGCTGCTGTTTAATCAAAGGGAAGTTTGATAGCGGACTCCTTCTTCCCTCTCCCAGGAGCGGAATGCACCTGAGCATTTCTCATTTTTGCTAAGCAACAAATGAGACAGGGTTCTTGTAGGTTTATTTTCTATTATCCTTGCTGCCCTACCTGCTCCTTAAAAAAAAAAAAGGCTTACCTTAAATATTTTCAGTAGTGAAAGTATAAGGCTCATAGAGCCCAATCTTGCAGACCTCGGTCAAAAACCATTGTTAAGGGGGAGGGGAATGTGACAGATTAAAACTGATCTGTCAGTACTTCATACTTGGAGAGTAGAAATATTGGTAAGAAGCAACACTATGGAAATGTAACATACTTCCATTGTTGTATGCAGTGTAATTGTAGCTGTCTCTGGCCCAGGTTAATATATACTAAAAATAAAAGATATTACCTCATCCACCTGGTCTTTCTAATATGAAATACTGTCACTTTAAAAATAAACTGGGCTTGACTCAGTTTGACAAGCCCAGGCAGAAACAACTGACATGCAAACCAGGATACAGTCACTGAGGCAAGAATTTGTAGCCCCCGTCCTCCATGAGATGCCAAAAACCTCCTCCTGAAACAGGTTGGGGACAGTGAACAGCAAGACAGCCCATGGGAGCAGGTCTCCTACAGAACATTTGGGTCATGGAAATGGGGACACCAGTGAAGCAAGCAGGCAGCACAGAAGGCTTCAGCAGAATTCCCTAAAAGAACTTATTTAATGCCCCAGCGTCCATGCTAGTTCTGTGGGAGGGAAATCCAGTCCTCTGTTTCCTATGAAATAAGGGGAACTCTGTGAAAAATTGAGACCCCACCCTCCCACCCCTCCATATGGATGCGATTCTAGCGATATCATATGCAACAGCAACAAAACACTGGAGTGATTTGACACCAGAATGTCGGCTGGAATACCATGATCTTTCACTAGGTTATATATCTTAGCCCCTCAACTTCAGGGCAAGAAATTCAGCGACAGGTCTAAAACAGTTTTGGATATGGATTATGCCCATTAGAAGGTAGTGGCCCCAGCAAAGGGTCATTTAAAAAGTAGATTTTGTTTAAGAAACATCTGCTATTGATATTCCCTATATAAAAATAGTTGTGGCTATTAAAATTATGGATAGGGGATTTGTTTCAGATGTTACATGCCAATCACTGTATCAAAATACGCATACACATTTGAGATGTTTTAATGTGTCTAGTGGGAATGATATTTTCCGGAAAAGGAAACTTATCAATATGCTACTGCCTTTCCCTTCCCCTCCATGTATCAAATGATCTCTCTCAAGAGCTTGGAATTCAGCCAGGTACATCCTTCCTAATTAAAGTGCATAAAAATCAAACTGTTTCACAGCTTTTGGCAATATCTTGTGTTTTTCAATTGGAATTATTCTTTAGCCCAGTGTTTCTCAATGACTGATCCATGGACCGGCGCCGGTCCACGGCAGTCTCCTTGTTGGTCCCTGAGATCTCCCTGACACAGTTTAGGAAGGCAGCAAGCCGGTCACTGGTATCAAAAAGGTTGAGAAACACTGCTCTAGAACATTTGACAGTTGGACACATCTATCCCTTGTGTAACTCCGTCAATTTCACTAGAAAAAACAGGTATGTGTTTGACCCTCCCTCCAGGTTTCATCTGTATATGTCCACCCCCACACAGTGCCTCCATGGCATGAAGCCCTGCTTCCCTGCTTAAATGGCTCCTTCTGAGGAGTGAAAGGGGTTTTAATTCCCACTGGATCTTTGCTTTTGAAAGCCATACTTGCCTCCCTCTAATTCTAGCCAATCCCAAATGTTTACAGTTGAGGCCATGGAAATCCACCTCCTGCATTTCACTGCTATTAGCAAGCTGGATTTGGGGCCATTATGTTTTCAAGTTACATCTTGTAATGAATGTTACCAGGCAGCAGCTCCATGAGACCTCCACGACTACCGGTATGATGCAATTTCACAATGCTAGAGTACGCTTTTTTTTTTTTTTTTTTGCCTGGCATCAAAATTTATGCCAAAGAGGAATTTGGTGCAATGGCAGCAGGGGTGAAAGTAACTTAAAGGACTTGCCGGTACTCCGGAGTCCAGAGGAGGGGTGTGGCCTCCACCGGAAGAGGTGTGGCCTCCACCAGAAGAGGCGGGGCCTTTAAATCCCCAGGCCCTTTAAAGGGCCCGGGGCTAGGGCTGTAGTAGCAGCAGCTGGGAGCCCCAAGCCCTTTAAATCACCCCGAGCTCCCAGCTGCAGAGCCCTGGTGTTCGGGGGTGATTTAAAGGTGGTGATGGAGCCCCGGGGCTCCAGCAGCAGGGCCTGGGGCTCCGGCTGCCGCTACCTTCCAAGGCCCTTTAAATCATCTCCAGAGCCCTGCTGCTGGAGCCCTGGGGTAGCGGCGGCAGGTCTCCGGTGGCTATTTAAAGGTCCCGGGGTGGTAGAGGCAGCGGGAGCCCCGAACCCTTTCAATAGCCACCAGAGCCCTGCCGCCGCTACCCAAGGGCTCCGACAGGCTCTGGGGGCTATTTAAAGGGCCCGGGCCCTTTAAATTGTCCTCGGAGCCCTGGTGTAGCGGCAGTGGGGCTCCAGCGGCGATTTAAAGGGCCCGGGGTGGTAGCGGCAGCAGGAGCCCTGGGCCCTTTAAATCGCCACCCGAGCCTCGCTGCCGCTACCCCAGGGCTCTGGCGGCAATTTAAAGGGCCCTGGGCTCCAGCCCTTTAAATTGCTGCCTCAGGAAGCTGGCCCACCCCAGTATGGCGCACCAGTTCTTGCCGGCAGGGGTGGCAGGTTTGTAGAAATTTTGGTGGTGCCCAGAACCTGCCCCTGCCCAAACTCTGGCCCCCCAAACTCCACCCCCCACCTGCCCAAGGCTCTGGGAGGGAGTTTGGGTGGGGGAGGAGGTCTGGGGTGCAGGCCCTGGGCTGGGGCAGGGGACTGGGGTGCAGGAGGGGTGCAGGGTTCAGGCTCTGGGAGGGAATTTGGGTATGGGAGGGAGTGCGGAGAGAGGGGGTGCAGGTTCTGGGAGGGAGTTCGGGGATAAGGGGGGTGCAGAGGGAGGGGGTGCAGGGTGAGGGCTGTGGGGTGAGGCTGGGGATGGATTTGGGGTGTGGGAGGGGACTCAGGGCTGAGGCAGAGGGTTAGGGTGCATGGGGATGAGGGCTGGGGCTGGAGATGAGGGGTTTGGGGTGTTGGAGAGGCTCAGGGCTAGGAAGAGGGTTGGGGTGTGGGGGGGATGAGGGCTCTGGCTGGGGGTGTGGGCTCTGGAGTGGGGCAGGGCTGGGGATGAGTTTGGGGTGCAGGCAAGCTGCCCTGGGACTGGAGCCAGAGAGGAGGACTCCCCCCAGCCCTCTCCCTGCCGGCAGCAGTGAGCTCTGGGGTAGGGACCCCCTTCTCCTCCCTGGCAGCACACTCACCCCCCCCCCACTGTCACTGCACGTGCTCCTAGGGCCCCTCTCAGGTCCAGGAATCCCCCTCGCCTCCCCTGTGGTGGGTGCCATGCCGGGGGGGGGGGCTGCCATCACAGGTGCACCTCCTCCCCTGCTGCTGCCCCTCACTGTAGCCTCACTGGGGGTGGGGGATGGGGCAAGAGCAGTGACTGTGGGCAGGGGGGGCGGCTGTACTGGTGGAGGGTCCCACCAGAAAATGAAAGGGTCTGAGGGGGAAGGGCAGGAGGAGCTCGGTTTGTTTAGCCTAACCAAAAGAAGGCTGAGGGGGGATATGATTGCTCTCTTTAAATATATCAGAGGGACAAATACCAGGGAGGGAGAGGAATTATTTCAGCTCAGTACTAATGTGGACACGAGAACAAATGGATATAAACTGGCCGTGGGGAAGTTTAGGCTTGAAATTAGACGAAGGTTTCTAACCATCAGAGGGTTGAAATTTTGGAACAGCCTTCCGAGGGAAACGGTGGGGGCAAAAGACCTCTCTGGCTTCAAGATTAGGCTAGATAAGTTTATGGAGGGAATGGTATAACGGGATTTTAGTCAATTAGGCAATAACGTGCCATCGCTGGTAAAATGAGGGTCCGGCTGGAGAATCTTGCCTGTATGCTCGGGGTTCTACTGATCGCCATATTTGGGGTTGGGAAGGAATTTTCCTCCAGGGTAGATTGGCAGAGTCCCTGGAGGTTTTTCGCCTTCCTCCGCAGCATGGGGCAGGGGTCACAAGCTGGAGGATTCTCTGCGACTTGAAATCTTTAAATCACGATCTGGAGACTTCAACAGCAGAGTTAAGGGAAAGGGGGTGGGTCAGCTTTTGTGGCCTGCATCATGCAGGAGGTCAGACTAGATGACCATATTGGTCCCTTCTGACCTTAGAGTCTATGAGTCTATGAGGCAGCCTGCCCTGGCAGTAGTGGAGGGGGGGCACTAGGACCCTGCGGCCAAGGCCAGCTCTGGCTTTTTGGCCGCCCCAAGCAAAAAAAAAAAAAAAAC
>NW_020664409.1:40671019-40693700 GCF_002925995.2 Terrapene triunguis
AAAAAAAAAAAAAAAAAAAAAAAAAAACCTGCGGCGTGGCCGGAGCGTGGGTGCAGGGGGACCGGCTGGGGGCGGGGGAGAGGGAGGGAGTGGGCGGGAAGGGGGCGGCCGGGGCTACAGCAGGGGCGCTGCCACGTGGCCCCTCCCGCTGTGCCGCCTCCTGCCGCCTGCCGCGAGGGCTCCGCTCTGGTCAGTGGGGAGGGAAGGAAGAGGACTGCCCTGCAGGGCGCTCTGGTTCTCCGCACCACCGCCCCCTACAGGGCAGCCGGAGCGGAACAAGAACAACAACAACAACAAAAAAAGCGGCCGTGCTCCCTAGGATTGGGCAGAATGCCGCCTCCAACAATCTGCCACCCCAAGCCTGGAGCCGGCCCTGCCTGCGGCGGCAGTTAATGGAGCTTCAGGGGAGAGACAGGAACGCTGTGCTCCAGGACCCAGGGAGGTGCACAGGGGCAGCAAAGGGGGGCCAGCACACACTCAGGGGAGGCGTGGGGGGGACAGCAGGTGGGGCCAGGGGGGAGACCCGGCTCCGAACATTCATGGAGTCGGGCCCCCTGACCCTCAATATTGCTGGAGCCAGGAGGAGGAGTCAGAGAGGGAGAGAATGCTCCATTTTCTTACCGGTCCTCCGTACCGGCCCGTACCGGCTTACTTTCACCTCTGAATGGCAGCATGTTTCTATAAGATGTGAGTAGCAGAGCAACTGATATTCCACCCACACCCACGACTGGATGAAAAGAGAACAAGCAACCAAGGACAGATCAATGTGTAAACTGAAGTTTTGCACCAGATACTGCTCCATGTTTTGCAAGATGTATTTATGATAGATATGGAAATTTCCTGCAATATCCGGGACAAATCTTATTGAATGAAGTTAAACCTTATTAAATGTGTGTGTCATTGTGGGCCAGGAATTGAATGTAATACAATGGGGGATCGAAACAACAACCGTCCAGAGACTAAGAACAGTGGGGGATAATTAGGCAAATTTATTCAGGTTGTAACACCTCCAAAAAGGCACCACCACAGAAAACAAAACAAAACCCTGTGGGGGTTTGAAGGACAGTTCACTGGCCAAAGCCCATGTTTGAGTTGGGGTGATCTCTGGTAAGCTTATTAGCATGCATGTAGATTTTTATTGTTTTTAATGTGTTTTCTCTGTAATGCTTTCACCTTGAATGTGCTTGTTTAGAAAGAGCAGCGTGGTAACGTACCTATGGGGAATTACACTGTTTATAGCCCCTGAGGAGAAAGCAAAGCAGGACTGCTTAGGCAGTCTGACCTGCTGGAAAATTCACAGGCAGGGAAATGTGTAGCCTGGAAATACCCCAGTCTGGATGGCGACCCCAAGAAATGTGACAGATGGGGAGTTGGAAGCCTATGAATGGGTGCACTTGCTAGATCAGGGATGGGGAATACAGCTGCAGTTACCCTGGATTGTGACAGTATTTAGTCATGGTTCTTCACTAAAGATTGTTCTCAAAATTTTAACTGAATACATTTCTCTAAAAGCATGCTAGAGGATCTAGAGCTCAGGAAAGCAGTGTTGTAAGTAGGTGTCCACGGGCAAAGAATAACTTGCTAGTTATAAATTCTTTCCTAGCCCTCAGTCTCCTGAAGGTGTCAATATAGTGCAATTGCAAGGCTGCACAACTTATAGTATTTCTAGAATGGAGAACAGAAGGGCCTGATTACTGTAACTGAGAAGAGTCATTTTCCATTGAAGTAGTGGAAATGCAACATTGGTTACACTTGATTTACACTGATATTAGTGAGGTGTCAGTCACTCAATGAGGTTCCTAAACCTAAAATGGTAAACATTTTATTCTCTACACGTGACCCATCCACTATTTCAACAAACTGCAAACACATTCAAAATATCATGAAAATAGTATCTTTAATATACAGTTTATATACTTACAATACACAATTGAAATTTGTTTATATATATTACAGGAATATTTATTTGCACCTGGTTTAAATCATCTGCCTTCAGCCTTTTACAGAGAAGCCTAAACCAGCACAGAATTCCACAAAAAAACTCCAATACTTTCATTTTATAACAGAAGTGTGCTAAGCCAAAGGATTTGGATTTTTGCGTTTGTTTTCAAATGTTACCTGTGACATTCTATACCTTGGAGGAGTGCCCTATAACCCCCATATTTCTCATCTGTATATAATTGTGATATTGCATATAAAGCATGCCATGTGCGGTATCGGGAAGAGGTTATGATCGGCTGAAACCCACTGTATGAAGTTATGAAATTGTGTTGTATGGTTGTCACTAAAACAGGCTGTAAATTGGGGAATCAGATTAGATATAAGCAGAGGGCTTGTCTATATTGGCACTTTACAGCGCTGCAACTTTCTTGCTTGGGGGTGTGAAAAAACAACACCCTGAGCACAGCAAGTTTCAGCACTGTAAAGCGCCAGTGTAGACAGTGCACCAGCAGTGGGAGCCACACTACCAGTGCTGGGAGCCACGCCCCTTGTGGAGGTAGAGCGCTCTGCCATGACTACACAAGCCACATTAAAACGTTGCCGTGGCAGCACTTTAGCGTTGCCGGTGTAGACTAGCCCTAAGATATAGGGAAATAAGGAAAGTAACCAATGCCTGGGAAGGTGTCAAAACAATCATCAACAGCCATTGTCCAGCAATGACTCACCTGCATGCGGCCACACCAAGGGAATTGCTCAACCTTGCCTGGGCCCACCAGACATGCCTGGACTTGTATTCTCCAAGCACATGGAACTGAGGGTATAAAACAGAACACAACAGGCCCATGCTTCGCCTTTCTCCTGCCCCCACCTATGCTGCAGGCCACAAAGACACTCAGAAGACCAAAGACTTCAACAGAGGAGGCTGGCCCAGGTTTCAAGGGTGAAACCTGTGTACTTTGTGGGATGAGAAAAACTGCTTAATCTAGATGTTTCCCAGTCTAATAGTGTTGAGAATTTAGACCGTGTGCTTATATTTTATTTTATATTGGTAACTAACTCTGACTTTTTGCTATCACTATAATCACTTAAAATCTATCTTTTGTAGTCAATATGTTTAACTGTTTATTTTTACACACTTTGCCTGAAGTGTGTGACAAATTTGCTCAGGTTTGCAAAGGCTGCTGTATGTCCACTTTCCATTGTTGAAGTGGTGAACCAATTAATAAATTTGCACTGCTCGTCTTGAGCAGTGCAAGATGGTATATTCCTGAGGTACAGTGCTTGGAGCTGAGGGGGTTTGGCTCTGGTGCCTTTCTCTGTGTGATTCATGAGTGGCTCTGGGAGCATTCATGCAATCTAGCTGGCTGTGGGGCTCCACATGTTGTTGTGCTGAGTGATAACAGCACCTGCAGGGGTTTGCTGCTGGTCACTAGCAAGGCATTGTGAGAGACAACCCAGGCTGGAGAGAGTTAAGGGGGTACTGCGGTCTCACGGTCCCAGACTGCACCCTGGAGATCCCGTCACATTACCTTTTTGACTATATGAAGCACATTTAAACAGCTAAAACTAGAAGTTATTGCGGTTGTAAATAAAAATACGCAGAAGACTGCCAGAATCAAGAAGAATCCTACTTGAGATTTTCAATCTGGCCATTATGAACACAGATGGTTAAATATGAACAGTTCTTAGACTATTAGGAGTTGAAGACATCATTAATGGAAAGGTACTTTCCCCTAACTTGCAGCAAGGCCTCTGAACTGACTTATTACCTCGCTATCACACGATATTAGTGACAATACAGGCAAAAACCGGTAACCTACTTGCAACTGTTATTCTTCAAGATGCGATGGTGACGTGTATTCCATGTGGGTGTGCGCACCCTGCACAATGGAGCTGGAGAACTTTGCCTAGCAGTACCCACAGGGGTGGTGCTCACACCCTGTGGGTGTAGCCCCTCCTCTCATGCTGTACAAGGGTGGCCTTGCTCAGACCCCTCTCAGTTCCCCACACTGAATGTCCAAAGTACAGACTCCGATGCAGAGGGGACAGGGGGTGGGTTGGGGAATACACGTCTGCATCACAACTCAGGCAACAGGTACAGGTAAGTAACTGTCTTTTCTTTGAGTAGATGCAGCTGTGTATTCCAGGTGGGTGACTTGCATGCAGTACTCGCAGGAGATAGTGCCTGGCATCTATTTAAAAGAGCACTGCAGGCCTGCCTTCCCGTAATGGCAGAGCAGTTTGCAAATATATGCACAGAGGACCAAGTGGCCGCCCTGAAAATGTCCAATATAGACATGAAGAAGAGCTCCGTAGAAGCTCAAAAGCTTTGTCTCTCTCACCAACAGAAATTGGTTCAATAAAAGGTATTACCTCACCCACCTTGTCTCTCTAATATCCTGGGACCGACACGGCTACAGCAACACTGCACACAATATAGGAACGTCATTTAGATATGCCATTGACGTCGCCTGAGCTCCCGTGGAACGAGCTTGTACCCCTTGAGGAGGATTAGCCTGGAGTACTTCAGATGCTGTCATGATACAGGAAGTTATCCACCTTGAGACTGTCTGTGGAGAGACTGCTTGACCCTTCATTCGGCCCACAGATGAAACAGACAGACAAGGTGAGGAACAGAAAGGTTTAGTTCCACTCTGATAAAATGCTAGACATCACCTGACATCCACAGTATGAAGGCACTGCTCCTCTGGGGTTGCACGGGGCTTGGGGAAGGACACCAGCAGTTATAACTAAGATTTAAACTAAGCCTAAGGTACTACTACGTACAAGAAAAGTTCTCAGAAAACCGAGAGCAAAGGTGTGAGGTGAAGACACCACACAGGGCCTTGATTCTAGCCACCGGTGGTAAGAAGGAACTGAGAGGGTCGGGGTGGCACTATCCTTATACAGCCAGGGGAAGGGCTACAGATGCAGGGTTTGAGCACTGCCTCTATGGATACTGCTAGGCGAAGTTATCCGTCTCTGGTGTGCTGGGCGTGCATACACACATGCAATACACAGCTGCATCTAATCAAAGAACTCACATTCCCCCCACCTCAGATTTCATTAGTAACCTCTAGTTTGCACTTTGAGCATTGCAACACTACTCACACACAGGGCATCTCTACACAGCAGTTAGACATCTGCAGCCGGCCCAGGCTCGCCAACTAGGGCTCGTGGGGCTGTTTCATTGCTGTGTAGACTTCTGGACTCAGCTAGAGCTCAGGCTCTAGAACTCAGCGAGGTGGGACGGTCCCAGAGCTCAGGCTCCCGCCCAAGCCTGGAAGTCTACACAGCAATGAAACAGCCCAAGCCCGGTGAGCTTGATTTGGCTGACATGGGCCAGCCGGGTGTTTTTCTTTGCTGTGTAGGCAAGTACTGGGTGAGTTGGGTCTTTGGCCAGGTTTTTTCTCCTTCACACATCTGCTAGCACCTGGAGACTAGTGTGCTCCCCTTTTTGAATGGTATAGTCCGCTTCTAAGTATGCTCCTCCTGTGGTCCCTAAAGAGGTCATATGCCTACCTCGGCTCCACACATGCTTGCCTTCAGCCACTACATCTTTCCCTCCAACATCCAGCTGAATGCCAGTGATAGATACCTAAAATGTAAATAACTTGTATTAACAGATTTTAATTAGTCGGGAGTCAAGAAGTTGTCTCAAGAGGAAGCTGTAGCAGAAAACACTTCAAGTACTTAACAACAGATTTAAAATAAAGGTTTTTAAAATGTTGCATCCATTCACACAATGAGTGTTAAACATATTGTCATGAAATAAAATCAAAGAAGATAATTAAAATGGTGATACTGACAAAAAGGATACAAAATACAAAGTGCTTTAATCCATTGATTCTTAGCTGCAAAGAAAGCTTTTAAAAAGACATTTTCCTTCTTGTATTGGATGGATCAAGTGTCTTCAGCCTCAAATTTTGTAGCACTAAACTATTAGTTTTAATACAGCAAAAGTAAGAAAAAGCCATCCAAATACAAAGATACACAATGAACTGATTTTAGTAAGACTTTGGTTAGTCAGACAGGCAGTAATATACAAGTATTTAAAGAGAACCTGAGCTTCTCCTAAATCCCCCCCTCCGAAAAAAATTATTTTGTTGCTGCCCCCTTACAAAAGTAGACAAGTCCCCTCTGTTAGGACTTGTCTACACAGCATGGCAAAGCACGTTAGAGGGTGGTGATTTGTACAGTGCTCTAACTGCCCATGTAGATCCTGTTGGCACGAACTAAAAGGTACCTAGTTCCGTTCGTATTAACATAGTGGGGCAGTGCACTACAAGCCACAGAAAAGGATAAAAAGGATTCATTTCAGGATAGTGTGCCACAATTTGCACTTTTAAAAGAAAGAAAATTACTGCAAATACCAATAATTAAATAAGTATCATTGGTCTGATTTTCACAAGCAAGGAAATCCAAAATCAGGGACAGAATTCTGCTGTAGGGAGGAGGAGCGGGGGGAGAGGGGGGTTCTCTGATAAGCATGTGATTTTAGCACCCAATCTTGGAGGTGCTGGATCTCTGAACTGAACTCAAGAGATACAGTTAGCTTTAGAAGGAAAAACACAAGCTAGTTCAAAGAGCATTAAACTTGAGACTGACAAGAGTAAAGTCTGGTTTTCCATGTGGAATTTAAGAATTTGCTTGTATGCAAAACACTTGTCAGAGTGCCTCAGTCAGAATAAAACACCCAAAAGCTCTAAATTTGTGAATGTATTTCGATTGTGAATGTAATCCAGCTGTCAAGTTGAAAAAATGCCTGGAAACACAGAATAGTGTGTTTCAGATAAGGAGAACATACTAAAAATTATTCCATGTGATAAAGTTACATATTCATAGAAGAGCCCAGTCCTATGAAGGACTGAGCGCCCTCACCTCCCATTGACTTCAAAGGAGTTGGAGGGCACTCAGCACCTCCTAGGACAGTGGTTCTCAAACTTTTGTACTGGTGACCCCTTTTACATAGCAAGCCTCTGAGTGTGACCTTCCTTTTAAATGAAAAACACTTCTTTACATATTTATCATCATTATAACTGCTGGAGGCAAAGCAGGGTTTGGGGTGGAGGCTGACAGCTCGCAACCCCCTATGTAATAACCTCGTGACCCCCTGAGGGGTCCCGACCCCCAGTTTGAGAACTCCAGTCCTAGGAGGTACTCAGCACACCAGAAGATCTGCCCCCGAGCGTTCATTTTCTAATCAGAGGTGGGAATTTTAATACTGCTTTGAATCTAAGTTAGTTATAAAATGCTGCACTTTTTTTTTAGATTTAAGCTCCTAAGGCCCAGATTTTTAAAGCTATGCTGTGCTCAGCATCGCAACGCCTGATTTAGAAGCCCAAATGGTATGTAGGGGTCTAAATCCCATTGGCAGTCGATGGAATTTAGACTAAGCCCTGGTCTTCACTACACGGTTAGGTTAATGTAAGGCAGCTAATGGCAGCCTATGTTAGTGTACACACTACAGCCTTGTTCCTGCCGATGTAAGTGTCCTACTACAACAACGTAACTCCACGTCCACGAGAGGCATGGGGCTTATGTTGACATAGTCAGGGCGACGCAGTGTCCACATAGACACTGCATGACTTACATGGGCTGTTAGCTTCATTCTTGTTAATTTCACGGCTCCATACTGAAGCCATAAAATTGACAAGTTTAGTCCTCCCTGTTCCCAGTCAGGCTGCTACCTGGGCTCCCCGCTCAGTGCTGGGCTGCTCCCGGGGTCCTGGCTCCACACTGGGAGCCTGGATCACCAAGGCTCCTGGCTTCCCACTAATATAGGTTGACTTAAGTTTTTAGTGTAGACATGCCCTAAGTGCCTAAAATCCCTTCTGAAAATTAGTTGTTGCAATGCTGAGTGCAGCAACACCTAAAGAGCTTTAAAAATCTGGGCCAAAGTGACTTGGCGAAATCCCATTTTTAAAGGTGACTTAGGCCTTGCAATGCCTAAATACCTTTAAAAAGCCAGGCCCATAGATCAAGCAGGCAGCTTTCTTAGGCTATTCAGGCCTGAAAAAGTCCCCCTCTGACAATTATTTATTAGTATATAGAAACCTAATAAAGAAATAGAAAATTAAGCCTGTGAACTACTTTTTGGAAGGAGGTGGAGGAAATGTTGCACACTAATGAACTATGCATAAAGTTATCTAAGAAATCCCCAGGCAGAACAAGCCATTTCAAGGAGCACAGTAGAAATCGGATTGGCCTGCAATTGTGTCTCACAGCTGGGACTTTGTACTTAGAACCTGCGTCTGCAAACATGATTATATTCCTCTGTTCTTAATGAGGGGTGTGTGTGTCTACATGGCAATGTCAGCCCAGGGTTTGAACTCAGGTTCAAGCCTAACTCCCCTTCTGTCTATGCACAAATTGCACCAACCCAGAGTTCAGATCCCACAGGGATGGATGGACTGAGCCTGAGTCAAGACACCTCCACTGGATTCGTGTTCTGGGACGCTGCCAAAAGTATTGCGCAATTGCACAGATTGACTTTATTTGTCCTCTGGACAGTGAAGTTTGGTGGACAGTCAAGTTTTTCCCCACACTACACCACGAACAATGGGCTAGAGAGGCCACCTTTTTGGAGGGCGCTACAAAGTCTGGGACATGGGGGATTGGACCTTGGCCAGCATAATGCAGCGTAGACACTGGAGCCCCAGGTTGGGACCCAGAGTTCAACAATTCTTAACCTGGGGTACAAATGAATGTAGATGCTCAAGCCCTAGGTTAACAAACCCAGGGTCTGCTAGCTCAAGTTCTACTAACCCTGGGCTTACATTGCAGAGTAGACAGACTCCTAGTGGCCTGTTCCGTTTGAGACTAGGCTGGTGTGGTATTGATGCATCAGAACCCAGCTTTCAAATTCCAGTATGCTGTCGTCAGCGAAAACAGACCAACCGCAAGGCAGAGACACAGCAATATGCATCCAACTGTACTCAAAGAAGCCCAGTCGCTGTGCGCTTTTTAATGTCCTGAAACCCATCTCAGATGCCTGAATGTTATCAAGACTGCAGCCCATCAAACCTTTCCCAAGAGTAACACGTGTACCAAACCAACAAACAAACAAACACTTTTAAGTAAATGTAATGTTTGAGCCTTCCAATGTTGAATATGTCCATGTGATTTAGTTAGGACTAACAAATAGTAATTACACCCTACACAGCCCTACGGACAGACTAGCATTTAACTCTGAACAGTATTTGAGTTTATCCAATTTAGCCTTACTTGCATTTTAAAAATATAATTAGTAAATGTTGAATAAATATTTTAAAACCCTAATTAACGGAAGCAACAAAAAGCAGCTAGGGAAAGTCATTGATTTGTTATATCAATCTGCCATTTGTCAAATGTTACAAGTATAAACTCTCTTTAGGGCAGGGAATTCCTATTTATTTTTTGTTAAATGGATGTTTAGTACCCACCAAAATAGGGCCTTTGTCCCCCACTGGGACTTCTGGATGCTACTGCAATACAAAGAATAAACCTGCCTTTTGCACTAAGGCATGACCTGAGATTTGTCCAGGTCACAGGAAACATTTTGATTGTTTGTAGGTATCCCCCTTTTTGTGCCTCAGAATGGTTGAGAAGACATATTAAATCAGTTTCTCAAACTTTTGTCTGCTCTCTGCCTAGTCTCAGTGCTTCCACTATTCTCCCACCAATGGCAAAAGTTAATTTTCTGTGTGTCAAAAACATTCTCACCCCCTGCTCAGGCCGCTGTACCCCAGGGGAAGGAGCCAGACCGATGTTAAAGCACTCTAATGTCTCTGGGTCTGGCCAGGCATGAATCCCCCCAGTGCAGGAATTGAGGAGGCTAGCCACAGGCTGTCTTTGAGGATCTCCTTGCAAATCCTGGCATAACGGTGTGCCAAAACAGGGCATAACAAGGCAGGCA
Organism: Terrapene triunguis; assembly: GCF_002925995.2. Classification (NCBI taxonomy): domain Eukaryota; kingdom Metazoa; phylum Chordata; order Testudines; family Emydidae; genus Terrapene; species Terrapene triunguis. The sequence goes on from NW_020664409.1 coordinate 40,680,858, forward strand.
GGTGTGGGCTATGCAGGGCAGAAGCAGCTCTGCTGCCCATAGGCAGACAGCGACAGGCTGCTGAGGGCTGCCTAAGTTACTGGCCAGGTTCACTCTGGCCCCCCAAGCAGCCCAGAATTGGAAGGGCTGAAAATGTGGCTGTAAGTCAGCTTATCCTCCCCCGATTCTCCTAGTTCTGTGCTGTGTCTTAGGGCTTGTCTTCACTAGGGGCTAAATCAGCGCTGCAACATCGATTTAGTGGGTCTGGTGAAGACACGATTAGTCGATGGGAGTGCGCTCTCCTGTTGACTTAATTAATCCACGTCAATTGGAGGTGGACGCTACGTTGATGGGAGAGCATCTCCCACTGACATAGCATGGTATATACACCGCATTAAGTTGATGTAAGTTATGTCGATGTAAGTTATGTAACTTACGTAATTTAACTAGTGTAACTTACATCGACTTACAGCTTTAATCCTCTCTCTACATTTCAGTGTCTGCACTGTTACAGGGAGTTAGTGTGCTTTTGTACCTCAGCAATGATTTAGTTCAAGGGGACTCTGTACAAGTGCAACTATCTCCCTCCATAAATCTCATTGCAGAGTCCGGATGGGTTCATGGAGCTCACCAGAACAGTAAGATTAATCAGATTGGGTTTCTTTCTCCTCGTGATGGGGACATGGAATGGGTGAATTAACAAAAGGCTCAACTTGCTACGTGCCACATAGGGATCTGCCAAAGAAACATGTGAACTGATTTGGTGAAGTAAGCTGCCTTTCCCATGAGAAATCAGCATGACCTGGTGGTCAGACTAATAAGTGACTCACTTGATAACTAAGCACCTTTTGAAATCTACGGATCATGAACTCGTCATTGGTTTATGGCAAGAACAGAATGGTTCAGAGTAGCAAACATTTTTTCACCATAGTCAACCAGATAAGCAGGCTCTTTATTTTCAGGAACACTAAGCTTTATTTATTTATTTCATATATAAGTGTTTTACTCAGAAGCAGTAACATGGCAAATTTATCTAAGTAGTCATGAAGATATTTTGGTAAAATTATCCTGCAAAATATACTGTTTTAGTGGCATGTCAAAAGATGTTTTAAAACTCTTTAAAAAGTTCAGATACAATGTTAAAAATGGTATTTTATAGGTTTGATCATATCCTTTATTAACAGTAGAAAAGGAAAAACTAAGTCATGACATGTTGCCAATAATCCGAACAGAAATAACCTCAGAAGAAATGCATTTTTTGCTGTTAACACAAAACTGTAAACTGGAGTTGTGTGTGGTCTTTCATATTAATTGTTCAGTAATAAATACTATGTCTTGACAGACTACATGAGTAAAAATTAATTCCCTTAACGTCCAGTTTTTAGCAGCTGCTGAATGTTCAGTGATGCACAAGGCACACCTCTATGGGTTCTCTACATTTTTATTGACATATAAAAATCTGTTCACCACTCTAAAACTTTATCTGCATAGTAAGAATTTCTTCCACTATTATTTACAGAAAGGGCTTTTAGTGCAAAAACAGGAAACGACGTACTAGCCCCAGCATTTCTAGCACGTCTCTCACACAGTTTCATTAAACATCAGTCAGAATCACTGAACTACATCTTCGGCCGCCAGCCATTAATGAACTGCAGTATTTTCTTAACCTGCAATTTGCTTAGCTTAAAGTCCTCAGAAAGGATCTCTTCTGTAAGCTGAACGAGTAAATTGCCATCAATCTTCTCTGTAACAAAGAATGATATGACATCTTCTGATAAACCAATAAACCTCAGAGATTTAGATACTTCCTCTATTGAGAGCCCAGAAAGGTCTGTAGGTGGTAGCCAGGGAGAGCCATCGCCACAAGACCTTGGTGCTAACTGAAGGTGAAGGGGAGACGAAAATGGGTAAGAAACAGAGAAAACGTTCTGCATGCCCTTTTTAACAGGATATTGATCTTCTGAGAGGTCTGGTGAACCAGTCTGAGATTCTTCCTCTGCACCGTCTATTTTCAGAGGCAGAGGACAAGTGTCTAGAACTGGCTTCTCATCATTCGATTTTGGCGCACGAGGAGGTAAGGCAGGGCACGAATGACTCTGCTTTGCATTGCTGACTGCCAGATTTTTCTCATCAGTGCATTCTAAAGAGTAGCTTGCTGACTTTGGACAACTGGAGATGGTGTTGCTGAACTCTGTCGTGGCCAGCTGCGTGTACCCAGCAGGGAGTTCACACCCATCAAAGTCGAAAGTAAAAGAGGCTGGACAGTTTCTCTTTGGTGTGCCTGGAGTCTTCTGTCTTGGATAACTATAACTCCTGCTTGGATCCAGCAGAAAATCGTTCCTGTTTAAGCCTTCGGCAGCTCCAGAAAAATGGTTTGGCCAGGACAACCTAGAAGGCAGAGCTTCAGCTGAGGGGCTTCCAAAAGGCATCTTGCTGTCAGGCTCTTTTGATTCGGTTTGCATCATGTTGCAAGGGTAGCAAGAAATAGGGGCACTCTCAGGTGGATTTGTCGTGTCACCTTCTGTGATGCTGCTTAAAAAACAAAGCAAAAAGATAGTTAATATGAAGAATTGTTAGTGTTTAAGCAATGTTGATATTTAACCATATAAATCAGGAGATCATAGAATATAGAATATCAGGGTTGGAAGGGACCTCGGGAAGTCATCTAGTCCAACCCCCTGATCAAAGCAGGACCGATCCCCAACTAAATCATCCCAGCCAGAGCTTTGTCATGCCTGACCTTAAAAACCTCTAAGGAAGGAGAGTCCACCACCTCCCTAGGTAACCCATTCCAGTGCTTCACCACCCTCCTAGTGAAAACGTTTTTCCTAATATCCAACCTAAACCTCCTCCACTGCAACTTGAGACATTTACTCCTTGTTCTGTCATCAGGTACCACTGAGAACAGTCTAGATCCATCCTCTTTGGAACCCCCTTTCAGGTAGTTGAAAGCAGCTATCAAACCCTCCCTCATTCTTGTCTTCTGCAGACTAAACAATCCCAGTTCCCTCAGCCTCTCCTCATAAGTCATGTGCTCCAGACCCCTAATCATTTTTGTTGCCCTCCGCTGGACTCTTTCCAATTTTTCCACATCCTTCTTGTAGTGTGGGGCCCAAAACTGGACACAGTACTCCAGATGAGGCCTCACTAATGTCGAATAGAGGGGAATGATCACGTCCCTCGATCTACTGGCAATGCCCCTACTTATACAGCCCAAAATGCCGTTAGCCTTCTTGGCAACAAGGGCACACTGTTGACTCATATCCAGCTTCTCGTCCACTGTAACCCCTAGGTCCTTTTCTGCAGAACTGCTGCCTAGCCGTTCGGTTCCTAGTCTGTAGCAGTGCATGGGATTCTTCCGTCCTAAGTGCAGGATTCTGCACTTGTCCTTGTTGAACCGCATCAGATTTCTTTTGGCCCAATCCTCTAATTTGTCTAGGTCCCTCTGTATCCTATCTACCACTCCTCCCAGTTTAGTGTCATCTGCAAACTTGCTGAGGGTGCAGTCTATGCCATCCTTCAGATCACTGAACAAAACCGGCCCCAGGACCGACCCTCGGCGCACTCCACTTGATACCAGCTGCCAACTAGACATGGAGCTTGGCTAGCTCAGTTGGTAGAGCATCAGACTTTTAATCTGAGGCTCCAGGGTTCAAGTTCCTGGTCAGGCAGAGGGAACCTGTCCCCCAAAAACTTCAGAATCCATCTGGGGGAAGTGATAGCTCAGTGGTTTGAGCATTGGCCCGCTAAACCCAGGGTTGTGAGTTCAGTCCTCGAGGGGGCCATTTAGGGGTCTGGGGATTGGTCCTGCTTTGAGCAGAGGGGTGGACTAGATGACCTCCTGAGGTCCCTTCCAACCCTGATATTCTATGGAGCCATTGAGCCCGACAATCTAGCCAGCTTTCTATCCACATCATAGTCCACTCATCCAGCCCATACTACTTTAACTTGCTGGCAAGAATACTGTGGAATACTGTATCAAAAGCTTTGCTAAAGTAAAGAAATAACACGTCCACTGCTTTCCCCTCATCCACAGAGCCAGTTATCTTGTCATAGAAGACAATTAGGTTAGTCAGGTATGACTTGCCCTTGGTGAATCCATGCTGACTGTTCCTGATCACTTTCCTCTCCTCTAAGTGCTTCAGAATTGATTCCTTGAGGACCTGCTCCATGATTTTTCCAGGGACTGAGGTGAGGCTGACTGGCCTGTAGTTCCCCAGATACTCCTCCTTCCCTTTTTAAAGCTGGGTGTTACATTAGCCATAAGATGGGTAGTGCAGAAAGTAAGAACCAAGCCAGAAGAGCTTTTAACATTTGAAAAAGCTTACCTACGTTTATTATTAACATTGTTAATCTTTGTGCACATCTGCACTTCTTGGCACTAGCCTGAATGAGAGATGTTGAAGTACCCAAGGATATCATTAGAAAGACTGTTGGCCTGGTTCTTCCAGCTCAAGTGAAAGGAGGAAACACCAGAAGACTCAAAAGAAACTACATACTATTTCTCAAATATCATCCATTCCCCCACGAACTCCAATCTAGCTTCTTATACCAAGCACCATGGTATCGAAGCACTTCTACAACCTTACATACATATGTAGCATCTTCTACTACTGTATTTTATTACTAACAGTAAATATTGCTATTTACTAATGGCCTCAATCAGAACAGGAATCCCATTGTACTGGGCAAATAATCCAAGCCTTGAAAGATTTAAAATCTAAAATTACTACAATGCTCTGTCAGACAGGATCAGTGCTTAATTTATGCCAGGGCTTGCCAGGGATGAGCTCCGGCACCTCTAGGCTTGGCAGTTCATAGCACCAGCACCTCAGTGCTTGCCATGTCAGTTATGAAAGAAATACAATTGCTTGAGCCCCGGCACCTCTTTCATTACAAATTAAGCACTGGACAGGATCCATGAAAGTCACTTCTGTGAGAAGTACACAACCAACCACACTTATACAACATAATACAGATCAAGTAAAACAATAGCAATAATAAAAGTTTGCTGCTATGTATAACCCATTTAAATCTGCAAGTAAGTTAGCTATGACGCCAACTGCCTCTTCTTTTCAAGGGCACTTTAGGAAGGATAGTCCTAATTAGTAAATTAAGCTCAGGATCAGATAATTTATATCCAAGAGTGCTGGAGGGATTTAAGAATTAAGGAGTAAAGTTGCCTACTAAACTTTGTAATCTCCTATTAAAATCAGGTATATGATAGCTAAAACATTTACTACTCTCCTGTCTTCTATCTTTTTTTTTCTTTTTTTTAAGTGCTTGGGGTAATCCTAGGAGTGACAGACCAGTAAACCTTCCTTCAGTAGTAGGGAAACTGGAAAAGTTAAAATGAACAGAATTATTTACAAAATACCTACATGTATAGCAGAGACAAACAAGCTCAGTGGTGGAAAAAGTCATTTGAATTTTTCATACACTTAACTAGGCTTGGAAGGACTTGGTTTTTAATCAGAAAATGTGAGTAAATGTCCATTTCACCATACACACACACATACACACGAAAAAATATTTCCACCAATAATAAGCATTTTTCTTTAACTATCCATCAATTTTGATACTTGAGAACTTAGAGGTTTATTTAAGCATATTTACTTTATATATTTTGACATGTAATGTTGACAATTTGTGTTTTAATGGTTATAAATAAGGTCCTACTTGAATTGTGGGATGATCTTCAATCATGGCTGAATTGTAGAGAAGACATGGAAAATAGTGGAAAAGTGATAATGGACCTTTATTAATAGCTGTAATTTGGAAAAGCCAAGAAAATTTAAGAAAAATTTGCTGGAACGATGTAACATTCCAGTACTATGTTATGCCTGCTAAATTTTTTTTTTTTGATAACAAGAGATATTTTGCTGCAACTATATTACATTCATTCAAAAATAAAAGAGTGAAGACTAAAAGTCTTAACACAATTGCTGTAGAAATCGAGTCCAGTCACTTCAGCTTTTTACATTTTACAGGCATTGAATGTTAGTGCAGTACTAACTGCACACTCAAAATGTACACAAAGTTGTGGTCTGTGCAAAGTAAGATAATTAAATAAAAATGGTGGTAGAAGCCTAATATTTCAGGAATTGCAACTTCCACAATATTGCGAATGACGTAGGGACTTAGTTATAAACCTCTACCTCTGTGCATCCCACCATCTACTGTCATTGAATAATTATTGTGTGACACCCCTCCCCCTAATAATTTCCTTCAACTGTGAAAATTTAAGTTGATTAAAACTGAAAAAAATGCTTAAAAATAATCAGTATTATCTGCTGAAATTATAAAAAAATAAAAATTGAATTCTGCCGAGCCTACATTTAACTTAGGGCTTGGCTACACTTGCAAGGTAGAGCGCATTAAAGCAGCCCCAGGCGCCCTAACTCATGACGCGTCCACACCGGCAAGGCATGTAGAGCGCCCGGACTCCGCGGCTGGAGTGCTCCTGGTAATCCACCTCCACGAGAAGCAATCTTTCTAGGTGACCATGCCTCCACGCGCCAGGTGATCCCCAGTATCTAGCAATGGTGAGGTGCTGGACCTCATCAGTGTTTGGGGAGAGGAAGCTGCGTTCCAGCCGTAGGAATTACGATACCTTCAGGCACATATCAAGGGCCATGATGGACAGGGGCCATGACCGGGATGCGGTGCAATGTCGGGTTAAAGTGAAGGAGCTGTGGAATGCCTATCGCAAACCGCGCGAGGCAAACAGCTGCTCCGGTGCTTCCCCCACGACCTGCCGTTTCTACAAAGAGCTGGACACGATACTTGGGGGTGACCCCACCTCCACTCCGAAGACCACCATGGACACTTCAGAGCCCAGTTCAACAAGGCAGGAGGAGGAAAGCGGGAGCGAGGGTGCTGAGGAGGAGGGAGACAGCCCGGCATCCCTAGATGCATGCAGCCAGGAGCTGTTTTCAAGCCAGGAGGAAGGTAGCCAGTCGCAGCAGAAGGTGCTTGGGGCAGGACAAACACCAGAGGATGTGCCCGGTAAGCAGCTTTTATTTTGGGAAGGAAGTTGTTTGGTGTGGGCTCTTGGGGCGAGGAGGGTTAGGGCTGCATGCATGCCTAGATGCGGAATAGGGTGTTGATGTGCCCTCTCACATTGTGGTAATTGGCCTCAGTGATCTCTTCCAAGGTCTCATGCAGAAGCTGGGCAATCCACTTGCGCAGGTTCCTTGGCAGAGCTACTGTGCTCCTTGTCCCAGTAAGGCTAACATGTCTGCGCCACTGTGCCGTGAGGGGCGGGGGGACCATTGCTGCACACAGGCAAGCTGCATATGGGCCAGGGCAGAAGCTGCATTGTAGTAGAAGACCGTCCCTTGCTTCCCAGATCACCCTCAGCAGAGAGATATCTTCCAGGACGAACTCCTGTGGAAAATGTGGGGACAGTGTTCAGTATAGGGGCCCCCTGCAGCTGTTGGCTCTCCCCAAGGCACAGAACCCCACAGGACAGTACGGCCGTGAAACAATCAGTCCCCCTTGCCCCCGTGCTTACTCACCATTTTGGGGCTCCTGTGGGTTATGTGCGCTTGCTTTGGGACGGGCAATTTCTGCTATTGTGTACACTGTGCTTGTCTTTAAGTACAGCCAAATCATTGCTCTGTCTGGCATGAACAATGCTGCCTCTGTTAAGTGTTGCATTTTGGCTTTACAGATGCAACCTTGAAATCCCAGCCGTCCTTGTTATCAACGTCCGAAAGACTCCAAAGAATCAGGAAGCGGACGAGAAAAAGCAAAGAAGACATGCTGCATGAAGTCATGCAACAGTCCCTTAATGAAAATCAAAAAGTGCAGGAGTGGCGGGAGAGTGAAAGGAGGGTCCGCCAGCAGAATGCAGATCGCCGGCACCAAAGCACGGAGCGGCTGCTAAGCATAATGGAGTACCAAGCAGACTCAATACAAGCGCTTGTAGCAATGCAGGCGGAGCACTTCCGCACCCGCCTCGCCCCCCGCAGCCCTTGTCTCAAAACTCTCTCTTGTGCCCCCATGTCACCGCCAACCCACTTTCCCCCACATGTGGGTTCTTATCGCCACCAGCTGCCTCCAACACCTGTAGCTTCACCACCCAGCCCTGCAAACTACAACCCTTACCCACTGCACTCAACCCCCATCACCATGCATTTTAGCCAGCCCGAAGTGCAGCATTCATTGCACGGCACTCCAGACAGGAAGCTGAGTATGATAACAGGACATACACAAATCTCTGATTGTCCCGTTCCCCACCGCCCTCCCTCATCCCACACAGCAGATGTGTCATGCCCTTTCCGTTTCCCAAGCAGTTGTGTTTCTTTTCAATAAATGAAATTTCTTTTCAATAAATGAATTGTTTGGCTTTGAAAACATTCTTTATTATTGCATTAAAGGGTTGTGTAGGGTTTCATGAGCCACGGCATTAAAGGGTAAGCAGGGTCTCCAAGGATTACAATAGACATTTCGACTTCCCCTACGGTGATCTTCTGGTCTGGGAAGAAAGTCACGGCTTGCAGCTTCCTGAACAGGCCTATGTTCTGAAAGATGCATGCGTCATGCACTTTTTCAGACCAGCCTGCATTAATGTCAATGAAATGCCCATGGTGATCCACAAGCACCTGGAGAACCATAGCAAAATACCCCTTCTGATTAATGTACTTGGAGGCTAGGTGGGCTGGTGCCAGAATTGGAATACGCGTCCCATCTATCGCCCCTCCGCAGTTAAGGAAACCCATTTGTGCAAAGCCAGCCACAATGTCATGCACGTTACCCAGAGTCACGGTTCTTCTGAGCAGGATGCGATTAATGGCCCTGCAAACTTGCATCAACACGATTCCAACCAGTCGACTTTCAAACTCCAAACTGGTTAGTGACCGATCGGTAGCTGTCTGGAGTTGTCAGCTTCCAGATTGGAATAGCCACCTGCTTCTCCACCGGCAGGGCAGCTCTCAATCTTGTGTCCTTGCGCCGCAGGGTGGGGGCGAGCTCATCACACAGTCCCATTAAAGTGGTTTTCCTCATCTGAAAGTTCTGCAGCCACTGCTCATCATCCCAGACTTGCATGACGATGTGATCCCACCGCTCAGTGCTTGTTTCCCAAGCCCAAAAGCGGCGTTCCATGGTGGTGAGCATGTCTGTGAATGCCACAAGCAATCTCGTGTCGTATGCGTTACGCGAGTCAACATCATCCTCAGACTCCTCACTGTCAGTTTGTAGCTTAAGGAGTAATTCGACTGCAATTTGTGACGTGCTGGCGAGACCCATCAGCATATTCCTCAGCAGTTCGGGATCCATTCCCACAGATCGAAAGGGAAGACAGAGCGCGCAGTACAAAAAATGTTGAAAGATGGTGCCAAATGTGGACAGAAGCACAGGGATTGCTGGGATGCGAAGCGATGCATCATGGGGCATTGGGACAGAACCCAGAATGTCCCGCAGCTTCCCTCCCCCTTCCCACAAGCCACAGTGCCAGAATGGGAAGAGGTGCTCTGTGGGATAGCTGCCCATAATGCACCGCTCCCAATGCCAGAGCAAGTGCTGCAAATGTGGCCACGCCAGTGCGCTTGCAGCTGTCAGTGTGAACACACTGCAGCGCTTTCCCTGCTGTGGTCTCCGAGGGCTGGTTTAACTCACAGCGCTCTACATCTGCAAGTGTAGCCATGCCCTTAGGCTGTGTCTACACTGCAAGCTAGGGGTGTGATTCCCCTGCTCATGTACAGACTCGCCCTAACTCTCATCGAGCTAGTGCAAGAATAATAGCAACATAGCCGCGGTAGCGAGGGTAGTGGCAGCCGAGGCACACCCGAGTACATACCCACTGGTCTCAGCTTGATGAGAGCTAGCACGAGTATGTATACACAGGCAGGGGAATTCTGTGTAGACAAAGCTTAACAACCCAACAATGGATAACTCAGGAAAGATACTTGGGCATCTGTGTGTGACAGCTCAATGGAAACCTCTGCTCAGTGTGCAGCAGTGGTCAAAAAGAAAAAAGAAAAGTTAGTCTGTATAAGGAATGAGATGGAAAACAGTGCAAATACTATGGTATTCTATAATGACACTGTGTGCTAAGACAGAGTGCAGAGAGGGGCTGCAGAGAGCCAGCTGTGCTCACTGATTCAGAACCATGCCACCCCAGCACACGTTACAGCTGCACAGGGGCAGCCCTAACTTACACCAGTGGAGGATCAGACATAGCGGAGCTCCTCCCCAATGCATCTCCTCCCTCTCCCTATTCTGCCTCCGACACCCTCCACCACCCTTCTCTGTGTACTACGCATAAGGGGGAGGCAGCTAGTGTATGTGGCAGGTTTATGACAGAAGAGAGCACCCCTGCACATGAAGGTCATCCTCCATTGTTCATCTCCTACTACTTTACGGGCATTTGGTGCCACTTAGGGCAGGTCTTCACTACGGGGGGAGGAGGGGGGGGGCGGTCGATTTAAGATACGCAAATTCAGCTACGCGAATAGCGTAGCTGAATTCGACGTATCGCAGCCGACTTACCCCGCTGTAAGGACGGTGGCAAAATCGACCTCCGCGGCTTCCCGTCGACGGCGCTTACTCCCACCTCCGCTGGTGGAGTAAGAGCGTCGATTCGGGGATCGATTGTCGCGTCCCGATGAGACGCGATAATTCGATCCCCGAGAGGTCGATTTCTACCCGCCGATTCAGGCGGGTAGTGTAGACCTAGCCTTAGGCTGCGCAAAGTGGCCTTGGCAGACTAGAGAATCCAGCTTGAGGCCTGTCTAGTTTATGAGGGTAATTGGTAAGAGAGGACATCATGGGGTGTACAAAATGAACAGGACAGAGAAAATAAATTGGTTGTTCCTGTTTATCTTCTGCCACAATATAAGAACAAGGAACTATTTAATGACATCTTTTAAAAAATGTAAACAATAAAGATCAATACAAGGAAATACTTTTGAAGATGTTTATTGACACCCCCTCCCATTCGCCAGAAACAACCCTACTGGAACTCAGTACCACAGGACTTAAAGGAAGCAGGGATCTAGTAGGGCTTAGGAAGAGATCACTAGACGTTTATATGAACAGTGAGAACATTCAGTTACGTTGAACAGGTACATAAACCTTCATGCTTAAAGGCATATGCTGACCTCTAACAAGGGAAGTCTAGGAAACCAGCTTTCCCAATAGGCAGGCGATTCCATAATCTGCCTACTACACGCTTCCCAACAGTAGGACCGCCCCACTGGTCTGAGTTAGCATGGTAATTCCAACATAAATTAGCTTCATAGTTTACTACCTGCATCTAAGGAGTCCGGTGGCACCTTAAAGACTAACAGATTTATTTGGGTATAAGCTTTCGTGGGTAAAAAACCCACTTCTGAATTGGGTTTATTGCCAAACCCTTCTGAAGTGGGTTTTTTACCCATGAAAGCTTATGCCCAAATAAATCTGTTAGTCTTTAAGGTGTCACTGGACTCCTTGTTGTTTTTGTAGATACAGACTAACACGGCTACCCCCGATACTTGATACCTGCATCTAAATAAATATAACTTTAATACAAATGTTTAAGAGCAATGTACAAAGCATGGGTGATGACAAACATATTGCTAGGATATTTAATAAGATTTTGCACAGAGTTAAGGTTGCACATACAAGCTAACTTTAGTATTTTTGGGCTTGCCTGTTTACCCCCCCGGTGTTAACATTCTCTTCATAGATTGTTTTAAATTAAGTGTTATACAGAATTGTATATGATTTCCCTTGAAATTTAGGATAGATTTTCTATCTTGTACTCTGCACACCTATGGTAATATATGCAAGTATTAAGTAATACTTTTCATGTATAATTAAATTAATTGCTTATGTGAGTTTGCTTTGTCTTGAGTATTTTAAAAAAGAGCACTTCACCAAGTTAACCCCTAACAGGAAGCAGTGACACCAACATGCATCATATGTTAACAGAAAACTTTTAAAAAAACATTCGTCGGGCTAGTTTCAGAATAGTTAAAAATGTAAAAATTCATAGACAAACAGTATTTCCCTATAGAGGGAAATATTTGGATTTCATAGCTCAAATACATACATGTTGTGCAATCCTGAAGAATAGTAAGACAGCGTAGGGCTAGGAGAACGAGTCTGTTGCCGTGCTGGTTTGATTGTGCGAGGAGGAATGGAAGGACTGGTGGACGAGGGCTTTGAACTTCGTGGTGGAACAGGTGGAGCATTGAGGAGCCTGCATTCCTCTCTTACCTATATTAGAAAAGAACATTTAGCAAATAGCTTGAGAACCCAAGTAACAACAGTCTCCCCCAGATGGAACCTGTCAGTTCAGGTTTCTACCTTGGAAGGAAATAATAAAAAGAAAGGAGAAGAAAATGCTAGTGGTAAACAATACTTTATCGCCAAATATATGTCTGTCTTAAGTACCCGCTAGAGGAGACAAAAGCTTACAAAAAGTTTGCAACCAGGAGGTCCTATTACTGGCAAAGTAAAGTTACTAGTGTATGTTTTTATGTACTTTTATTTCACTAGTTTTACATCTGTTCATTCAAAAGAATGAAGATTGGAATTGTTTAAAGGAAACTTTAAGCGGTGTAGAAGGTTACACTGACCATTTCAAGTACTGTATGTACTGTAGGGGAATGAGCCATTTGAAAAAATCTGTTTGCTAATGCAGTTTAGTTAGTTGTAGTGATCCCGCCTAAGATAGGAAGTGACAATATCTAAATAGGTTTCAATGCTTCATGACATAGTTTAGAATTAGTACTGAAAAAGCCACCACACGTTGGGCTAGTTCCCACCTTCTATCACTCAGATACACTTCTGCTAATGTATGCCATACGTACCACAGGATACATTTGATAACACTGGTCTACAATTTTTGAGAAGTCGTCTGCTTCAGAG
>NW_020664409.1:40694100-40729466 GCF_002925995.2 Terrapene triunguis
TGACTACATTTATTTCAGAAGCATTTTGGCTGTAGAGCAGTGTAACACTCCAGAGCAGATGCAGTAGCACTGCAGAACTGAAACAGACTAGTTGGGATATCTGACTCTTTATTCTGGTTGCCATTTTCACTTTTTGCTGCTGTCTTGCATTCTTGCTCTAGTGGTTTTGATGGAAAATATGTGTAAGTTCTTTCTGCCAGCCAGCAGAGGGCGCATTGTAACCAGTCCTGCCTTCCCTGCCATCCTTAACCACTAAAGTACAAACACTTTCAGTTAGGCTGACCTACAATTTAGAAAGTCTATTTCTACTTCTACTACCAGATCTGTCATAGAAGCTCAGGGGAATTGACAAGGAAACTGAACTTAATACACCCTTGTTCTCAGTCTTCATTAATTCTGCTGAAAGAGGGTTTAGGTTTATCACAACAATACACATCTTTACAGGTATATTATAGGTTAGGTCTGACTGTGAGTTCTTGATTTTAGCTCTGCGGAAATCCAGATGTACTTTAGAAGCCAAGCACTGAAAAAATAAGTGTAACCTCTAAAAGTGACCCATTACACCACATTACATGTAAATTAGCAAATGGCCTTAATTATTTTTCCTTCTATTTGTGGTGTAAAGTAAAAATGGACTCAAGCCTCCAAGCTCAAAAAGGGAGTTAGATATACTCCAGTGTTTGGGGAGAGGAGGGGTAAGAAAAGAGAGAGAGAGAGAGAAATTCAGCGATCAAGACCGCCAGCAACATATGCAACATGAATGGGTTAAAGTATGAGGGCACAGGAACCTGCTAAAATACAAACTCATTCTGTTAGGTTGGATTTCCATCTCCCACCATGTTTTCAGCTTACACTTATATCACAGCTACAGTCAAGGCAGTGGCCCAATTGTCATAATCAGAGCAGTTTTCATAATTCTTGACTACTGGTGCATTATTGTAATTATTCTTCCTTTATCAAAGGTTCAGTTTGGGCCCATATCTAGTTAGAAGAACCCACAGGAACTTTCCTCATAGAATGGACCAAGAGGCTAAGGACCTGACTCAAACCCTTTTGAAGGAGAGTAATTTTACTCACATGACTAGTTGCACCAAATAAATTTATTCAGAGTAAAAGTTACTCATACATATTTGTAATGATCCCCACCACAGGTAACAATCAGGCCCTTCATATACTGCATCCAGCCTTATGCTAAATATGTAATGGAGCAAAGGAAATTCTCACTTTAGGTGGAAATTGTATGGCTGCAGAACTAACAGCTTGGCAACACTGCAACATGCAATTAGCGTTTAAAGTGATCTAATTTATTTAAAAAAAAATAAATGTGGAAACTTTTGCAATTTACTTCAATGCTTCCCCAAATGCAATAACCCGTTTAATACTGATGTTAAAAAGGAAATCAGGGACAGGGACATTTCAGTACATTCCTTTCTCCAACCAGAGCAAGTTAAAATGACAGGAAATGCCCAACAGCACAAAATGCTGAAATAAATCTGGCTCTAAGGGCTACTATTTGCTCTCTCGCTAAAAGACTGGAATCAATTTTACTTGTGTTTGTTATTGAATTCAGGCATAAAATTCTAGAACCATTTTAGTGCTGTGCCCCCCAAGAATGCCTAGGGACTTAAAAAAACGAAGCCAGACTAAGCAAAGTGAATATGGCGTGTTCTGCAACATGCCCTTAGGGTCAGAGAGAGACCGTTCAGGGCAGCTCATTGTATGCATGGAGTACGCAAGGAGTTATGATTTTTTTTTTTTAAACTTGAAAGAGTAAGAGATATTGGCACAATTAATTACACTTACTACCTATCACCTTGTCATCCTGTGTTTAATTCAGGATAAGGCCACAGGATACAGGAAGTCACATCCTCACATTCCATCTCAATAACATTAAAACAATGTAATATCAGGCTGTTAAGACGGAGACCCCGTCCTAATAGCACCCACCATCACCAGATAAAGAAACAGATCTTAAGATGGTTAAAGAAAACTTAGTTTGATAGCATTCTGTCTGGCAAGAAATCACTTATCAATAGTTGTGGTCCCCATTTCCTATTGTTTGTCTGTATGATCTCTGTCTGGTTCTTTGATTGTTTCTGTTTGTTACATAATTTTGCTAGGTGTAAATTAAGTAAGTTGGTGAGGTATAATTGGGTAGAGAACGTTGTTAGGATTGGTTAGTAAAATTTTAGTCAAATAATTGGTTATGGTATAGCTAAGCAGGACTCAAGTTTCACTATATAAACTGGGGTCCAAGAAGGAGACCAGCAGAGAAGGAACACAAGAATAATAAGAAGGAAAGACCTGGAAGAACTCACCTCCAAGACACAGCCTAAGATCAGAGCGGTTCAAAATCCTCTGCATGACCGTGACCAGAATCCAGATGAGACTGACCTTGCCTAGCCAACAGGGAAAGTTCGCCTGCTTGATCAGGATTGGTGAGCACAGCATAGGCTTAGCATATGTATTCTGCTTGGTACTTGTCAGTAAATAGAGGATAAGAGTATTACTGTGTAAGGCTCTTCCACTGGTAAAAGGTCCTGCAAACCCACAGAAAATTACGCCCTGAGCCCTAGGAATTGGGTAAGTGTGGGTACTTAAATTGACAGGGTTACGCCTGAGCCCTAGGAACTGGGTAAAGGTGGGTGCCCTAGAGAGAGAGAGAGGGTGTGTGTGTGTGTGTGTGTGTGTGTGTGTGTGTGTGTGTGTGTGTGTATATATAAAAAACAGAGAATTTTGTGCGGGTAACAGTTTGTTCTATCAGGTCTGGCTCCCCGCACTGTCACCACAGAACCTTTGGGATTCTTCAAGATCCAGACTGGGGACATCCTCCCCTTCTTCGCCAAAGATCACCCACGGATCACTATCAGTGCTGAGATCGGCATCTGTCCTGCAGTCAGGACAGAGGCTCTGGGATCAGGGCCTATTGGCCACCAATGCCTTATCTGTGTGTCCTGTGGCCTCCTTGGAATCAGTGGGACGCTCCTTGGTCCCTGAGGTCCTGCTCTTTGACCAGTTTCACAGCAAGATCACCAGTCTGTTCCCTGTGCTCCTACGGGGCTCTTCTGTCCAGATCCTGTGGAACAAAACAGGATCCCTTGTTGACACAACAAACTGCCTCCTTGTATCATGCTGGAATCTTCCCCTCCCTTGGTGCCTGAGGACTTCAAGGTATATCAGGACCTCCTGAAGCGCATGGCTGCTACATTGGGTATCCAGTCAGAATTCCTCCAGGAGAATATGCATAAGCTCCTGGATATTCTCCAAGCATCAGCTCCAGGGAGAGTAGCCGTCTGAATAGATAAGGCTCTCCTGGAGCCTGAAAAGGCCTTCTGATAGACTCCTACTTTTTTTCCTCTACAGCAAAGCATTTGGAGAAATGATATTCATTCCCACACAAGAGTTTGATGGTTTCTATTCCCACCGGGCCCCTTACTCTCAGGTGGAGACTGCAGCAAATGACAGGGCTCAGCTGGGAAGGTATATATCTACAACCAAAGACAGAGTCCAAGAGGACAAACTTGATGGGGAGAAAGATTTATACTGTCTCTTCCCTGCAGATGTGCATCACAAACCAACAAGCATTGCTCTCCAAACATGACTTTGTTAATTCATGGTCATGTCTAAGTTCATGGACAAGTTGCCAGAAGCCTCCAGGGAAGAATTCAGAGCCTTCATTTCAGCAGGCTGTTTGTCCAGAATTGCCTGCAATGAAGTTTTTAGCCACCACAGTGGATGCCTTGGCCAGGATTATGGCATCGGCTGCAACCATCAAGAGGGTCTTATGGCTACAGAACTCAGGCGTTGCATCCAATGTGCAACAGACCATTGAGGGTTTACCATTTGATGGCTGGGTTTTGTTTTCAGAAAAGAACAAGGAAACCATGCAATTGTTTAAAGACTCCAGAACGACTCTGCGTGCTTTGGGAGTATATATTTCAGCCATGAGGCGACGTCCCTATATGTGGTCAGAAGCCGCAACAAGACCGCTTACAAATTCCACTCTACAAATTCAAGTGCGTTGCTGACAATTGAACGATTCAGGAGATTTGCTGTGTGTTGGGACAGACATACTCAAGAACAGATTGGGTGTGCCTGAGGTTGTTAGGTCATATGGCTGCATGCACACAGGGAATCCAATATGCCAGGCTACACCTTTTTTCTCTTCAAACGTGGCTGAAGTCGCTCTATCGTCTGCACCATCATCCCCTGGACAGACTGGTCTATCTTCCTCTGCCAATCCTGAATTCCTTACAGGGCTGGCTGTAACGTGTGCCAGGGCAATCCCTCTGCTCAGTCTCCACTGACCAGAACTATTGTCATTGAGGTCTCCTTAATAGGTTGGGCAGTGCATCTGGAGTCACAGAAGGTTGAAGGCCTATGGTCAGAACAGGAAGCTTCTCTACCGATCAGTGTCCTGCAGCTTCATGCCATCTACAATGCTTTTCAGACTGTTCAAGATCACATCAAGGCCTTAGCAGTTCTCATACTCACCAACAATATCACCGCAATGTATTATGTGAACAGGCAGGGGAAGCACACGCCAACATGCTTTGTCAGGAGGCAATCAGGTTCTGGCAGTTTTGCATCAGGGGAACCTTTCCCTCATGGCTGATCACTTGCACGGGATCTACAATCACTTGCTGGATCACCTCGGCAGGAATTTCTCCTTTCTTAAGCCCAGCATCCTGTGGTCCATCTTTGCAGTTTGGGGCATCCTGACAATCAACCTGTGTGCTATGAGCAAAAACAAGAAATGCCAGCTGTTGCGGGTCTCAGTCTAGCCTCCTTGGCCAACGCTTTTCACTTGAGCTGGGAAACAGCACTCTTCTATGCCTTTTCTCCTATTCCGATCATGGACTGTGTCATGCTTATTGCTCCAACATGGCCGAGAGAACGTTGGATTTCTGACCTCCTCACACTACTGATCCGGCCTCCCGTATTCCTTCCTCTTCACCCCGACCTCCTGACTTGCATCACGGTCAGGTTTTGCTCCCAACATCCCTGCATCTCACAGTGTGGATGCTGCATGGTTAGATGAGGAAGAGACGACCTGGCAAGTCTTGCTTAACAGTAGGAATCCCTCCACCAGGGCAGCCTATGTGGCCAAGTGGAAGCAGTTCACAGTATGGGCGATAGCTGGGGGAGTTCAACCAACACGGGCTTGTATCCAGGACATCTTGGAGTATCTGATACACCTTCAATCTTCTGGCCTCATGCTGAGTTCATTGAAAGTCTACCTGGCAGCAATTTTGGAATTTCATCCACTTATCCATGGGAAGTGGGTGCTTTCAAACCCCATGGGAGTGAGGTTCTTGAAAGGAGTCATTCATCTCCACTCATCGGTTACAGAGCTGGTTACTTTGTGGGACCTTAAAACTGTTTTAGCAGCTCTTATGGGACCTGCATTCAAGCCTTTGGCAACTTCTTCTTTCTCCCTTCTATGTCAGCAAATGGCCTTCCTTGTGGCAATAATATCTGCCAGGAGAGCGTGCGAGTTGCAGGCTTTGATGGAAGAGCCTCCTTACATTGATTTTCCAAAGATAAAGTGACCCTGCGGCTGCACCCTAAGTTTTTATCTAAGGTAGTTTCCCAGTTTCATTTGAACCAAGTTATATATTTACCGGTGTTCTCCCTTAAGATGCATTCAATGCCAGAGGAGCACCGTCTCCACATTTTGTAAGTCAGGCGATGTCTAGTATTTTATCTGGACAGAACTAAACCTTTCTGTTCTTCACTGCATCTGTTTGTTTTATATGAGGACCAAATGAAGCAGTGTCTCCACAGTCAATCTCCAGGTGGGATAACTTCCTATATCACAACAGATATGAAGTAGTCCACAAACGGTATGAGCTCATTCCACAAGAGCTCAGGCGACGTCAATGGCATATCTAAATGACACTCCTATATTGGACATTTGCAGGGAAGCCAGTTGATCCTTTGAGCATACTTCTGCAAACCATTGTGTCATTACAGCATTGTGTCCAGATCAGATGCAAACTTTGGGAAGGCAACACTGCAGTCCTTCCTAAAATAGACACCTCCTGCAAATACTGCTTTCAAGTCACCTACATAAAATACGTGGCTGTATCTACTCGAAGAAGAAAAAACGGTTAGCCACCTGTAACTGCTGCTGTTCAAGATGCGATGCAGACGTGCATTCCACTACCACCCGCCATCCCCTCTGCATCAGAGTCTGAACTTCTAACATTTGGTGTGAAGGAACTGAAGGGGTCAGAACAGTGGCACCTTTATATGACTAAGGAAGGGGCTAAGGCCTCAGAGCGTGAGCGCAGTTGCCCCTATGGGCACTGCTAGGCAATGTTCTCCAGTTCCACTGCCTGGGGTACATGTCTGCATCATATCTAGAAGAACAACAGTTAGAGGTAGGTAACCCTTTTTTATTCTTTCATTTCTAAAAATGGATGATCTTTTAGCTATTGGTCAACAGACCTGGTCAAATTAGTTAGTTGCATATGTTTGCTTTGCCAGGGTTAGACAAAATAGCTTGAAGAGTCTTTGGGAATCACTATTTCAGATCCTCCACCCTCTACACTCCAGGCCTCATGCTGTAGACATTTTGGAGTCCATTGACGATTCCTGAATAAGGATGCTTTTATTATGTTATTAACCAATTGTAGTTGATAAAGTAATATAATACGTGGTCATTGCTGTGATATTACTTATAACATTGGATACAGAAATTATAAGTGAGATTAATGCATGCAGTGACTTACAAGCATTCCATAAAGTCTAAACACATTCTTTAATTCTAATACCTATTTTCACACTACTAAGGCACGGGTGAACCAGACTGGTTCCAGCTATGTGTGTGTCATTGTTCAGGTGAGACCTAGGGCCTTGGCACCTGGTCTGCCAGAGTCACAGCCTTCCGCCATTGTAACCACGTGGGGTAAAATTTTCAGAAGCAACAAAGTGACACAGGAGCTTCTGAAAAATGTGTCCATGATACAGAATACATCTCGCCTACAGTTTTAAAAGCAGAAAAAATTCATGGCTAAAAATCAAATACACAGGGTTCTCCACTTAAAACCTCAGCTTTTCCTAAATACATTTTTTCAATGTTTTTTGTTTACATGAACTTGACTCTTCCAGTATACCCCATGCTGCACATGCTTAAAAAAATAAACACACCAGAGACTCCACCCAGCATTAAGTTTTTTAGGAGTGACTTGACTTCCTATTTATTTTCACTATTAAAATTTTTCTAATACAATATTTACAGAATACATTGTATGGTTTTCACATAGGATTAAAATCTTTTGATAATCTTGTAGATGAGAAAAAAAGATCAAACTTCTAAAATAGTTAAGTGTCCCACAAATCATTTTTTCCTTTTTAATGTATATTTTAAATGTTTTGTATACAGAAGTACAAGCATTAGCCAAGTTTGATGGAGACATACTATGAAATATTTTAAGGGAGTGATGACAAAACCATATGTTCACTAGCAGCTACTGAGCTCTACTTGCTCTATACATACTTCACATGGAAACTGAACAAACATCTTTTTAACCCTAGCCCACTGATGAAGTCAGTAGGTGGCTGATGTTCTTTCTAGAGCTGTTCCAGGAAGGCACAAAACTGATTCTGATTCATTCCATACATCAGATAAACACCCAACTCTGTCTGAAAATGTATATTAATAACTTTAGCAGAAATTGGTTCCATTTCATGGCAAGAAATATACTAAAATTGCTGAAGTTGCTCAGCCAAATATTACGCACGCCTTGATAAGTAACACACACCACCGAGACATACTTTCAAGATGACTTTAAAAGGCATCGTTCATGGAAATATCTATTCACCGAACTCAGTCATACTAACCCAGAACAATATTGAATTAAGGTTTTTGTATTTCATGTGCTTTTATTTAGCATTATAAACTACCAAGTTGAGAGTAATTGTATACTGTTCAATAAGAAAGTGAAGTCCCAATCTACCCTGCTCCCATGAACTTCTGTTCTTTCCAGGAAGCTCATTTGTCTTCCATTTGGAATGCAGCTGAAGTTAACATGGCCACTTGTTTTGACAATACACATAGCATTGTCAAAACATTGTAATTGTGCATCTCCAACCGTTTGTTAGCACAGCTCTTGGAGTTCTGTTTACGGGTTACATAATGCTGCAGTTCCAGCTTGTGGAATGGGTACTGATTTTCAGGAGGGCCTCATCCTGGGTCTCCAGTTCTGTATGTGTACTTCTCCAGCACTGTCATTGCCCCCACAGTTGATAACGTATCACTACTATGTGCAAGTGGATAAGTATATTTGCAGATGTGTATGTGCAAAGGGTTAATAATAGTTGGGAGGGGGTTGAGAGGGAGAGGGTTCGGTTCTTTTTGGTTTTATGAAGGTGTTTAGACTCCGTAAAATTTTCTTCATTAGTTATACTTGAAAGAAGGTCAGGAATCACCCAGGATAGGTACAAACTTTGTAATAATTCCTAATCAGAGCCTTTTGGCTAAGAGTTTCTTTGATTTTAAAAATGTTTAAGAAAGTCTCAGTAACAGCAACCCATGCAAGGTTATAATCTCCACCCAAGCCTATTTAAGGAGATTGGGGGAGCCCCTAAGTGTGAGTCCCAGGGGCAGAGGTATCTAAACAAATTCCAGGGTAGTATTAGGAGGCGGAATAACTACTACAGAGTTTGTATTATGAACCCTGCCAGAGAAAAAACAAGCTGTGTAAAAAAGTAATAATCAAGGCTTATGAGCTAAGAACTCTGCAGGGTTCCAACTTTAAATGTAAGCTCCTTTTAATAATCAACACTTTCTCCCTAAAAAATCCAGCATTAGCTCAAGGCACCTGTCTTCACCAAGACCAATCTATTACTGCAAAATTTGGAATTTCTAGGCCAGCTGTTTTAGAAATGTGACTTTTGACCAAACCAAGTTAAGAAAAATGTCTCAAAAGCATTTTTGACTTTTGAACTCTTCTATCTCACAAATACCTTGTCCAGTTTGCCTCAGACTTTCCTAAGGGGCAGAGGGGGAATTTACCCAGGGATAAGATTGGTTTTGGTTTGGTAAAGGCTGGGATTGAGGAGGATGGTTTAAGTATACTCCAAAATACAGTCAGGTTTATAATGGAGGAGAAAGGAATCTATGATCATTTTCAAATTTAAGTGAATTGTTCACTGTGACAAACTATTAACTCAAGATACACATTGAAAATACTGAAGTATCACTGTGCAGCAATCTCTGTAGTTGAATCGAGGATGACGTGAAGGTATTCTGAATGGGTTCACGTCCAACATACTTCAACAACAAAAAGCTTGAGCAAAATGTGAGGCACTGAAGGGGAGGTATAATTGGAAAAGTGAAGGGCTCATTTAGGATCTGCGAATCCTTATTTGTAAGAGCAGTAACCAAGGCAATATACATCCCAAAGTGTAGGGATTAAATGTTAGTTGTTAATTTGTTTTAAAATCAATCCTATATTATGATTTTCACATGGCAAGGATTAGATTACAATATACATTTCTCCTTTCCCCATCTCAAGACTGGGTCTTGCCCTAATGATTCCCCAAGTGCACACTCAGTTAAAAATAAATAAATAAATAAAAATAAATAACACTGACTTACAGCTTCTGATTTGGGAGGCACCGGAGGTGGAGGTAGGGAAACATCTGAAGATTTTGTTGCTGCTGCTAGAGTTCCAGGTATAGGAAGAGATGCAGTACCGCCCTTTGACCGGAAAGAACTTCTGTAATTATCACATTTGGTTTTTTCACTTAGTGAGCGAGTAAGAGGCTGATCGTTGGGCTTCCCAGATTCTTGGTCCAGCCACAGTTCTTCATAAGGGAGTTCTGGTTTTCCAGGTAGAAACATTGATTCTTCACTAACTTCAGGAAAAAGGTAGTCACTGCTACTATCACCAGAGTCCTGGTACTGAAGAGCATCATGAGAAAACAGGGCCCACTCGCTACACAAATCTCTGCACCCATGAAGGTTCACTTCACTATTTCCATGCAAGTTGTTTCCATAAACGCAAACTGAGAGACGGTGAAAGGACTGCGTTAGTTCATCCCGGGCATAGCTGAGAGAATTGGGCACATGATTGTGCCCAGTGCATCGACTTTTCTTAGGGCTCTTACAATCTTCATTCCAGTCAGTTTTCACATCTCGCACTGCTCGGGAATATTCATCTATGTCAAACTGTTCCTGGCAGATATTAAACCAGTGCTGGACCAAGGTTTCATGCCACAGCTCCCCCTTCACAAGACTCTCTGGGAGGCTAAACTTTGGAAGAGTCAAGTGCAAGGGAAAATGCATTGGAATAACTTTGTTACCACGCAGCACACAACAAACCACCACAGTCTTGGTTTGAATGTTGACAAACTTGTATCTATGCCCTTCGCGGATAAAATGCAGGTCATAAGGGTTTCTTGGTGTGGGGCTTGGCACAGTTACATTAACAGGCAACCTTGTTTTTTCTACTATATTGCGAATTGTGTGCTCACCTTCTTGCATCTGTAGCTCCAGTGGACTGCGGGTGCTAAATCTGCCCTTGCACTGGAAAGGAAGGCTAATGCTTTCATTGGTCCTATGGTTCATGCAGATGAGACATGGCATTTTGCCTCTGCCTAGCTTGCTGATGGAATTAAGTTTCCCAATTTTCTTGAAGATGGTGTTGAGTCGTGATTTTTCCTTGGACGTTTTTGCATAAAGGATTTCCGCTTGTCCCATTAAAGTGAGTTCATCCCCAGTGCTGAGGGTGATATTATAAACCTCTGTGTCTTCATTGCATTCACCCGAAGCCACCTGCAATACAAATATAAACAAATAAAAATATTTCTCCCTGCACAGTGAAGACAGCACCTGAATTCATACCAAGTCTATTTAGGTGGGATTGGATAGTAGGATGGGAGATTACGTCTTGAAAGAAACTGTAAATTAATTTATTTTAATAACTTTAATAGAGTCAAACACAAGAATTTTATCATGAAAATCTGTACAAGTAAAATTGCTAATATGCACCACACATTACTATGGTTTTGCTTGAGAAAAAAGTAGAGTAATCTGGAACCGACATAGTTGCTAAAAAGAGTATGACTATAAAAGACTAGTTTTTAGTGAAGGACAAATAAAATATTCTTCACTTTTAAATATCAGCCATCCAAAAGCAGTAAAGTATATTTGGGAGATATTAGTATCCCTAGTTTTTTGGCATCCATTCTCTCTCCTGTTTGCTGCTTTATGGCACTTCCCTGCAGAGGTCTCGGAAGAAAAGGGAGAAAAGATTCTCTCTCCCTCCAGCTTCCTTCCTTGAGGACCAGAGATGGCCCCCTTATTGTGCCTCTCCCTTGTGATCCAGGAGTAAAGATACCTTCTTGGTATAACCCCTTCCCAGGCCCTCACGGCAGTGAACCCCCATCCTCTGGGGTCGAGGCACTAAGTCAAGAATATTGGATCTGTCACCTCTGTCCACCTCTCCCTACCAGACCCTAGGCTTCCTCCTTGGTTTTACCTAGATTGTGATTTAATTGTTTATATAACAAATGTATGGTCACGTTTCCTACTATGGAAATTGTACTAGAGGGTAAAAAGATGCCCAGGCTTGGTTGTTCTACGGTTATTACCTCAAGACTACTGAACTCTAGATCCTCTCTCTCTCTAGACAGCCACTCCTATCTGCCTTATATTTGGGTGTCGTAAAAAACACCTTCCCCAGTTAAGTAACAGAACTCAGCTCGCCTTTTCTCAGCAGGATCAACACCTGTATGCAGAGTATGGTGTTTCAGGCAGACCTTGCCATCCTGTTACAGGCACCTGCTGTACAGTGTAGTACAGAGTATTAGTGGCTGGGCATGTTGAGCAGGGATTTCATTTGCAGATTTTTTTAAACTACGTAAAAATTGTTTTCTCCACCCACAGAACATCCTGTTTATGTGCAGAGTAAAGCCCTAATTCCGTGCTTCAAAATCTGACACGGTTAGCAAATAGCCGCCACATAAATTATTAAGACAGCTTACTAACCAATTTTGTTGTCTCAGTCTGTTAAATAAATGAGAAATGCTGTAAGTAATTGCCCTTCCCCATGGAAGTTGTGATTTGCAATTTGTCCGTATTTGTGAAAATGTGATAGACTTCTGTGAGTCTTTCACAGCAAGTATGAACAGTGCAGTCAACGCAAGTGCTTTGGTATGTTCAGCATGTCTGCTTAGCATTTCAGCTTCAGTGTTTCCTGAGAGGAAGTTATTCAAGTTCTGCATTATCTAAACAACACTAATCAGTCTAATCCAGGAAACTACCAAGGTTTTATTGTACATAACACCCATTCACAACTTACGCTAGTGGTCAGGCAACATTCAGAAACACTGATATATATATAAAAGGAAAACATTCAGTCTTCTGCTGCTAACATTTTCATCAAGCTCATTCCAATTTGCTCTTCAAGACCAGTACACAGGAAGTTACATTCAGGATTTGGTTACTGGATGTCATTTTGGAATTGGAATTGGTGGGAGTTGAGGAAACTCAGCACACATTGTGCATACCACACCGACTTTCTTAAAGAGTCATCTTCTGCAAGAACATTCACTTCCATGGAAGTGCAAGTGTATGTGTATTGTTTTGAAGAGGTAGGGCACATAATGCAAAATTTAAGACTTGAGAGGTAGCTGTATTTTCTAACTGCACTTTTTTTTTTTAAAGGGCACCAGAGGGAGTAAAGGGAAGAGCAAGGGAGGTGTTATAAAATCTATGATTGCTGAGTTGCTGCTTTGACAACTTGTAGTTCCCTAGAGATCTACAACAATCCAGAACAGCAGGAAACGTTTAGCCAGATATTAAGCTTCTAAGGTGATTAACACCATGGCTTCACAATGAAGAGTGCAGTTCATGGGTCTGCTGAGGTGAATGCTAGTTATCATTGATGACAGATTCTTTTCTTACAGAAAAAGAAAAGCAGCATTTAAAATAAATAATAGTGAACTGATTAATAAATTGGACAAGTCAAATTTAATTTTGTTTTCAACCCAGACTCTTAGCAGAGAGTTCTATAACTTTACTGCATAAATTCACCCGGTGTTGATTTAGGAAATGAAGCTAAATTTTACTAATGACATAAGTGTTAAAACAATAGAAAAGTATTGCCAGGGTTCCAGTCTGGTACTGGCCTTGAATAAAATACAACTCTGCAAACTTCATTCTGAATGGCAAATTCAGTACAGATTAGCTGTTGTCTGAAACCATCATAAGAGAACCACAAAAATAATTATCTTTAAAAAGGAAAACCAGAAGTTGAAAGATCGCACAACAGATTTAGCTCCCACCTAAAAATCCTTATTAAGGTGAAGTTAAAGTTGAAGACAGATCTCAGTGGGTTGAGTGCATATTAATTCCAACATTCTGGAAAGAGAGTTAAGGAAACCCTAACTCTCCTTTTCCTGGGTTATGTCTAGATTTGATTTTTTAGTCTATTTTAACACATTAACATGTTAGTTAATATATCTGTACATTCTAGTGTAGATGATGTAAATGTTTGTTCCAGGACACAAACTAGCAACATATGTGTGTCCTATTTACACTATAATTTACAATCACATTAAACTAACAGTGTTAAAACACAACCAAAAAATTAAGATGACACATCCTTAAGGTTACATTTCTCAAAGCTGGCACCTAAACTACTGTGATTCTGCCCCTGTAGCAATGTCCTGAGAAATTTAAACTCTCACTAACTCATTACTCATAACAATTTCACATTATCAATAACCAAAAAACTAGAATGCATTAACCTTAATCCTACTGTGTCTGTGCTGCTCTATGGCTCTCTTTATTGTCATATACAATACAAATAGCACAATTTAAGTGATCACTTCTCAGACTTACAGACCCAATCCTGCCGGGGCTGAGGGCACCCATTTCCTCAGCGAAGGTGCTCAGCACCTTACATAATCAATCCCTCGGGCCTCCATGGTGGAGCTAGTTATCTAAGTGTTATTAGACACAGAGCTAGCTTGCCTTCATATACAAAGATAAATACTAAGATGGCATACAAAATGATAAATACTAAGATCAATACAAAATGAGCAAAGCTAGTATGATGAAAAAAGCAGCACACTTAATATCAGAGACCTCTATGTATGAAACAAGTTACAGAAGATGTTTTTTCTATACTCTGCATGTGAACAGGAAAAGACAGTAGACTGGCATCTCCATGGAGGCAGAATTTAGATAGCCCAGAGTACTCACCAGTGAAGACAGAACTAACTGAAGAGTCCCCCGATGTTTGACACACTGTTAAAAAACTCTTTAGGATTCTATTAAAAGCTGTAACACTCAAGATATGACAGAAGGAATAATCTTAGAGGAGGAGTACTGATAATCAAAGTACAATCAATACCCAACTACATACTGCAATGCTTAAACATCCTTTATTAATAGCATTAGTGTTTTGGTAGCGCATAGAGGTCTCAGTCTGGACTCAAGGTCCCACTGTGACTCATTTCTCTCCTTACTTCCATGCCTACAGGTCAGCAAGGCTATTGCCCCCAGATTAACTCATGTGTGTTCTCATTAGGATATTCCTCGCTCCTCCATCCTAATTCAGTATTGCCAACCTTAAGTGATCAAAAATTATGATTTTTTAAAAAAAAAGTTTGATTTTCTGGGGTGGGGGATGGAAAAAACAACAAAACATGGTTTTAGTCTACCTTTTGGCTTTATTTTAACTTTCTTATACTCCTCTGCCAACTTGTGTGTGATGATTCCAGGTAGAAAAGTAAACCTTCAATGACCCTTTAATGCAATCAAAAATGCACGTCTCTCCCCGCCTGCTCAGATGGAAACTACACTTCCCTAACTTAGGGTGAGGAGAAGGTAACTGCCATCCATTTCTTATTACTGTCTTGACCCAGCAGCCACATTTCTCTGCTTGGGACCTAGCAGGGCCATTTCCCCAACACCTCTCTCCCCTACCTCATGCCTCCGGGGCCCCTCTCCCAGCTATAGGGCCATACATGAAGGCAGGGCTCAGTGGCAGGGCATGTCTGCGTCCTTCGCCCCAAAGCTCTCGCACAGAGCTCTGCCTGCATACCCAGCCCTGAAAAATCATTCGTCACAGGAGTTTCTCATGTCATTGTGACAGCTCTCCCGCAAGCACCAACATCCCACCACTCACAATCAATTTGCAAGAGCTGGCAACACTGCCTCTACCTGGCGGCTTGGAGGGAACTCTCCTTGCCTGCCACTGGCTGGGAGAGCAGCCATCTGAGCCCTCCATCTCCCACCCATCACTCTGTGCAATGTCAGCCTCCCTCCTGCCACCCATATCCACCTGCAGCCCTAAATCTGCCTCTTGTTCCACCCACTGCCCTGCCTCCTTTCCCCTCATCCACCTGTTACAGGGCCTTTGCTGCTCCTCACAGTCCTTGTCCCCCTGAACAAGAGTGGCAGCCATTTTGCCTGGGGCCTGGCTTCAATCTTACTGAGAACAGTGGGAGGTGGCAGTGAATTTTATTAAGGGCAGCCCCACTTCCACATGCAGATAGATTGCAAAGAAATGGGGGCCATCTTGCTGGCTTCTGCCCCATTGATGGTAATAGGAGATGGTGGTTATTTTGAATAAAGGAAAATTCGCAAGTTGGTGCCTTTGACTGTGTTTGCATGAGACCGGTAAAACCACACCCAGAATCTCTAGAGTTGGGGTAAAATCATGGGAGTTGGCAATACTGGTTTTGAAACACATTAATCTCGGAACAAGAGCCCTGCTGATTTGTAGGAAGGTAAAACCAGGCAATGGGATGTGGAAGGATGAGTTCAGTGAGCGAGTTTTGTTTAAACAATTCACCTCCCAGCAGTGTGACAGCACTGCACGTTTTACATTGTTCTGAAAGTTTTCCCCCCTTCCACTTAAAATTAGAGTATTTAGACATTTCACCATAAAAACCTGAGGTGCTTGCAGTTAGCTTGGTAATAAGCAAATCCTGGGCTAATAGATCCTTGATCTTCTTCCTTGGAATTGACTCAGCTATGGTTTATGGTTATTACCTCGTAAATAGGAAGCTTCCCCGACTTATCATTTTATTGTTAACCTGGCACAATCCTCAAGTAACCTTCTTTTCTTCCCATCCCACCCAGTTATTTTTGCCTTCATGCTTGTTCTTGCAAGATGCATTATCTTACAGCTACTAACATTAAGTACCATACTTTATATCTCCATTACCTCCTATCCCTCTTAATTCTTATTGCCTGGTGATACATGACCACTCCTCCCTTCGTGGTATCTGTTATATTTGCTGCACTGCATTTCAAAGCCATTTCTAAATCACTAGCAGACATTTAAACTGAACCACTCCCAATACTAACAAGTAGGTTTGGGACTTATCTTCCACCAGAAGGATCCTCTTCCATATATTAGTTGCTCTCTGTTCTCTCTCTGCCAGTTATCAATCCATGTCAACAGTTCAGCATTGATGCCAGCATTTTGACCTCACTCACTGGCTTCCTACAAAACATTTTATCAAATGCACTACAAAACAGTGATGAATTACGTCACTGTAATTTTTTAAACTCTGTCTCCTGCAATTCAATGACAATTTAGATTGACTAAAGTGACATTTGCTGCAGAAGACAGACGTCAGGTAGATAAAAAATGATTACCTAACAAAAATTTTGTACCAGGAAGATTAACATATTGCCTCTCACAAGTTAGTGCAAAATAATAGATTCTGCCAATAGCTGATGCAATAGGTTTTCAAGTCCTAATTGTTCTAATCTGTTATCGTTTGATGAAAAAGTGTTCAACCATCTGGATATATAAAGGCTTATATAAAAAACTTTTTATTTAGTTGCTTTATTATAGCTTGTTACATCTGCTGCATCTTATTATGAGAGAGTGCAGCAGTTATTCTACAGTAAAGGTGGCTTAGCATCAGCGCTAACTAAAAATCCTTTAACTACAAAGCTTTATATTCACCTCTGCAGCAGTACTTTTGAGTATTTAAGCTGCTTTACAAACCCAAGTTAGTTATTCGCAGATAGCCAAAAAGGTTAAAAAAATAAACAGTTCTGTTTTTATTTGTCTAAGGATTGTGAGACTACATAAAAACACACTGTTTTTAAGAGGGATGGATAAACTGGAAGAGTAAGCAGTTGCCTACATGATCAGAGACTGATAGGCTCCTAAATTTGATGAGCAGGGCCATTCATGTCAGTAGTATGCATGTGTTTATTTCCATCACCTGAAGCAGGCTTTCCCTGGTTCCAGGAGTTAAGGCGGTATCTCAATACTGCCTATAAACTGAAAGATTCAATATAAAGCACAATCTTCGTACTGTATTAGGCCAGGTAACAATGAGGGGACCTGGGCTGCAATTTAAATTTAAAACTGAAGATGAACTGATTTTAACAATCACTACTATGGCATTTTAAAATACCACATTGGTTACAGGCCTCTAAAGGATTTTTTTTTTTTGGAAACAAAAGACAAGCTTATTAGGACTGACAAGCTGTAATGCAACTATGCCAGTAAATCAGCAATTTATTCATTCAGTTGCATAACATTTTTAAGGCTTAGAAAACTGATCATTTCTCAAGCAAATAAAAGCTCTTGTTTTTATTTCTGAGAAAAAATGCACTCTGTAGGGCAGTGGTCCCCAAACTGTGCGGCGTGCTCCCCTATGAGGGCATGGAGGAACATTGAGGGCAGCGCGCGGCAGGGCCCAGGCCATCTTCCACTGGGGGTTGGGGAGGGAGTGCCACGCTTCCAGCCCCGCTCTGCCCCCAACTCCGTTCAGCCCCCAGGCCCAGCTCCACCTCCAGACCCATCCCCAGCTCTGCCCTCATCCTCTCTCCACCCTCCGACCAGTTCCGCCTCTAGTCCCAGCTCCTCCCCAATCCTCAGTTCCACCGCCAGCTTCACCTTCAGCCCAAGCTCCTCTGCTGAGGAAGCCTTGGCTGTGAAGTAAAGGGGGGGGGGGGCAAAGAGATTCTGTATGGTGGGGGTGGGTGGGGGGGGGGGGGGGGGATGCGACTGGAAAAGTTTGTGCACCACATCTGTAGGGACTAGCATAGTAAACCACAATGACAAGAGGATTACTTAAACACATTACTTTTCAGAGACTAAAGGTTCCCACCAGCCAA
Organism: Terrapene triunguis; assembly: GCF_002925995.2. Taxonomy (NCBI): domain Eukaryota; kingdom Metazoa; phylum Chordata; order Testudines; family Emydidae; genus Terrapene; species Terrapene triunguis. The sequence continues at coordinate 40,712,213 of NW_020664409.1, forward strand.
ATGATTTGTTCAGTAAGAAGGCAATAATTACTTAGAAACTATAGCACATGTGCATCTTCTAAATGCTCTACAAACATTAATTCTCAGAATATCTCTTGGAGGCAGGTAAGCAGCAACCCTTCTGTTAACTCATTTTGGAAATAAGTGATCCCAGACATAGAGTCAGTGGCAGTCTTTGGAATTCAGGAATTCTCGGCTCCCGGTCCTATACTCTATCCGCCGGGACAACATTGCCTTTCTTTATGGAAGCTTTACCAAGTTACACAACCAATAAGATGTGGGGGGTTTATTCCTTTTTTTCTCATCAATCTGACCAGCTACCTAGGTACTTATATGGACTCTCTCCCTGCAACATCTGACTACCTATCCTTGACAACCTATTGCTATTAGCATAGAAAGAGCTATTCCCTGATGCAGCTCTGCTTTTCTCTAGTGGTTTCCCTCCACCTGTGGAGACTCGAGAAAAGCCATCTTCACTAGTGTAATGGTGCTATATAAACAAAGACCTCTGTGGTGATTTACGAAGTATTACACCAAAGAGGTTACCAAATAGCATTTCAGCAAAGGACAGGTACTTGTAGAAACTACATATTTAATCTAGAAAATCTTAATCTCTTAAAATTTTCCAATTCTCATTTCAGTGTAGACTAAATATAAATCCAAGAAAGTCTATATCCAGAATATTCTAAATCTCACACACACACAGCACAGACCTATGGGCTCTTTACCCATCAGGAAAACTTAATGTTGATACAGAAGGACTCATAAATTGTTAATAATTCCATAATAATTCTTCAATTCCCATTTCTGCCTGCTGTTACACAGTACTGTACTCCAGCCATGTGCACTGCCTCTCCAATCTCACAGATGACCCAGCAGATTTTGCGCCATGTCTGCCTGCCACAGATAAAAGGGGAAGAGGTGAAAAGATGCCCCCTACACCTAGATTTCAGTTATTAAGGAAAAAGGAGCCATCTTCCCCACAAAGTGAAGTAAAATAACCTCTTACCCCACAAACAGCAAGATTCAAATTCACAATATCCATAGCTACATCAGAAGCCAGGTTTTCTCCTCTGTACAGTGCTGATTGTAAATCCTGCCCCACCACAGGCGTTTAGATGGAGAGGCAAGAATCACACTGGACCAGCCATAATAGGCGCAGCAGGTGCATATTTATGGCTGGTTCAATGTGCAGAGATGGGGAGCAATATAGCTGTTACCCTGGTGCATCAGGGAAGACAGGAATTTTTCCTTTGAAAGTTACCTGTTAGTGAGAAATCCTAACAGTCTATTTTTTGCACCTAGAAACATAATAAGGGTGAGGGAAAGCTAGGAGTGAAAGTTTGGAGAACAAACTGTGGTAGGAAAAGCAGACAGGTATGAAACCCAACAAAGGAGTGGACAGAGAGGGATTCAAACAGGAAGCGAACTCTGCACTGCCCTGTGAGAGAAAAAGTTTAGTTTTCACTCTTTCAGAAGGAAAAAAGTAACCAGATGGAAGATGAAGAGAAAAAGAGGGAGAAAAGAACAAATGGAAAAATTGTTAAGATGACATCAAAGTAAAAGAAAATTGATTTTTATAATACTGCCTAGATTTTATTGCACTATGATGTTAATTGATAGAATAGGACTGAAGTAAAATTGCTGTTGCTGAGCATGCACAATACTAATATGATGTATGAGCATGGAACTATAGTAACTGGGCAGATATTTTAAAAAACCCTGTCACAGTGGCAGGAGATTCTCCTGGCTATCAAACCTAGTACAGCATTTGGGTTTCTTTTTAATATAATGAAATAACAACAAACAAACAAACAAACAACAATAAAAAGGCTCACCTTCTAATTCTTGATGCAAGTGTTTTCTGTTATCAAAATACTGACACCACACCTTTGGTTACAAGATTTCCTAGGCAGAGATCTCTATTGGATAGATCAGTGATTCTCAACCTTTTCCCATACCAGTACCTCCCTCCCATCCAGCTGGGATCTAGCCAGAACCCTGCCTAAGGGAAGAGTGGTGGAGGGAGAAGAAATCACAACTCCCAAGTTGAAGAACCCTTAGTGTAGATCCCAAGAACCTCTCGTGAGCATCTATGTCAATGCTGCATACACACAGAGACATCAACTATGTTACATTAGCCTTTTTCTTTCCTTCTTGTATTTGAATACTGAATAATGATGTATTAATTTACAACATATAAAACTGGAATGATTTACTGTATATAGACATGATAAACTTTAGTCCTCTCCAGTGCTTACGTCAATTTCATAGGCTCTTACACATATGGCATTTATATTGTACAATATTTATTTTGTTACAGTCTTATAAAAAGTTATTACTTAAACGGTTAGTCAATCCTGTTACATTACTTCACTTTTGTTTTTATTTTTGGATATAAACAGGCTTGGTCTGGACCAGGGGTAGCCAACCTGTGACTCTGGAGCCACATGCGGCTCTTGAGAAGTTAACATGCGGCTCCTTGTATAGGCACCGACTCCGGGGCTGGAGCTACAGGCACCAACTTTCCAATGTGCTGGGGGGTGCTCACTGCTCAACCCCTGGCTCTGCCACAGGCCCGGCCCCCACTCCATCCCTTCCTGCGCCTTCCCCTGAGCCTACCGTGCCCTCACTCCTCCACCCCCAGAGCCTCCTGCACACCACGAAACAGCTGATCAGGAGGTGCGAGGAGGGAGGGAGAGGCAATGACTAGCAGGGCTGCTGGTGGGTGGGAGCGCTGGGAGCAGTGTGTGTGGGGGAAGCTGATGGGGGGCTGCTGACATATTACTGTGGCTCTTTGACAATGTACATTGGTAAATTCTGGCTCCTTCTCAGGCTCAGGTTGGCCACCCCTGGTCTGGACAGATATCACTAATTTGAAACAGTTTCAGGGGGAAAAAAGCTAAGGCACCTGTTTAACCCACTATTAAACATAGAATTTTTTTAAACTGAAGAATATTACTGTATATAGCAATTTTCTGAATACAGCATTGATATCAAAACAGCATGCTGCATTTAACTTTAGGTATACTGAATTGGCAAAGTATTTTTATGTGGGAACATTTTACATTTAACAAGCTTGTAGTTGTATACTCCTCACCCTATAAAATCATAGCTGTGCATTTCACAGACTGCATTTGAATTTTTCCATTGATCAGTTAAATAATGTGAATACATTTGTACAGAGCTACGAGTCCCACTGTAAGAATGTATTTAATCTTATGTATGTTTAGCTTTGTCCTTGGAATGCAAAACTGCTCTGTAATCTCACATCACGGTGTTAAGTCATCAGGGGCCCAGTTATACACATCCAGGTTAATCAAGAGAGTCTATATGAAAACAATATGCTGTTTTGAAAGATGCATTCATTTTGTCATTACACGAGTTAAATCATATTTCATGTTTATATAGCACCCTTTCAAACATCATGCTTCACATGTGTAGGAACTACGGGCGAAACCCTGGTCCTCTGCTGCAGCAGCGCAAGAGAGATGAAGGAGCCAGCTAGGGATTCCTCTTGGGTAGAGGACTCATTGGCAGTGTAAAGCCAGCATAACCAGCTCGCTCCCACACCAGTGTAGGAGGTATGGTTAGCTCCTACGTGCTCCAGCTCCAAGGGGTTATGTAACAACCCTCGTTGGTGTTCCGGCTGGCACAAATTACATCAGCCTTGAGGCTGCTCTGACCTGTGTTGGGCACTGAACTGGCTTGCACTGTACCCTACTGAAACTACAGGTGAGAATTTGTGTGCATAGATTCAGACATTGTCCTATTTAATGCAGTTTCAGTCTGAGTGTTTGTGTATGGCCACAGGAAACCCTTTCCCACTTCCATGTGAATCACTGATCCTCTCACAGACTCAAGATGTACACGAGAAAAGCAAGTGGGTCTTTTTGTTGTTTTGCTTTACATACAATGCTATTTAACTGCAGTAGTCTGCCATCTGATTAGAGACAAGTAACTCCATCACAGTACCCTACACGCTGTCTGGAAATGAGGCTTTCTGGAGACCGAGTGGAGCAGCTGGTGCCTAGCAGGGAGTAAAATCCAGACTGCTTTCGGGGGGGGGGGGGGGGGTGAAACAAAAGACACTTTGTCCAAAATCTGGCAACAGCACTTGAGTTAGATGGATGGATTATTGGGGGTGCTCCGCTGCTGGGCTGTAGGATCAAAAGGCCCCTTGAAGAACACACCGTTTTAATGCTACAAAAAATTATACTGATGATCACTGCTACGAATATAAGACTAAGGACTCATCTGTCTTAAAGTCACTTTTCCCCACATAACGCAGTTGCTCGTTTGCCATGTATATAAAGATTGTACCAGTTAATCATTTAGATGGGGACAAATATTTATTCAGGGGCTACCTTAACGTTGAATGTTATTTCCTCCATGACGTAAACTCGTTCAGGAAATGCTTTAGCCACCTCCTCCACACTGTTAAAATACTGCACTGGCTCCTTAATATCTCGGTCTTGTTCCAGCAGCTTAAACTGCCCTGAAAACAGATGATAAACAGAAGAGCGGTAAGATATTTACATTGGACAGCTGTCACCGTGGCAACTGCTTGCTCACTCCTTCACTATGATGCTTGGTCAGTTTCGTCTGATTATTAATAGTTAAACAACAACAGAAGAGATTGCAAAAGAGAGTCTTCATAAGCTTTCAAATGAAAAGCGACCAAGTTTCACTAACCCAGAATTACAAGAATGTGTGGGAGGTGAAGTCAAATTAAAAAGGAATCTTTTATCAGATGCTCTCTCTAGAACTGGCAAGTAACTACTAGTGCTTCTACATGTGTACACTTATACCTTACAGCTTCTGTGTAGAAATCTCTTAGAATACTTTGATTTATAGAAAACACAAAAAAAACCTTGTGCCACAAAGAAACCAAAAATAGTGCTGAAATTTTTTAAGCGGCATTAGACTGCAGTAAAGAGGTTAAATTTAAACCAATCTCCTTACACCACATTTTGGTAACAGTAGTGTACTGGTTGAATGCTTTCCACATGACAGTTTACAATCAGAAACAATGTTTCAAATTACTTGTTAGAGCTAGCTCCATTTAATCCATTATTAAAAATGTGTACCTTTAAACACACACACACGACTATTTAAAACTCTGTGGAAGATAACGTATTCCCCTTCTAAAGTAAATAAATTATGAAATGTTGGGAATAAGTGTTCCCTGCTAACTTTACCCCACACCACATGACAGACATTTTAATTTTATTACTTTTCTAAATGTCTCAGAAGACAAATCTCTGCCCAGACCCTAATACTGTGGTCACATTCAGGATTTTAGAAGGAATGTTTATACGATCCTGAATAGTCACCTCATTTACCGCATTTCTTTTTATGAAATATCAACGCACAATTTGAAAGTAAACTTTTGCTATAAAGAGCAGTAGCTAAAGCTGGGACAGACACTACATACATTCTCAGGCCTGGTCTACACTACGAGTTTAGGTCGACTTTAGCCGCGTTAAATCGACTTAAGCCTGGACACGTTTACACTACGAAGCCCTTTCTTTCGACTTAAAGGGCCCTTTAAACCGGTTTCCTAACACCACCTCGACAAGTGGATTAGCGATAAAATCGGCCTTAGGGGGTCGGAATTGGGTTAGTGTGGACGGAATTCGACATTACTGGCCTCCGGGAGCTATCCCACAGTGCTTCATTGTGACCGCTCTGGACAGCACTCTCATCTCAGATGCACTGGCCAGGTAGACAGGAAAAGCCCCGCGAACGTTTGAATTTCATTTCCTGTTTGCTCAGCGTGGAGAGCACAGGTGACCATGCAGAGCCCATCAGCACAGGTAACCATGATGGAGTCCCAGTCCCAGTCCCAGGATCGCAGAAGAGCTCCAGCCTGGACCGAGCGGGAGGTACGGGATCTGATCGCCATCTGGGGAGATGAAGCAGTGCTCGCCGAACTCCGAAACAGTAAAAGAAACGGCAAAACATTAGAAAAGGTCTCCAAGGCCATGAAGGACAGAGGCCATAACAGGGACGCTCAGCAGTGCCGCGTGAAAATTAAGGAGCTAAGGCAAGCCTACCACAAAGCCAGAGACGCAAACGGAAGGTCCGGGGCTGAGCCGCAAACATGCCGCTACTACGAGGAGCTGCATGCCATTCTAGGGGGTGCAGCCACCACTAGCCCAAGCGTGTGCTATCAGTCCCTCTCTGGAAACAGGGAAGCGGGTTCGGCGGACGAGGAAGATGAGGATGGAGAGAACATAGATAGCTCACAGCAGCAAGGAAGCGGAGAAACCAGTTACCCCAACAGCCAGGATATGTTTGTCACCCTGGACCTGGAACCAGTAACCCCCGAACTCACCCAAGACCCTGAGGGCACACAGGGGACCTCTGGTGAGTGTACCTTTGTAAATATTACACATGGTTTAAAAACAAGCGTGTTTAATGATTAATGATTAATTTGCCCTGGCAATCGCGGCCAGTACAGCTACTGGAAAAGTCTGTTAACGTGTATGGGGATGGAGCGGAAATCCTCCAGGGACATCTCCAGAAAGCTCTCCTTCATGTACTCCCAAAGCCTTTGCAAAAGGTTTCTGGGGAGGGCTGCCTTATCCCGTCCGCCATGGTAGGACACTTTACCACGCCAGGCCAGTAGCACGTAGTCTGGAATCATTGCATAACAAAGCATGGCAGCGTATGGTCCCGGTGTTTGCTGGCATGCAGACAACATCCATTCCTTATCGCTCTTTGTTATCCTCAGGAGAGTGATATCATTCACGGTCACCTGGTTGAAATGGGGCGATTTTATTAATGGGACATTCAGAGGTGCCCCTTCCTGCTCTGCTGAACAGAAATATTCCCCGCTGTTAACCACGCGGTGGGGGGGAAGGGTGAAGTGACCATCCCAGAGAATTGGGTGTGTGGGGGAGGGGAGTTAGTTGGGTTTGTGCTGCATGTTAAACCTGAAATCGCAGCCCCTCCTTTTACATTGGAAACCCATTTTAAATGGCCAACCAAACGGGTGCTTGGTATGGGAAATGAGGGCAGTACTGTTTGAAACCATCCCCACATGTTAAGAAGGTTAAAAAAGCCCAAAGACTGTATGTCTTACCATGGCTGCCTGCAAGCTGAAATCTGTGTCCTGGCACTGCGTGAGTGATCTCTCACACCAAACCAGGAGACTCTCAATATAAGAGGAAAAATGCGACCTTGTAACGAAAGCACATGTGCTGTGTGATGTTGTGAACAGCAAAATCTAACGTGAAAGAGTCTACCCATTGTTCTCTAAAATGTATCTTTTTTAACAACCTCTCCCTTCTCCACCAGCTGCAAATCTTACTCCTTCGCAGAGGCTAGTGAATATTCGAAGAAGGAAGCGAAGGACGCGTGACGAAATGTTTACTGAACTACAGACTGCCTCCCACGCTGACAGAGCACAGCTGAATGCGTGGAGGCAGTCAATGACTGATTTTAAAAAAGCCCAATATGAGCGAGAGGAGAGGTGGCGTGCTGAATCGCGGGCTGAAGAGGAGAAGTTGCGTGCTGAAACGCGGGCTGAAGAGGAGAGGTGGCGTCAACTTGTACTCAGAAAGCAAGAGTCGATGCTCCGGCTGCTGGAGCATCAAAGTGATATGCTCCTGCGTATGGTTGAGCTGCAGGAAAGGCAGCAGGAGCAGAGACCGCCGCTACAGCCCCTCTGTAACCAACAGCCCTCCTCCCCAAGTCCCATTGCCTCCTCACCCAGACGCCCAAGAACACGGTGGGGGGGCCTCCGGCCACCCAATCACTCCAGCCTAGATGATTTCCAGTGCAATAAGTTTTAAAGTTTTAAAGTGCACTGTGTCTTTTTCCTTCCCTCCTCCCCCACCCGTCCAGGCCTACCTTTGCAATTATCCCCCTAGTTGTGTGCTGAATTAATAAAGAATGCATGAATGTGAAGTAACAATTACTTTATTGCCTCTGCAAGTGGTGCTCGAAGGGGGGAGGGTAGTAGGGGAGGGTGGGGTGGTTGGTTTGCAGGGAAGTAGAGTTAACCGGGTGGTGGGGGAGGGGCGGAGGGTTCATCAAGGAGAAACAAACATAACTTTCACTCCGTAGCCTGGCCAGTCACAAAACTGGTTTTCAACGCTTCTCTGATGCACACCGCGCCCTGCTGTGCTCCTCTAACCGCCCTGGTGTCTGGCTGCGCGTAATCAGCGGCCAGGCGATTTGCCTCAACCTCCCACCCCGCCATAAATGTCTCCCCCTTACTTTCACAGATATTGTGGAGCGCACAGCAAGCAGCAATAACAATGGGGATATTCTTTTCGCTAAGGTCTGAGCGAGTCAGTAAGCTGCGCCAGCGCGCTTTTAAACGGCCAAATGCACATTCCACCACCATTCGGCACTTGCTCAGCCTGTAGTTGAACAGGTCCTGACTACTGTCCAGGCTGCCTGTGTACGGCTTCATGAGCCATGGCATTAACGGGTAGGCTGGGTCCCCAAGGATAACGATAGGCATTTCAACATCCCCAATGGTTATTTTCTGGTCCGGGAAGAAAGTCCCTTCCTCCAGCTTTCGAAACAGAAGAGACTGCCTGAAGACGCGAGCATCATGTACCCTTCCCGGCCAGCCCACGTTGATGTCGGTGAAACGTCCCTTGTGATCCACCAGGGCTTGCAGCAGCATTGAAAAGTACCCCTTGCGGTTTATGTAGTCGGTGGCTTGGTGCGCCGGTGCCAAGATAGGGATATGGGTTCCGTCTATTGCCCCACCACAGTTTGGGAATCCCATTGCAGCAAAGCCATCCACTATGGTCTGCACGTTTCCCAGAGTCACTACCCTTGATATCACCAGGTCTCTCATTGCCCTGGCAACTTGGATCACAGCAGCCCCCACAGTAGATTTGCCCACTCCAAATTGATTCCCCACTGACCGGTAGCTGTCTGGCGTTGCAAGCTTCCACAGGGCTATCGCCACTCATTTCTCCACTGTGAGGGCTGCTCTCATCCTGGTATTCTGGCGCTTCAGGGCAGGGGAAAGCAAGTCACAAAGTTCCATGAAAGTGCCCTTACGCATGCGAAAGTTTCGCAGCCACTGGGCATCGTCCCAGACCTGCAACACGATGCGGTCCCACCAGTCTGTGCTTGTTTCCCGGGCCCAGAATCGGCGGTCCACGGCATGAACCTGCCCCAGTAACACCATGATTTCCACATTGCTGGGGCCTGTGCCTTGTGAGAGGTCCATGTCAATTTCCTCATCACTATCATCGCCGCGCTGCAATCGCCTCCTCCTCAGCTGGTCCTGGTTTGGCTTTGGCATGTCCAGGAGGCTCTGCATATACTCCAGGACAATGCGCGTGGTGTTCATAGTGCTCATAATTGCCGCGGTGATCTGAGCGGGCTCCATGATCCCAGTGCTGGCTATGGCGTCTGGTCTGAAAAAAGGCGCGAAAGTAGTATCTGACGGACCAGGGGAAGAAGGGAGGGAGGGAGGGAGGGGTGAGTGACGACATGGCGTACAGGTACAGGGAATTAAAATCAAGAAAGGTGGCTTTGCATCAGGGAGAAACACAAACAACTGTCACACAGAATGGCCCCCCCCAAAGATTGAACTCAAAAGCCTGGGTTTAGCAGGAGGGAGGGGGGAAGCAAATGAATACAGAATAAATCTATTTTTTACATCTTAAGACGACGGTGCAGCATGACTGATAGCCCTTGGCATTTTCTGGGTGCTTGGCAGCAAATACTGGGCGCTTGGCAGTAAGCCTTCAGGTCTACTGCACAATATGATGCCCACTGCAGTATGACAACGACGGATACCAGTCATAATATACTATCTTCTGCCCAAAAGGCAAGGGGTTGCTGCTGTGTAGCAATCTAGCCCCACGTCTGCCAGCCCCATGTCTGCCAGCACCCAGATCGCCATCGGCCTCTTCTGGGTGCTTAGCAGACAATACTGGGCACTTGGCAGAAAATAGCATACTACGACTCTGCTAACGTGCAATGAGCCAACAGGGCGCCTGGCAGAAAATAGCATACTACGACTGATAACCATCATTGTCTGCCCGGGTGCCCATGATCGACAGCCACTGCAGTACGACGACGACGGTTACCAGTCGTAATAAACCATCTTCTACCAAAAGGCAAGGGGCTGGTGCAATGCAGCCCCACGGCTGCCAGCCCCACAGCTGCCAGCACCCAGATCGCCAATGAAGGCTACCAGTCATGCTGCACCGTCTACCGCCAAAAGGCAGTAAGCTGCTGCTGCTGTTTAGCAATGCAGTCCCACGTTTGCCGGCACCCGGAAGACATATGGTGACGGTGAGCTGAGCTGAGCGGGCTCAATGCTTGCGTGGTATGTTGTCTGCACAGGTAACCCAGGTAAAAAGGCGCGAATCTATTGTCTGCCGTTGCTGTGACGGCGGGGGAGGGGCCTGACGCAATGTACCCAGAACCCCTCGCGGCACTGCTTTGCATCATCCGGGCATTGCGATCTCAACCCATAATTCCAATGGGCGCCGGAGACTCCGGGAACTGTGGGATAGGTACCATAGTGCAATGCGCCGGAAGTCGACGCTAGCCTCGGTACTGTGGACGCGGTCCGCCGACTTCATGCACTTAGAGCATTTTATGTGGGGACACACACAATCGGCTGCATACAACCGGTTTCTATAAAACCGGCTTCTATAAATCCGACCTAATTTTGTAGTGTAGACATACCCTCAGTATAGTAGTGAGACTAATTTAATCAGTGGAGTGATTCTCCCCCACTTTTGAAAAATATTGATATTAGTATCCTACGGGATATTCCCCATCAAAAACACAGTACAGTGAAACCTGTCTCAAGCAATAACTCCAGACAGAAAAATTGGTTGTTTAATTGATTTAGATTTTAAATAGCTAAAAAGGTGCCTATCCAAGGCTACAAGCACCCTAACACACCGTTCACAAATACTATTTGATCACTGAAGCATCAAAATGATCAATTAAACAGGAACTCAGCTGGCCAACCACCTAAGAAACTGTCTCCTGCCCCTTCATCTAGGAAACATACCTTCTGCCCTCTCCAAAAACCTTATTAGACAGATGTCTTTTGGGGCATGCCAGAAGCTCCCCAAATTTTGACTGCTTTGAACCAAGGGGGGGCGGGGGAAGCAAATCTCACAGTCCAGGAGCCTGACAGCAGCCCCCTCTCTTTTATAACCAGGAGGATCCACTCCAAGTGTCCCATCTGACTACAACCCCCTGCTGACAAATGGAGGCTAATCTTCTAATACGGGTAGAACAGCAGTTTTTAAGGATACTTTGGGTGGACTCATAAGGTAGGAGTTTGCCCTTCTTGTACAGATTTCATGGTAGTTTTAAGGTATGATAGGCAGGGTTAGTAGCATTGCCTCTTAAAGTTCCCTGACATTTCCCACTACAATAATACCGTTTTCAGTTGCTTATAAAGTTTTGCCAAACTTTAACCATTTGGGCTGAAATTTTCCATGATGGTTGTTGGGAAAATTTCAACCAAAACAGTCCAGCTGTTTCCAAGAATGAGGCAACGGACAAATAAGTTGTTTTGCCCATGCTAAAAAATTCTGGCAACCTTTTATTTGAGAAACTCTAGCCCTCCCCCGCCCTATTACAGTATTTTGGAGCAGGGCCAAGTTATAAGCCTTTGAAGAGTCACAGTTCCCACATGATCAGTAGAGACTTGCTAGAGCTTAACAGAGACTCTCCGAACTAAGCATGCTCCAGCCCAGGGCTGCAAAGGGCTGAGCAAGATTTTACCTACAACTGCAGCTTTAGGCTGTTGTGGGCCAAGCCAGGTCTGGATCCATGCACTGAAACTAAAAGTTGAGCGACTGTCACTCCTGTGCTCTCAATGCTTCCCTTGCCTGAGCAACCTTAATTCAGCCCCTTACACATATGCACTACAATAAAGTCTTCAATTACATGATCATATGCTCTTTTTGCATACTAGGTATTAGGGCTGTCAAGGGATTAAAAAAATTAATCCCAATTAATCGCGCTGTTAATAATAGAATACAATTTATTTAAATATTTTTTGATGTTTTCTACTTTTTCAAATATAATGATTTCAATTACAACACAGAATGCAAAGTGTACAGTGCTCACTTTATATTTGTTTGATTACAAATATTTCAAAAGAAATAGTATTTTTCAATTCACCTAATACAAGTACTGTAGTGCAATCTCTTTTTCGTAAAAGTGCAACTACAAATGTAGACTTATGTGCAAAAAAATAACTGCATTAAAAAAAACAATGTAAAACTTTAGAGCCTACAAGTCCACTCAGTCCTACTTCTCGGTCAGCCAATCGCTCAGACAAACAAGCTTATTTACATTTGCAGGAGATAATGCTGCCCACTTCTTGTTTACAATGTCACCTGAAAGTGAGAACAGGCATTTGCATGGCATTGTTCTAGCTGGTCACAAGATATTTACATGCCAGATGCGCTAAAGATTCATATGTTCCTTCATTCTTAAACCACCATTCCAGAGGACATGCGTCCGTGCTGATGACGAGTTCCTCTCAATGATGATCCAAAGCAGTGCGGACCAATGCATGTTCTTTTCATCATCTGAGTCAGATGCCACCAGCAGAAGGTTGATTTTCTTTTTTGGTAGTTCGGGTTCTGTAGTTTCCACATCGGAGTGTTGCTCTTTTAAGACTTCTGAAAGCATGCTCCACACCTCATCCCTCTCAGATTTTGGAAGGCACTTCAGATTCTTAAACCTTGGGTCGAGTGCTGTATCTAGCCTTAGAAATCTCACATTGGTATCTTCTTTGCGTTTTGTCAAATCTGCAGTGAAAGTGTTCTTAAAATGAACAACATGTGCTGGGTCATCATCTGAAACTACTATAACATGAAATATATGGCAGAATACGGGTAAAACAGCAATTCTCCCCCCAAGGAGTTCAGTCACAAATTTAATTAACAAGCATCATCAGCATGGAAGCATGTCCTCTGGAATGGTGGCTGAAGCAGGAAGGGGCATACGAATGTTTCGCATATCTGACATATAAATACCTTGCAATGCTGGCTACAAAAGTGCCATGCAAACGCCTGTTCTCACTTTCAGGTGACACTGTAAATAAGAAGCGGGCAGCATATCACCCATAAATGTAAACAGACTTGTTTCTCTTAGTGATTGGCTGAACAAGAAGTAGGACTAAGTGGACTTGTAGGCTCTAAAATTTTACATTGTTTTGGTTTTGAGTGCAGTTATGTAACAAAAAAGAAATCAACATTTGTAAGTTGCGCTTTCGCAATAAGGAGATTTCACTACTGTACTTGTATGAGGTGAAGTGAAAAATACTATTTATTTTGTAATCAAAAATAATAACGAAGTGAGCACTGTACCCTTTGTATTCTGTGTTGTAATTGAAATCAACATATTTGAAAATGTAGAAAAACATTCAAAAATATTTAATAAATAAATGTTGGTATTCTATTGTTTAACAGTGCAATTAAAACTGCGATTAATTTTTTAATTGTGATTAATTTTTTGAATTAATTCTGTGAATTAACCAACAGCCCTACTAGGTATACTTGTCCTGCCTCCATGCAGGGGACTGGACTAGATGACTTCTTGAGCTCCCTTCCAGTGCTACATTTTTTCCACAGGACCCTTGCCTTTTTATTGTATAGAATGAACCAGTTCTGGGGATCAATCAGTGTTTTGTAGTGAAGGAGACTTTTCTGTAGGACCCCTGGTTCATTTGTTGCAGAAGTTGGAAGGTGTATAGTGAATGAGGTCTCAGAGTTAGAGAGAAAAAGTGAGTGAGGTAATATCTCTTATTGGACCAACTTTTCAGAATTAAGGCACTTGAATGCTGCTCTAGAGAACTGGATTCTATCCCTGCCTCTGGCGCAAAGTTCCTATGTGATGCTGAGCAAGTCACTTGAACATGCAAGTAACCTGTGCAAAGTTTGGTTTCTCCTTTTCTGCATGCCCCACTTGAGACTGAGGGTCTGATTTGCAGAAATGCTGAGCACTCATGGCTGCAAATGAAGTCAGTGAGAGCTGTGCTTTGAACATATCGAGTGCTGTATAATGCTACATACGCTGAAAAAAAAAAAAAATCAGGTCCTACCTGTCCCAAATGGGGTGCCCAAAATAAATAGCTGCTTTTGATCTTAATCTCTCTGTTCCTCAGCTTTCTGTTGTAAAAGTTAACCATCCTCTGCTAACTTGTCTTACCCTGACGCCATCGCTCAGGGGTTAGAGCACTGGTCTTGTAAACCAGGAGTCGTGAATTCAAATCTCACTAGAGCTTTGGCAGTTTCTAGCTTAACAATGAAATGCTGGTTTTCTGGGAGGAGGGATAGCTCAGTGGTTTGAGCATTGGCCTGCTAAACCCAGGGTTGTGAGTTCAATCCTTGAGAGGGCCATTTAGGGATCTGGGGCAAAAATCTGTCTGTGGATTGGTCCTGCTTTGAGCAGAGGGTTGGACTAGATGACCTCCTGAGGTCCCTTTCAACCCTGGGATTCTATGAAAATGGGAACAATAATACCCACTCATCTCACAGGGGGGTTGTGAAGATAAATTAATGTTTATGAAACACTCAGATAATACAGTGATGAGAACCACAGACAAGCCCATGAGGAAATTAATAGTTCTGTCTTTGGAGCAGAGTTTGAACTGCATGCAGTAAAGCCTGAGGCCACACGCTAAACAAGGAGAAAACAAAATATTGAATAGCTGCTCCTTAGGTGAGCATTGTACACTGTGCATTGAATAAGGCAGAGGCCTGTGGGAGAAAGTAGCGTATGCTCATATAACTAAAAGACTTTCATAACGCATATGCACAAGGGGGCAGAATTAAGGTTGTACAGGCAACATGAATTCTGGAATTTCTTGGGAGTGTTTGACTTTGCAACCTTAATGATGTTCTTTTCACACACACAATATATATTTGGGGCATTTTGGAACAAATGTATCTGTAAGTTACTTATCTCCTAACTAAGGACAAGACTTTGTTTGTTTTTGTTTTAAAACTAAACAATCAAACAATACTGCATGCAATGTGTAGCAAAACACTACTACTTTTGAGAGAAGGTAAATTTAACCAGAAAACTTTACAAAATTAACAGAAGCTTGAACCACAATCACAACATGACTTATCTTCATTTTATTTAGGTATTTGATAATGAAGTATTGTCAGGAATCAAAAACAAGATATGCTTTCAGAAGAGTGCACATGCAACTCTCATATCATGGGACGTTTTATATTAGCACAATCAAATGGTAAAAACCCAATAAAGGGTTTTTCTTGTAAATCAATGCAATGAAACCAATACCAGTTTCAACCAGAGCATGGTCTCTGATGCAGGGAAAGAAAGACAGTGTATTAAGGCAGTATTGCACTTGTAAGATACCACCTAAATAGGTGGAGAAATGAGATTATTTTCATGCAAAGGTGCTTGCAATGAAAATGGCAAATGCAACAGAGATCAAAAAGATGAGCATGGAAACATGAAATAACAGGAAAAAAAAAAAAAGCCTAGAGCAGCAGCTCTTCCTTTGGAAAGTGCCAAATCTGCCAGTATTTGGATAATCTGTAGACCTCCAGCTACAAAGATAAAGCAATAATTGAAACAGAAGATCAGCATTTTCCTCTAAAAGTTATGGGATCCACTTTCCTGTATATAAAAAAGTCCAGTCCAGTCCCCCTTAAACAGTTCTGAACAAAACCCAAAATAAAAGTACAAGGTGCAATGAGACTATGGATTTTGTTTCTTACTGTAATAATTCTTTCCACTTACTATAATTACTGTTTTACTGTACTTTACTTTTAAAAATCCCTGTTCGAATACAAAAATTGATTAAAAACATATTCCCAGAGACAATGTAAGAGTTAACACAAACACAAAAGCAGATGTGAAATCAATTTGTTAAATCAGTACAGAAATTCTGTAACAGACCATTCTCTGTAAAGTGTTTTTGTGCCACCATACAGAAAGGGTGGAGGTTGCAGAAACTTCTGTTCAGATGTGTTACTTGTCAAACCCTGCTCTAAAGAAAAAGTTGTATCGTCTTTCAAAGGATTGATTATTTAGTAAAATCTCCAAGTGAGTTATTCCATCTACAGGACCCAGTGCTGTTCAGGAATTAATAGACAATATATTGGGATAGCAAGAGTGAGAAGCAGAGGTTTATATTTCACACTATGATGAGTGTTGACAACGTACTCAGCATTTTCCAGAACCATAGTCGTGGCCTACAGTGTTTAGAGTCTTTATCTATTTGATAACATTCCACCATTTTGGGAAAGACTGTTGATTTTGCCAACATTCCCCATAGGAATTCTAGTCCCAGTGGACACTGGGAACACTTTTGCTTTTCTTTTTGAGCAGAATGACTTTAGCTAGAATTGAGCAGAGATTTTAAAAGACAGTCAAAGGAGTAAGAAAGATGTGAATGACCAAAATAGTGAATTTCAAAGTCAAGTGGCTTGGGAAAGAGAGGAGGAGGTAGAGAAAAAGGGACAGCTTATTAGGAGTGCAATGGAATATAATATTTCAATTTGAAAGGCTACCTCAGCACTTCTGCTTCTCTTATGGATGGGGATGGAGATATACCTATCTCATAGAACTGGAAGGGACCCTGAAAGGTCATTGAGTCCAGCCCGCCGCCTTCACTAGTAGGACCAAATACTGATTTTGCCCCAGATCCCTAAGTGGCCCCCTCAAGGATTGAGCTCACAACCCTGGGTTTAGCAGGCCAATGCTCAAACCACTGAGCTATCCCTCCCCCATCTTTTTTTGTACATGCTTCTGTTGACATGTGCGCTTAACTCCCATTAGTGTTGCAGGTGCACACAAGGACAGGAGAGTAACCCCATCGTTTGACATGGAGGTAGATTTGTCTCACCCAGGGAAGTCTCAGCTTATTTGATCAATCTTCACTTTGTCAGCTAATTCATAGAGTGGAGCTATCTTACACCACAGACATGGCAGAGAGTTGAGGGGGGAAATTGGAAGCCAGAAAAAATACAATATTAAAATAACCTGGATATAATCTTGACATAAATCTTAACCTTGACATGCAGGTAATTTTTCTTCCTTTTGTAGAATTATGTACAATTATGCTCAAGTATTGTATTTCATTTTATGAAGTATTAGGGTGATAATTTTTGCAATTACATATACCCAAAGCATCATTTTTTAGGGGGAAAACCCCCAACAATCATAAGTCCTGATGCAGCTATAATTTGAATAGTTCCAGCTAGGTACTTTATGAATAAGTATAAAGTTATGATACCTGCCCCCAAAC
>NW_020664409.1:40729476-40774592 GCF_002925995.2 Terrapene triunguis
TGTGTGTGTGTGTGTGTGTGTGTGTGTGTGTGTGTGTGTGTGTGTGTTCGTGTTCCCATCACTGTAGGTAATCCACCTCCCCTAAGGGCAGAAGCTAGGTTGATGGAAGAATTCTTCCACTGACCTAGTGCTGTCTACACTGGCGGTTAGGTCGGCTTAACTATGTCTCTCAGGGGGGTGGATTTTTCACATCCCTGAGAGACGTAACTATGCTTTTGCAACTTTTCAGTGTACAATAACCCTAAGTTTAACCCATCTTCCTAGATATTATTAACCTCATTTATAATTAACACCATTGCATGTTTCTTGTGTATTGCTGAAAGGTATTAAGAACATTAAATGAGCAGTTTTCAGTTTCCTAAATATCAGTTCACATGTTGTAACAATGGGCAGCCATTAAGTGAATCTGTTGTAATGTCTGGCTTTCTTGATTAGCCATAGCCTGTGTCAAACTGTTGAGCAGCAAGCTTACAAATACATTAATAGTGGAACCTACAGGATGATAGTAAAATCCACCACACTGTAGTATCATACAGGGAGAGGGACATGTTAAAGAAAATGAAAGAGCAGTACTCTAGAAGCTCACACCAAACAAGGTTTGAAATTGGATAACAGTAAAGATAAAGAAGCTACGCTTAGGTGGCTCATGCACCAGGCTTTTTTCCTATGGAGAAGGGGCACAAAAGAAGAGAGACTTGCTGGAGGCCTGCTCAGTCTCTGACAGTACTAAAGAGGGGAGAGATCACCAGTGGCTTGTGGTCACCAGATCCACTCCACTGGTATCAGGGATCCTGGGGAGGCTCCCTGCAATCTGTGTCCTGCCACTGGGAGGGAGAGAGGGAGGGATGGGGGGGGGGATTTTGGAGGAGGCATGGTCAATTTGTTCCTCATTTGGCTCAAACCTCTGTCAAAATGTATTGAACAGCACATGAAAGGCTGGGATGAGAGTGGCAGGGAGGCAAAGGGAAAGACGACAATGCTTTTAAAATTTCAGTATTTACCTAATGAACCTGGATACGATTTCTGTTTGCATACTAGCTCCCTGATTCAAAGCTTAAAACCCACCAAAATATGAGTCCTTGGATTGGGAAGAATGCAACCGCTTATTAATGTAGTTACAATTAGAGAAGTGCCTTGGTAAAAAGATGGAACTAACTGCTTAATTTACTGACTGAAGCAAGTTATTACTACGGTCTGCCCCAGAGAGCTGACAGCTCTAGAACATTTATAAACAAGAGCCATTGTGCCTTGTGCCTCTAGGCTGCCAGCAACAGCAAGTTCAGAATCCAAAACCCTTCCTGCTGGTGCTGTTTTATTGAAACAAAAAAAAGGTTGATTTCTAGGCATTGGGTTGAGCCTGCAGTGCCAGCATTTAGACAAAATCTAATTTGCACTAGAAAACGGAGCAAATTTGATACAGAAGTTATATCAAATGGAGAACAAAGACCAAAAAGATGTTTTTACATGGGTGCTTTCCAAACCATAACCAAGTTTTGAGATTATTTTCAGCATTTGTTCTCCAATAGCTGATTTTCTGCTGCATATTTCTGTGTGGGATATTAAATTAAAATAGCTCAGCAGCAAAAAAAGTAGTGCACACACTACTGAATCAGCTGTAATCTGCCTTCAGACCTATTCCTAACTATTCATCCTGTAACCAACTATAAGCAGTATAGAATGGTTTCAGGGGACATTTTGAAAAAATAAAAAGGGCTGGGGGGTGTCTAAAGCCAGATGAAAATTTAATTCAGTCACAAGAAAAAGTTAGTTTTGATAATCTCAACCTACTTCCTGGTGGACATTTGTCAAACACACACAACCACCATAGTTTCAGGCAGACACACCCAGGATTAGAATAGCAGCCTATTATAGTTTAGGGTTGAGGTGCATAAGCGATTTTTTCATAATGTTATCATAAGATGATATATCATAATAACTTTTAACGGCCCGACCAGCAGTGCTGACCAGAGCCGCCAGGGTCCCTTTTGGACCGGGTGTTCTTGTTGAAAACCATACACCTGACAACCCTACCACTGGTTCATATCTGAAGTTGCAATTTATTCCAAAGGACTGAATGGGCATAGATATCCATTATCCCTCACCTCTATTAGTTATCTTTCCACAATATGATTATTAGAGGGTCACCATAGGAAAGCCTGGACTGCCACACCCCTCTCCTTCCCCTGCAGCACCACCATCACCACCATAAATGCAACTGTGGAGTTCTAGTTAAAGTTAAAGCTTTATTTTTTGCTAGGAGCAGAATATTTCAAAATGTGCTAAATGTAGTTTTATTTGCTTATAGGTTTACTATTTACAGAGTCTATGTTCACTGAAGAAGGGGAACAGAAGCTTTGTAGTGGTAAACATAGTATTGATAGGATATTATCAATTGTCTGATGAAGGCTTATTTAAAATTTCTACAAATGTGGTTGTAAAAGTGAATCAGACTTAGCACTTACTTACCGGTTGCACTGAATAAGCTAAGTTAGGATCCTAACTTAGCTTATTCAGTGCAACTGGTAAGTAGGTGCTAAGTCTGATATACAGACTTCGGGTATGTCTACACTACGGGATTAATCCGAATTTAGATAATTCGAATTTGGGAAACAGGTTGTATAAATTCGATTGTGCGCGGCCACACTAAGCACATTAATTCGGTTTTTAACCACATTAATTCGGTGGTGTGCGGCCACACTACCCCATTAATTTAACCACATTAATTCGGTGGTGTGCGGCCACACTAACCCTAATTCGAATTAACAAAATCGATTTTGGCGCTACTCCGCTCATCGAGGTGGAGTACAGAAATCGATTTTAAGTGCCCTTTAATTCGAATTAACTGGCTCTGTAGTGTGGACGGGTGAAGGGTTAATTCGGATTAACGCAGCTAAATCCGAATTAAAGTCGTAGTGTAGACCAGGCCTTCTGATACACACTAAGCAGCATTAAAGGACAAATTCTTGTCCTGCTGAGGTCAATGGCAAAACTCCTCTTGACTTAAATGAAATGTTGCCTTTAGATTGAAGACCTGAATTTAGAATGCAGATTATTCACTCTAGGGGCCAAATCATTATCCTAATGAAGTCAATGGGAGTTTTGCAGTTCATTAACTACAATATTTAGTTCTGTTAGACCTGTTCTAACTTCTATCACTTTGGTTGACTAAAAAACAATGAACAGCTCCAATACTGGGGAAGAGAGGTGGTATAGAAAGTAAATAGAAAAGAAGAGATTTTTGTGCAAATTAATTACTTCAGTGCTTCTGAAAATAAAAATGATTTGTGGGTTTACACTAGAGACAGTTAAACAGCATGTATTCAGATTTGGTAACCATTTCAAAATACAGATTCAGTGCAATGAGACTGGCCTTTCCATTCAGGCTTAAACACATTGTTTAGCTCTTGACAAGTCTTTTTAGTCAAAACTCAGATGAGCCTAGTAAATGCTAAGCTAAATGATTAAATTTCTCTTCAGAGCATAATAGCTTTCACTTTAAAAGAGGTTTCAGGGTTCATGCTTCCGAACAGTCGGCACATTAGTATCATGCTAGAAATAGCATGCTCGACTTTTTCTTTTGGGCACAAAACTGCCCCCTCTCCCCCCTCCGCCTTTTCTTTTTATTCTTTTGCTGACAAGACTTCCTGGCTTTGCTGCTCCCACATCAGTGCCTCCTTTTCAATAGCACAACTTTTGCTTCATTCATTGCAACCTTGCTTGTTGAGCATTCTTTTGTGCCTTTCAGGTTTTGACCCTGTTCCATGTTAAACAGGCTGTGGTGCAAGTGTAGGATGGTGTGTATAGTAAAATATTCCATTTGACAAGGACAGTGCTGTTTCTGGCAGAAACTTTTGATAGGCTAAACAAAGCTAAAGAAAAAGTGCATTCAGATAGCAGCAATTTTGAAAATGTCCATAGATCAATTTCATATAAAAAGTGCTTTTGTTTCATGTGCAGGAACAGGTTTTTTAATTAACCGAATGGGAGGAACTTTAAAAACCAGAAAATGACTGAGTCAGCAGCCATAGTCCTTGGTAGTATACAGTGCTTTATGTGAGACGGATAACATAAGAACAGCCATACTGGATCAGACCATGGTCGGTCTTGTCCAGTATCATGTCTTTGACAGTGGCCTGTACCAGAGCTTCAGGGGGAGTGTACAGAACAGGGCAATTATGGAGTGATGAGTGATCTACCAGTCTTCTGCTCACAGCTTCTGGTAGTCAGAGGTTTAGGGTTGCCCCAAGCATGGGGTTGCATCACAGACCGTCGTGGCTTATATCTACTCATAGACCTATCCTCTATTAACTTATCCAGTTTTTTAACCCAGTTATAATTTTGGCCATCACAACATCCCATGGCAATGAGTTCTAAATTAGTTATGCATTGTGTAAAAAAGTATTTCCTTTCAGATGTATTAGACCTGCTGTCTATTCATTTCATCAGGTGACCCCTGGTTTTTGCATTGTGTGAAATAACACGTCTCTATTCACCTTTTCCACACAATTCATTATTTTATAGACCTCTATCATATCCCCCCTTAGTCTTCTCTTTCCTAAGCTGAACAGCCCTTAATCTTTTAAGCCTCTCCTTGTATGGAAGCCATTAATATTTGTTGTCCTTCTCTTAACCTTTTTTAAGATGAGGTGACTAGAACCGTGCAAGGTATGCACCATGGATTTATATAGTGGCGCTATGATATTTTGTCTTATTGTCTATCCTGCTATACCGTTAGCCTTTTTGACCGCAGCTGCACATTGAGGCTGGGCTGTAAGTCTCCTCAGCCTCAGAGAGCAATTGCAGTTTTATTTCTTGGCGGGCAATTACAGCTGAAAGTATGGTCCAGTATGGTTAGAGAGTTAGCCTGGTACTTGGGAGACTGAGGTTCGATTCCCTGCTCCACCACAGATTTCCTGATTGACCTTGGGCAAGTCACTTCGTCTCTCCGTGCCTCCGGCCTTCAAACTGTGAACTTAATTGGGAGATTAATACCTCTCAGGGGCGTTATGAGGATAAATTCATTAAGAGTCTGAGGTGCTCAGATGCTATGGTAACGGGGGCCATGCAAGTACCAAAAGACAAGAGTTACATAACGTAGGGTTACCCTGGCCAAAGTTCAGTCTTATCTGTGGTATCATTGGAGGCCCTTATGAATTGACCTCCTGTGATCTATCCACAAGGGTTGCCTCACCTCTTCCATTTGCAGGCTGTCCCCCACACCAGATCCTGCTGCTGTTCTACCTCTGCCTGCCACAGGCTTCTCTGCTTCCCTCTCAACTTCTTACCTTGCTTTGTCCCAAAGCTCAGGACACCTGCTGCAGCTAAATCCCTATAAGTGAGCTCACTTCCAGTTGACATTTGAACTCACTCATTTCTTGGAAAGGGGTCAGAAAAGTATTAAATCTACATCTCGGCAGATTTGTGTTAGAATCCAGTCTGATGTTTTCTATGAACAATACGATGAGACAGGAAAGTCTGTAATGTAGTAAGAGGAAAGGTAATCACAATAACTTGTCCACTTTATGCAAGTTATTCATTTTGTTCACTTTACATAGGAGGATAAACTAAAACCCTGACTCTCAGGGCTCACTGGATGAAATTCTATGGCCTGTGTCATACAGATGGTCTGAGTGGATCACACTGGTCCCTTCCGGTCTTATCTATGAAACTTGTTTTTCCTATTAATTTTTTGTGCGCGCCAATCCCCCACGGTAGGGTTGTTTTTCTCTGCAGAGCTATCTAGGACAGAATATAAAAAGCTATCCAGCAAAGGACTGATTGCATCACTAAGAATCTCTCCTGCGACCCCTCTCTAGAAGCAGTACTTCCAAAGCTGTACAGCCAGAAACCGTGGATTACCTGAATTCACAAAATCATAAATTAAAGGTAGAGATTAACCTTTCTCCCTCTATTATTCAAAAATGGGTTTGGGTTTGGTGTTTTTATTGAAAGGGAAAAAAATTAAGACAAGTTTTCTTTTCTTCCGTACAATGGAGGTGAGTATATCAATGAACAGGTTAAAATATGATCCTTTAAAGACAGAGAAATACAGCAGAGTAATAAGGGAACACGTTAAACTGAACACAAATCCTGGATATTAGAAGCTTTCTATTCATTAACAACATACATATTGTGCTTTTTATGCCTTATTGCAAGATTACAGCATGGAGCACCAAAAAGCTCGATCCAGGAAGGCCAGATTTTTTCAGTTAATGTCTAGTAAGTAAACCACATGTATATATCAAGTAAAATTACCCTACATACTTCCACTTTTGATGCACAAGGTCTGAAAAACAGTGCCATTTATCTGAACTATGCTTTTATCCCTTTTTAGTCATCTAGGAATTGAAAGTGTTTCTACAAATCAGAAAAAAGAAAAGGTCAGATAACATGATTCTAGTTTATCTCCTTGCTATGGCAAGCTCTGTCCCTATAGTATATTTTAATGTTTTGCCCTGTCTAGTTTTAAGTATCTTAAATGAACGAGCTTCTACCATTTCTCTCCAGAGACTGTTCCACAATCTAATAGATGTTGTAATCCAGAATATTTTTCCTGATAGTTAGCCTAAGTCTTCTTTTCTTAGTTTTATTTCATTACTCAGTTATAGCCCCTGTGCCCTATTAAGTAATTCACTATCATTTTGATGCTTTTTACTGTAAATTCTTGGAGAGTAGTACAAATGTGCTCACAGTCTGCAGTGTAGAGAGGTCGGAAATCAGGAGCAAGTTACCTGTGACAATAGTTTTGCTAAAGAAAGTCATGCTTCAGCCTCATGACCAGCTATCAGTTGATCAATTTAAAAAAAAAAAAGAAAGTCCATTTTAGATAACTACCTATCTCAAGTTTTTGTATGGCATATCCAGATTAGTTCAGTTGTACCAAAGTTTTTTCCAATGGAAAATCATATTGGTAAGAAACTTATTTTCTAGATACCACTTTGTTCTAACATTAAAAAAATGTTCAACCAGCATCATTAGTGTCTTCATGCTTGACAAACATATGCGTACACCCCACCTGTATTTTATGTTGTGCTGCCAAAATATATGTGTGCGCGCGCGTGTGTGTGTGTGTCCTACCAAAAAACTAGAGCACCAAAACAACTTAAAATGCTTCTTGATTTACTATATGGGATTGGCCAGCTACACCTTCACACTCTACATATTAATCTTGCCTGCGCTAATAGTTCTGCACGCAATAACTATGGAAGATCATTCTGATGTTCATTGGCAATGTGCATCCGCATATTATATTGATAGACTGAACATGGCTGGGGAGGACTGCAACCCCAGAGATAGAAATGCATGAGTTCATTGTTACATTACATTGCAAGTCTTGTTAAATTAGGAGAGAGAAAAAATATCTGTGTCCCTTTAGTTAAAGAAAAGTTACCTCAGTACAAGTGAGACAATTTAACAAGACCTGTAGCAATATCCTCTTAATGATTTCCAAGTAGTTTGCTCATTACAGTAATTAAAATAATTACCTAAGCCTTGCAGGGTCAACAGTTTTATAAAAATTAAACTACTTTATTTCAGCTTCATTCATCAACAGTAAAAATTCATTCTTAAACCAGAATAGATTCTCTCATCACCAGGCTGTTTACAAGATAATGCACGAAAAACAACTCCCTGGGCTTTCAGACACTGTACTGATTTGTAATACCCAGCAAAGCTGAGAGTAGCCAGGAGCACATATGTGTCATTCTTAGGATTCATCTGCTCTACATCGGCTCATTGCCTCTCCTCAGTGCAGGGGTCACGTCTTTGTCCAAGGGAGTAGGAGGGCTAAGCCAGTGTCTGTTCTCTACCCTGCACCTCTCCTTATCTTGTGAGTCTGAGCTACTGCCCTGGAGGCTACTGGAGTTCAAAACGTAGTCCTGAGGGGGCTTCTGAACCCCTCAGGAGGCATCCCTGCTCCCGAGTCTGAGCTGTCCTGTACTTCAGGCAGATAGGTCTGGTAACACTACGTTAAACTGGTGCTGTTGCTTGGTTCACTTCTTGGGGGGTCAGCACAGCTGACCTTGCTAAAGGCGACCCCTGTGCACTTGGGGCTGAAGGCCCACAGGCTGTTCGTGCTGCATGTGTGCTACATATCAAAATGTGCCACAGGGCTTCTTTAGGCCTTAGCCTGATTGCAGCTCAGGTAAACTTATCCACCATGCTAGCTTTAATTTAGCTACCACAGCTAAGAACAGCACTGAAGTTGTGGTGGCACAGGCATCAAAATGAGCTGTGCAAGCCCACCTAGGACCCAGGGATGTACTCACATTACTAGCTTGGGCTGAAGCCCGTGCCGCAGCGTCGTCACTGCTATTTCTAGCCATGCTACTAAATTAAAGCTAGCACATCTTGCCTACATGAGTGAAATCACAACTTTGATTGCAGCGTGGACATAGAATCAGGCCTCTAGACTTTCTTCTCTCCTCTAGCAGCAGTCTGCTAGGGACAGCGTTCTCTATCTGTCATTTCCTTGATGTAAAGGGTTTACAACGTCAATGCCCTAACAGCCCCCAACAAGGAATATTTCCTGTCAGCTGCAAGGGTAAATCAAGGGGCTATGCAAAGGTGTTTTATAGCTTTTCTTTACACTGCTCTGTGCATACGAGGCCCCCTGTACTGGGTGTCAGAGCACCCCAAGGACTACTCCAACTTACCCTGGCACCTAGAGACACAAAGAACTGAAAATATAGCCCATAATCTGTGTGGAATAAAGGCATCCCAACCACGCCCCCTTTTCATTGCTACACCTGCCACACTGACTGTGTGTGGCATACGAACTCCTACATTGGCTCTATACCACTGAAGGACCACACTTGCACAGGGACAAACTTTCCTGACTTACATAAACAAGATTTACGGTGAAAGCATGACAGTGGTGTGATACAAAGTAGTCATCCCGCTTTTGAGAGTCTAGTTCAAGAGCTCAGATTCTGGTGCTGAGTTTTCTTTATTTCTGCACTAATACCACATTAGCTATCAAAGAAACATGTTCATATATTTTGATACTGATCAGCTGGCAATACTTTTAATCTCCTCTACTTCCAAAGACTTGGTTCAAGCTCTCTCTCTTTTTTTTAAATTGGTCTTGGCCTGCGGTCTTCGCCCAGAACTGCTATTTCTCATGCCAAAAGAGCAACCAGGAGATTTTTGAAACTATCCTTTTTAGCTTGAAGTGCCTTTTTCATGGAATCTGAAGCCTAGAGTTCTACCCAAAGGGCTATCAACATATTAGATGCTGGTAGGTTGAGATTTCAGAGAAGATTGCAAACCTGTCTAGTGAAAACAGCAGACTGCCCTCTGACAAGGTTCTTTCTGCTGTTGATAAAATTTCTAAACCTACAGGACTATAATTCTAAATTGAAAGGGAAAAATAGTGGTGCTGAAGCCCTCACTTTCCTGCAACAAAATTGAAGAAACAGATGGTCTGATTTGAACACAGATTAAGGATTATAAATATTAGATTAAAGAGGTAGCTGCGATTGCTGGAGATTAAAGGCCTTGAGATCTTTATTTGCAAATAGTTGGCTAACACTCAAATCTCAGAATTTGCTAAATCCCTTTCGTTTTTATTTAGTCAGATTGCTTGCCTGTTAACAATTCAAGGTGTGAATTCCAGTTAGGACCATATTAGTCCCCTTCAATATATACAACCTCTGTAACAGAAGCCTTAAGTGGCAAAAAAAAAAATAGTGAAAGTATTTTACAAATTGCATGGATTATATCCAAAATACTACATGGGCAGTTTTGAAGCAGCAAAATAATTATTCATATTAAAAAAGGGCCTATGTCTTTGGTATGGGACAACATATTTCTTAGGTCCCTACACACCTGAGCTGTTTTTGCTCCTAGATTTCAGTTCAGGATTGACAGATACGGTGTAGCAGAGATGGCTTTTGGAGAGAATAATTTTTTTGATGCACTACAACTTCTCACATTGGACATCAAATTGTGCACAGGATGTAGAAGGAGAACATTTTTACAACAACAAAAATCAAAGAATAGATTTTTAGACTTTTGTATGACCTCAAATCCCTGTTGCCACCAGGGTCCTGTATCAAATAATAATTTTTCCACATGCAGTTAATTAAGCCCCATTACAGTTCATGATTTAAAAGCAGAATCCTTTTAACACTAGTGAAATACTAAATTACACATTAATGAAAGGCTATAACATTCTTATATTGCAGTATCAAAGAGTACTTATACTAAATGTGTTGCATTTAGATAAAGTTTTAACAAACAGACTATTACTCAAGAGTCGACAAACACAAACCTAATTTACAAACCAAGAAGGAATTTTCCTAGTTCCAGTTAAGGCGGGGTGGGGAGGGATAGGAGTCACTGTAGTTAAACAGTCAAGAACCCACACAGAATTAATTTGCATTGCCCAACTCCATTCCAGTTTCAGTGGGACGGGGAACTAAGTATTTGCCTCCAGCAGAGTAGAAAAAATGTGTTTCCATGGCTTTGCTGCGTAAAGCAATGTCTGAAAAAGTTGTTTTGAGCTAGTGCTTTTAGTATGAAATGGCTGGGTTAATTTTAAACAGCCCAGAGCACTTCTAACTGGTATAGGAGACTGGAAGGGCTAGATTGCTGGTTCACTGATAAAGAAGAATGCTTTCAAATGTTATACCATAAATTAAATTTAAAGAGAAAAGATTACTTCAACAACGCCAAGAAATGAAGATCTAAGCCTGCATGAGATCTCAATTCAGACCTCACTAAACAGGGTGGAAACTATTGTTCTGTAAAGCAAAGTTCAGGATGTCAGAATTTCCACATGTATTATAAAGCAAGACTACAGTGTGAAAATCAGGTGTGACGCAGTGAAGAGTTGTTCAAGCATGCTAGAAATCATGTGCTGTGAACTCCTCAAGAACACCAGGATTTCGTTTCCAAGAGGTTTGTCATCTTAGACGCTACACTGGCAAGCTTTAAGTTTCAGGATCTTAAAGTGCCAGGGGCATGGCGCCAGCTTTTTGAACAATTACCTCTGGAGAGGATGTGTGATTAACCTTATTCTTCTTGGCATATGCCAAATTATGACATAGAGGTCATCAATGCAGCAGTCACTGTGGGAAACCCTGCACTGAGAGCATTTTGTCAACTCAGTCAGCTATTGTCATTACTGGTGCTATAACAAAGGAATCTACAAAGAGACCGTGGAAAAGAGGAAGAAAAGAGCAGGAATAAAACTGGTTGGTTCTAACAAAGCCATACATTTACACAAAATGAAAAACCTGCATGGTTAAGAATAGAAACAATGTACTCTTTAGTTGCGGGTGGCGGTAGAGGAGCAGAAGAATCTAAGGCCTGGTCTACACTAACACCCCAATTCGATCTAAGGTATGCAACTTCAGCTACGTGAATAACGTAGCTGAAGTCGACATACCTTAGTTCGAATTTACCGCGGTTCAGACGCGGTCCACACGCGGCAGGCAGGCTCCCCCGTCGACTCCGCGGTACTCCTCTCGCTGAGGTGGAGTACCGCAGTCGACGGCGAGCACTTCCTGGTTCGAATTATCGCGTCCAGACCAGACGCGATAAATCGAACCCGGAAGTTCGATTGCCAGCCGTCGAACTACCGCGGTAGTGTAGACAAGCCCTTACTTAGTGAGCTTAACAGGAGTTCATCTAAATCACCTTAAACGAAGGCAGTGGCAGCAGGGAGGGGTGGGGTGGGGGAGTACGATCCAGAAAGCGGCCAAATGCATTTCCATTACTAGCATCCATTCCTGCAAGAACTGCTAATCCCTCTTCTTCCATTCCTTCATGAAACCCCAATCATGCAGATATGGAAGGCGAGTTTTTATGCTATTGTAAAATCTATTTCACAGTTGGAAGGGTGATCTCCACTAGGAGTAATTTCAAATCTGAAATTACTTGTTCAGTAGGAGAAGTAAAGGAGTTGCTAGGTCCCACAGCAGGCAAGCCCATCCACCCTCCCAAGAGGAGACCTGAGTGGATTCTTTTTTTGCAGGGGGTTTGGGGGGGGGGGGGGAAGAGGAGAAAGTGAGAGAAGTGGAAGGTTGTTTGACAACCCAGGATTTGGGGGGGAAGAGGGATAAGGAATGGGAACCAAGTTACTTGGTCACCCCCGAAAGGTGGCAGCCTGATGCTGGACTCCTCTAGGAGAGAACATGGGGGAAGGGAGAGAGTTAGAATCTACTGAGAGGATATGGAAGGACAGGGGGGCTGTTGAACAGGGAAGAGGGCACTGGGCATTATGAAGGCTTTTCAGATAAACAGCCAGGTCCAAATTTTCAAACTCAAGCACCTAAAGAAAGCGTGATCTGAATTTTCAGAAGTTGACCTCAATGGGAATTGTGTATGCTCAGCCCCTCTTGCGTGGGGAGGGGGGGAAAAGGAAGGGGGGAAAAAAACAAAGCTTATTTAGGGCCTGACAGTTTTTAAAAATTCAGGCCTCAAACTTTCAGAAGCTTATTCAAAGTGACGCTCCACCGTGAACCTTCGAGATTTGTTCATCACTAGTTCAAATATTAAAACAGGCTTCCAAAAGCCATCATCAGCTAAGTAGGAGCATTCCTTAAATCAATGAAATTACTAAAAATCTGAAATAGCCTTCCATTGGCTATAACCAATTACTCAGACAGTCACACGTTATTTATAAAATAAGCTGTACAACACATTGCAAAACAAGAACATTCATTGTATTAAGAAACTGTGCTCTTCATTAGGGATGAGTGAGCGAGTCCAATTACACATATGCCAAACCTTCCCCCAGCACTCAGACTGAATTTTTCTAAACTTCCAAAATGACACAGTCAGGGCAGGCCTTAAGGGCAGGTGATCATGGCAGTCAACCCGGGTGCCAAATTAACAGCCCAGTGGGAGGGAAGGGGGCACATTGCTCAGGCATTTTATTTTGCTGAGCTGCTCCACTCAGCTTTTTTTTTTTTTTTAAACTCAGCTGCTCAGGGGCTCTGTAAATGTTTTCCACCCTGGGCAACGAAACACCTAGGGCCGGCACTGGCTACTGTGAGAAGAGAGGGTGGGGGGAAACAGAGAATGCAAATCCAAACACACCCCTAAACCCTTGTATCATAATCCAGGGAAGGGACAGAAAGGTAAGAGAAATCTGGCAGCCTGCTGACCCCACTATAGCATCTGGTCTCCTCTTCTAGAGCAATCCACTCTTAGGGTATGTCTACACTACGAGAGTAGTTCGATTTTACTTAAATCGAATATGTGGAATCAATATTGCAAAGTCGAACGTGTGTGTCCACACTAAGGACAGTAATTCAACTTTGTGAGTCCACACTAACGGGGAAAGCGTCGACATTGGAAGCGGTGCACTGTGGGCAGCTATCCCACAGTTCCCGCAGTCCCCGCTGCCCATTGGAATTCTGAGTCGAGCCGCCAATGCCTTCTGGGTAAAAAAATATGTCGAGGGTGTTTTTGGATAACTGTCGTCATCCGTCCATCACTACCGCCCTCCCTCCCTGAAAGCACCGGCGGGAAATCAGTTCGCACACTTTTCTGGTCAGTGACAGCGCGGACGCCACAGCACTGCGAGCATGGAGCCCGCTGCGACCATCGCTGCAGTTGTGGCCGTTGTCAACACCTCGCAGCTTATCATCCACCTTTCCCAGAGGCAGATGCAGAGAAATCAGGCTAGGAGGCTACAGCACCGCGGTGAGGACCTGAAGTCTGAGAGTAGCACAGACCTGTCAGAAAGCACGGGACCCCGCGCCGAGGACATCACGGTGGCAATGGGTCATGTGGATGTTGTGGAACGGCGATTCTGGGCCCGGGAAACAAGCACGGACTGGTGGGACCACATAGTGCTGCAGGTCTGGGATGAATCACAGTGGCTGCGAAACTTTCGCATGCGGAAGGGGACTTTCATGGAACTTTGTGAGTTGCTGTCCCCTGCCCTGAAGCGCAATGACACCCGGATGCGAGCAGCCTTGACTGTCCAGAAGCGAGTAGCCATAGCCCTCTGGAAGCTTGCAACGCCAGACAGCTACCGGTCAGTCGCGAACCACTTTGGCATGGGCAAATCTACCGTGGGGGTTGTTGTGATGCAAGTAGCCAACGCAATCGTTGAGGTACTGCTCTCAAAGGTAGTGACCCTGGGAAACGCGCAGGTCATCATAGATGGTTTCGCCGCGATGGGATTCCCAAACTGCGCTGGGGCTATAGATGGAACTCACATCCCTATCCTGGGACCGGACCACCGGGCCAGCCAGTACATTAACAGAAAGGGCTACTTTTCAATGGTGCTGCAAGCACTGGTGGACCATAGGGGACGTTTTACAAACATCAACGTCGGATGGCCGGGCAAGGTTCATGACGCTCGTGTTTTCAGGAACTCAGGTCTGTTTAGACGGCTGCAGGAAGGGATTTACTTCCCAGACCACAAAATAACTCTTGGGGATGTGGAGATGCCTATAGTCATCCTCGGGGACCCAGCCTACCCGCTAATGCCCTGGCTCATGAAGCCCTATACTGGCGCCCTGGACACAGAAAAAGAACTCTTCAACTACCGGCTGAGCAAGTGCAGAATGGTGGTGGAGTGTGCTTTTGGCCGTCTCAAGGGGAGATGGAGAAGCTTACTGACTCGCTGTGATCTCAGCGAAACCAATATCCCCATTGTTATTGCAGCTTGCTGTGTGCTCCACAATCTCTGTGAGAGCAAGGGGGAGACCTTTATGGCGGGGTGGGAGGTTGAGGCAAATAGCCTGGCTGCTGATTACGCCCAGCCAGACAGCTGTGCGATTAGAAGAGCCCAGCGGGACGCGCTGTGCATCCGGGAGGCTTTGAAAGCTAGGTTCCTGAGTGAGCAGGGTAACCTGTGACTTTTCAGTTTGTGTACAGAGAAACTGAACCTGCTCCCGTTTCTTTACCCACTAAATGTTCAGTATCCTCTCCAGTTACATACCCCGTTCCCCCCCTTCCAAAACACGTTTAAAAATAAAATGACTTGAATTTTGTTAATGAACACCGTTTTCTTTATTACTGTTTCCGCGGGAAAGTGTTGAACCTGGGACGCAGACTGTGGTGGGGAGCGGGTGTAGTGTAGTGATGCAAATGATGCTTCTAAACTCCAGGAATGACAGGCTCCGCAGTGGTGGACTGGTGGTTTCAACGGAGCCTGCCACCCCTCCTGTTCGGGACTCTGTGTGTGGGGGGGCTATGTGACTTTGTGGCAGGGGGAGGACGGTTACAGATCCCCTGCTGCGTGGCTCTGTGATCCAGGATAAGGACCGCTGCGTAAGATCTCTAACTGCCCTCCCCCGCCACAAAGTCACAGAGCACCCCCCACAGAACACTAAAACCACCTCCCAGACTGACCAGGGTAACTAGTGACTGCAATGTGTGTGTGCCCTGCTGCTGTCCTGTCCAATTACCAACCCCCTTTCCCCCCTTCAGACAGACTCTCCTCTAAAGAACATGATGGAAACAGTAATGAACAGAAACGTATTTTTTATTAGCAACTACACATGAAACTGGGGGGTGAAACTTGGACGGGGGCTTCGGTGAGGCGGGAAGGAAAGGACTTGTCAAATTTTGGGGAATGAGAGCCTTCTAGTACTAGAGCACTCTGCAGGGGTGGAGTGAGAGTTTTCACGGACTCTGCCGCCCCTCCTTCTTTGGACTTTGGGTGAGGGGGGTATGGGACTTGGTGGCGGGGGAGGGCGGTTACAGATAGACTGCAGCTGGGCTCTGTCCTCCTGCCTCCGGTCCTGCAGAACATCCACAAGGCGCCGGAGCGTGTCCGTTTGCTCCCTCATTAGCCCAAGCAGCGTTTGAGTCGCCTGCTGGTCTTCCTGCCGCCACCTCTCCTCCCGTTCCATGTGTGATCTGTGCATTTGGGACAAGTTCTCCCTCCACTGTGTCTGCTGGGCTGCCTGGGCTCGGGAGCAGCCCATAAGTTCCGAGAACATGTCCTCCCGTGTCCTCTTCTTCCTACGCCTAATCTGCGCTAGCCTCTGGGAGTGTGATGCCAGGCTAGGTTGTGAGACAGTCGCAGCTGTGGGAATGGGAAAAAGGGAGTGAATTCCTCAGAAAGATAAATTTCGTTGTGAACAAAGAACATAGTCTTTCTCTGTGAACAAGACCATGCACAGCACCTATCACATGCGCACTCAGGACAAGGTCGAAGAGAAGCGGGGCAGGACACCGGAATTTGTGTAGCAGGCCGACATGGTAAGCCGTAGACTTGTGGCTGCTTAAAACTTTGATAGTTGCACTGGCCTCCTTTCACATTGAAAGCAATGCCAGTCCCTGCTGCCAGCAATCCGGCAAGCATCAACTCTGCCCCTGTCCCACCCCCTCGTGGCTGTCCCAGGGAAAGATCCCTGTATGCTGCCCCTCTCCCGCCTCCACCGCGTGGCTGTAAACCGCCGGTTACAGTTCTGTAAAGGAACAGGCAAGCAGTCCCAATACTAACATTCCCCTACCTAATTCAAAGCAGGTCATCATGAGCGACATCATTCTGATGAGGATTTCCGAGACGGAAAAAGAAAGGATGCTTCGGGAAAGCCTGCAAAGACCAGGGCCGTACGCCGTCATGCTCTGCAGGGCCATGATCCCGGAGTACTTGCTTCTCTCCTGGCGCGGAAATGTTTCCTACTACGGAGGACCCAATAAGGCCGCTCTCCCCAGGAACTTGATGCAAAGGCTTTCTAATTACCTCCAGGAGAGCTTTGTGGAGATGTCAATGGAGGATTTCAGCTCTATCCCCGGACATATAGACCGGATTTTACTGTAGCTGCACTGGCAGGGACTAAACAGTAGAGCGGCTTGGGCAGAACAATCATGCTACACCGGACATTGTTAGATTTTTTTAAGTAGTTGCACTGCCAGGGAGTGAACAGTTAAGCGCCTAGGGCAAAGTAATCATGAAAAACCCATTCTTAATATTCCTGTTCTGTGAAAAATAAATGTTTACATGTTTAAAACACTTACTGGCTGATCCTTCCCCTGATTCTGTGTCCGGGTTAACGTCTGGGGACGGTTGGTAGGGGATCTCTGTAAGGGTGATGAAGAGATCCTGGCTGTCGGGGAAATCAGCATTGTAAGCGCTGTCGACTGCCTCGTCCTCCTCATCTCCTTCCTCATCTTCCCCGTCCACTACCATGTCCGAGGAAGCGGCCGTCGACAATATCCCATCCTCAGAGTCCACGGTCAGTGGTGGGGTAGTGGTGGCGGCCGCACCTAGGATGGAATGCAGTGCCTCGTAGAAACGGGATGTCTGGGGCTGGGATCCGGAGCGTCCGTTTGCCTCTTTGGTCTTCTGGTAGCCTTGTCTCAGCTCCTTGATTTTCACGCGGCACTGCGTTGCATCCCGGCTGTATCCTCTCTCTGCCATGGCTTTAGAGATCTTCTCATAGATCTTTGCATTCCGTCTTTTGGAGCGCAGCTCGGAAAGCATGGACTCATCGCCCCACACAGCGATCAGATCCAAGACTTCCCAATCAGTCCATGCTGGGGCCCTCTTTCTAGTCTGAGATTGCACGGCCATCTCTGCTGGAGAGCTCTGCATCGTTGCCAGTGCTGCTGAGCTCGCCACGATGTCCAAACAGGAAATGAGATTCAAACTGCCCAGACAGGAAAAGGAATTCAAATTTTCCCGGGGCTTTTCCTGTGTGGCTGGTCAGAGCATCCGAGCTCGGACTGCTGTCCAGAGCGTCAACAGAGTGGTGCACTGTGGGATAGCTCCCGGAGCTATTAGCGTCGATTTCCATTCACCCCTAGCCTAATTCGACATGGCCATGTCGACTTTAGCGCTACTCCCCTCGTTGGGAAGGAGTACAGAAGTCGAATTTAAGAGACCTCTATCTCGAACTAAATAGCTTCATGGTGTGGACGGGTGCAGAGTTAATTCGATGTAACGGCGCTAAATTCGACAAACTTCTAGTGTAGACCAGGCCTTAGACTGCAGCAACAAGACTGGAAAAGTCCCACTAGTGTGTACTGAAGGTGCTCATTATTAGGCTCATTCCCTCCTCAGGTTAATAATTTTCCTCATCTTGTGACTAGCTGTTATAGTTGAAGGACAGTTTTATTCTTAGCCCTAACACTTCAAAGCTACACACTTAGCACTTTACCAAGAAGAGAGGAACAATACACATTTTACAGAAGGAGAGAACTGATAGACACTATGTCTACTCGTATGGCAGTGTGTGGAGTACATACACTGCATGCCCCTTTATAAATAGTAGTGAAGACGGTGAGGCACAGTTTAGGTCAGTAAAGACATGCTAGAACCTTAGGGTACGTATCCTACACCCACAGCTCTACATGCCCAAGCAGTGCCGCCCCCATCTACTATTTTTAGCAGCGTAGCGTCCTGCTGCCTCCCCTCCCCCACTAGAGCCTTTCTCCACTGTCTCCCCTTGCCAGAGATTTGCACTGCTGTGTGTGTAGCTACACACTGCAGTGTGGACGCAGCCGGCTTTTCACTGTGGTGCGTAGCGACACGTACTCTACATGCCGCCGTCAGTGTAGACGAGGCCAGAGATGCATACAGGTTCTTATTTAAAGTAGCAATGGCCAAAACACAAGCGATCCGAAAGTTCAGTGAGGATAAGTGAGTGATTTAAGTTCAGATGCTAGTGTCCCTCTTTCCCCTTGACAACGCCTGGCTCCCTCTTGCCACTATGTTGTTGGCTCTCGCAGTTTCCAATTTCATTATTTTGAGGGCTTGGGATTGGCAATGCTGAAATTCTGAGTTGAGCCCCACCCCTCACAAAAAAAAAAATTCACAAGATTAGCTTCAAATCATGAAATAAAAAAGTTTGGTTCTGTTTCTTCACCTTCCCATTAGGGTGCCCTCCAATAATATTTTCCAGCATTTTTACACCACCATGAGGGCTAGAAACAAAACACAGAGTCTTGTAACTCCAGGAGCTGGGGATTTAATAATAATAATAATAATAATAAAAAAAACACAAACAAATCTTGAAACAAAATAAAATCACAAGCATTGGCAACAAAGCATTTGGGGGTGCCTCAGCAGTCCACTCCCCACTCTGATGCAGTGAAACAAGCTAAATTTCCCCACTCTGCCACTTTAAAAGTTGCAAAAGACACTCAGACTGTGGAGTCTTGTTTCAGTGGGCACCATGGTATTGTGAAATTCCAAGTCTTGGGAGATCTCTGCCTCTATTCCCACAAGAACGCGCAGTGAGGGATCTTTCTAACACAGAGTCATAAATTATAAGGCCAAAAGGAACCACATCTTTTAAAAAAACATCCAATCTTAATTTAAAAATTTCCAGTGATAGAGAATCCACCACAGCTGCTGTTCCAATGTTTAATTACCCTCCCTGTTAAATATTTGTTCCTTATTTCTAATCTGAATTTGGCTAGCTTCAATGTCCTGGCATTGGAGCTTGTTATATGTTTGTCTGCTAGACTGAAGAGCCCTCTATTACCAAGTTTCTGTTCCCCATGTAGGTTCTTAGGGACTGTGATAAGTCACTCCTTAACTTTCTCCTTGTTAAGCTAAATAAATTGAGCTCCTTGGTCTCTCATTATAAAGGCCTGTTTTCCAATCCTTTCATCTCAACCTACCAGCATCACATATGCTGATACCCTTATGGGTAGAACTCTAGGCTTCAGATTCCATGAAAAAGTTTCAAAAGTCTCCTGGTTACTCTTTTAGCATGAGAAAAAAGCAGTTCTGGGTGCAGACCTTTTTTTAAATTTAAATTGCTCTTGGCTCTTCTCTGAACCCTCTCCAATTTGTCAACATCTTTCTTGAATTGTTGATATCGGAACTGAACACCGTATTCTAGCAGAGGTTGCACCAGTGCCAATACAAAAGTAACAACCTTTCTGTACTTTTGCTCTATATTCCCTTGTTAATACATCCAAGAATCACATTTACCTTTTCGGCCATAGCATTGTGCTGGGAACTCATGTTCAACTGATTATCTGCCAGGACTCCCAAGTTCCCCCATCCTGTAAATATGGCCTACATTCTTTGTTCCTAGATGGACAGCTTTACAACTGGCCATATTAAAACTCATTGTTCGCTTGCACCCAGCTTACCAACTGATTCAGATTCTGGCCTTTCATATCCCCTCCACTCACCTCACCATGACTTCCAAATTTTTTTCCAGATTCAGTGATTCCCAGGATAGAGTCCCCCATTCTGTAAGGATGACCTACACTCTTTGTTCATAGATGTAAAAATTTGGCTGTATTAAAACAAGTTGTTTGCTTGTGCCCAGCTTATCAAGCCATCCAGATCGCTCTGTATCTGTAACCTGTCCTCTTCGTTACTTACCACTCCCCCAATGTTTGTGTCATCTGCAAGCTTTATCAACGATGATTTTGTTTTCTTCCAGGTCGTTGATAAAAAGCTTAGGGCAAAGAACCAGTCCCTGTGGGAGTCTACTAAAAACACATCCACTTGATTTCCCATTTAGAATTTCATTTTCAGACCTATCAACCATTTAAAATCCATTTAACATGTATTATGTAAATTTTGTATAGTTCTAGTTTCTTAATCCAAATGTTGTGTGGTACCAAGTAAAACGCCCTACAGAAGTTTATGTATATTACATGAACACTATTCCTTTATCAATCCAACTTGTAATCTCATCAAAAAAGATAAAGCGAGTTTGACAAGAACTATTTTCCATAAACCTATATTGACTGGCATCAATTCTAATTACCCTCCTTTAATTCTTCATTAGCCACATTCCATATCAGCTGTTCCATTATTTTGCCTGGGATCGATGTCAGGCTGATAGGCCTATAATTACATAGGTCATCCGATTTACCCTTTTAAAATATTAGGGCAACATTAGCTTTCTTCTGGTCCCTCTTAACTAATCAAAAGCTTTAATATAGTATGCTCAGAACTATATTCCAGAGTGTCTTTTAAAGTAGTAGAGCAGTGGGACTACATATCTTGTCACAGAGTGGGGAGGGGACTGCTCATTTCCCCCCTCCCCGCAAAGGTGAAACTGGACACTAAAGGTGGGGGGGGAAGACAATAGTATCATTGGTACAGGGAGACAGAGCCTGATGGGAAGGGAGAGTCTCTGACACCTGAACTTTTGGGCAATTGTCCCATCCTAATTTCAGAACCTTTTGAATTTTGTCTCATCACTACTTCTAAGAGCGTGACACCAAGTGCAGTTAATGCTCCTTCTAGATCTCAATTTCATCAAACCAGACAAACTTTTTCGCTTGCTTTCCCGACATTTAAAACAGAAACAGGGTTGACTACTCATATTATACAAATAAAAGTTAGAAAACTGGGGGGGGGGGGAGACAGTGTGTGTGGGAGGCTGAGATTTTTAGTATGGAGAGAAGGAGCCAGGTCTGGATTAGATTAGAGGTAGATCTGAGAGTTGTTAGCATAGAGATGCACAAGTAGTTGAATTTGTGTTTGCAGATAAGATTATCCAGAGGGTAACAAACAGAGGGAGAAGAGACCAAAGAGAGAGCCCTGTGGAACTCTCTTCAGAAAGCTGAGAGGAAGAGGAGGAGGACCCTTCAAAAGACATGCTTGAAGGAGCGATTAGAGAGGGAGAACCAGGAGAGGACAGTCACAAAAGCCAAGAGAGGACAAGATTTAAAGAAAACAAAGGTCAATGTAAAAGGAGACAGGTCAAGGAGGACGAAGATGAAGTAGTAGTGCTAAGCTTTAACTAGGAAGAAGAAGTTAGAGTCTTTGGTGAAAATGGTTTCAGTGGAGTGCACAGGGTGGAAGCCAGACTGGAACTGGAGGAGAGGAACTCCAGGCAGACTAGAAACAAGAAACAATTATGTTCAGTCAATTTCACTTTCTTAAACATCAGCATGGTTACCTCACTGTCATAGTAGTCTATGTGCTGACAGTGGAATCTGTTGACTCAGTTAAAGATCATTTCTATGATCAATTGGAACATCTAGTATGCACAGTCCCTCCACATGATAATCTCGTGATCCTGGATGACCTAAATACGGTTACTGGCTCCTTGCAAACTGGGTTTGAACAGGTCATTGGTCATTATAGTTCAGGCAAACCCAAGGATAACTCTCGCGGCTTGCTTACATTCTGTGCCTCCCAGAATCTTTCCATTCTTGGGTCATGGTTCAAGCGGCGACACATACACCAGTGTCATGGATCTCTCATGATGGTGTCACTCAGAAGGAGTTGGACGATATCACTACACACGATAGGCGTCTCTTCGCTTCCTCTAGAGTATATCGTAGTGTGGAATGTGTGGTGAACACAGATCACCATCTAGTGGTCGCCTATATGATGTTGATGCTCCAATGAGCAGGTAAGCCCTCTGTGATGATGAAGAAGTACGCCATCGACATACTCCGTGTGCCAGGTTTAGCCAACAGGTTTTGTATTGACATCAGCAACAGATTCTCGGCTCTAGCTAATCTGCCAGATGACGTGAAGGTTGCCTGGTCCCTGTTCACTTCTACCCCCAACCAATCTGCTGAGCAGATGATAGGCTATAGACATCCAGCACGCCATCCATGGCTATCGGAGGAGGCCTTCCAGATAATTAAATTGAAGGCTGCAGCCCGCCAATGTGGTGATAAGTACACTTGTAATCAGCTGAAGCGAAAATTTAACACCCTGCCACTCTGCGACCGCAAAGCATATTATAACCAAGTGGCGGATGATGTCGAATTTGGCTTAGCCAGGGGCGACTTGAAGCCAGCATTCCACGCCATTCACAGCCTCAGCGGTCAAGAGGTAGTCACTACAAACAGTATCCTGAACGACAGCCAAGGCCATCCATGTAAATCGGATGATGACATTCTCTCACGCTGGGTGGAACATTATCACAGTGTCTTAAGCCATCCTCCAGCTGCCGCTTGTTTAGAGCTGGATGATCTGGCAGTCACTGCGGTTCCAGATCCAGACATTTGTACTGATGCATCAACATTGGAGGAAGTGAAGTGTGCCATCTCTAAACTGAAAATCGGACGCGCAGTGCGTGCTGATGGCATCCCCTCAGAGCTGCTAAAATGTGCTATTGATCCTGTAGCAGAATCACTTCTGGCCATCTGTCGTCTGGTGTCGAGAACTGGAAACCTGCCAGTTGCCTGGAAGGACGGTATTGTGATCTCACTCTATAAGGGCAAGGGACCGCGCAGTGAATGTAAGAGCACCAGGCTGATCACCTTGCTCTCTGTTCCAGGGAAGGTGTTTGCGCATGTTTTGCTGGCATGCCTGGAGCCTTTGCTACATCGGAAGCGTCGTCCCCAACAGTCAGGCTTTATAAGGAACAGGTCCACATTAGAGGCCATTTTGGCCCTTCACTTGTTGTCGGAGATGCATCGCAAGTTCCGGAAGCCCCTGCACGTAGTGTATGTTGATCTTAAGGCTGCATTTGATTCAGTAGACCGTGTCACGTTATGGAAGGCCTTAAAGGGCGTAGGTGTCCCTACCACTCTGCTGGACTTGATTAGAGAGCTTTATAATGGAACCACTGCCCGCGTTCTTCTGGGGAACTGGATGTCAGCGCCTTTTAAATCAGTATCTGGTGCTAGGCAGGGTTGCATTCTGGCCCCTGCACTTTTTTGTCAGGCAATGGATTTCATAATGCAACATTCCATCAGGTCCATAGACATTGAGATTGATTATCTCTCTCTCTCACAGACCTTGACGGCGCTGATGACGTTGTTCTTTTAGTACAGAGCCCCGACAGGTTTCGTGAGGTACTCCAGCATATGGAGGAGTCAGCTAAGATTGGTCTCCATGTTTCATGATCAAAGACAAAACTGCAAAATCTAGGACCAGGTCCACTTGCGACTCCAATCTCTGAACAACGAAACCATCAAATCAGTTTCCAGCTTTTGCTATCTGGGTTCTATACTTACCAGCTCCTCCAATTCTCACAAGGAGGTTCTCCATCGGATTGGCATCGCAGCATCTGCCAGGGGCTGTTTACAACGGATATGGAATCAACATCATCTTAGTATGACAACCAAGTTCAGGATTTATTCGAGTTGTATCCTTCCCATACCGTTCTATGCATGCAAAACATGAACACTACACCGCGCAGACTGGACAAAGCTGGAGGCTTGATACAAATGTCAATGTTGTATATTGGGCATAAAGTGGAACGACTTCATCTGTAATGCAGATGTTTATGGTCATTCAGGTATACAGACTACTG
This sequence comes from Terrapene triunguis, assembly GCF_002925995.2. Taxonomy (NCBI): domain Eukaryota; kingdom Metazoa; phylum Chordata; order Testudines; family Emydidae; genus Terrapene; species Terrapene triunguis. The sequence continues at coordinate 40,753,593 of NW_020664409.1, forward strand.
GAGCCATTGTCCACAGGCAGCCCCTTACACTTTTCGGACATGTTGCAAGGATGCCACAAGACGTTCCAGCAAACACTGTTCTCCAGGTGGCTTGTAACATCTGGGATAGAAGTCCACCAACTGAGGGGTGGAGGCAGCCCAGAGGCAGACCCCTTATTACATGGGTTCATCAAGTCTGTTCCAATGTTGGACTCTCAGGCCGTCAAGCCTTAGCGGTTGCGCAGGAACGGACCAAATGGTGAATGATAGCTATGGCCAACTGTCTGGCTAAGCGTTGAAGAAGAAGAAGAAGAAGAAGTTGTTTCACTTTCACGATTTCCACAGGGACTCATTTACTTTGGCTGCAGTGAGTCAAACAGCTTCAGCTTCAAAGCTTAAATATGTGGAATAAAAACTGCTAAATAATTTTCCACTCAAGGACTCAGGGTGCTTCCAAATTGAACCGTCCTACTTTAGGCTATATGGAATTGGCAAGCCCACCAAAGTGATGAATGGTCCCTTTTATTATTTGCAGTGCCTGCATATGCACGTCTGACCTGGGGGCGGTGAAGGAAATAGTAGTTTAACCATTTTAGTCTTACATTTAGGAAGGTTCATTGAAGTAAGCTTGGAACTACCACTTGCCTCCGAACTTCAACACAAAATTTGCCCTGAAATACAGTACTACGCCCATGTAAATCAGTTTTACACAGTCCTAATGTGTTAAGTGACAATGGAATTTCAGCTGAAGTCAGCCATAGAAGAGGCAGTTTGATTGCATTCCCATTAGATAAGGGGAAAAGCAAACTTCTGCCAAGAGAGGAGGTGGGAGCGGAGAATAGACAGGAATAAGTTATCACTACATTTTAAAAACTGCTCCTTTTGTGTATTTATTCCTTTAAGACCCCAGCTTAGTTCAAGATTTATGTCCACATCAAGTGTTCCTTAAATTTATGCTTTTGGTCTTTGATATCTACTGCCATCATTTTGTTTGAGGCATGTCTTTTGACCTTATTCCACGTTCTCATTCTGAAGTGGGTTCCTCTTAAACTGTACATAGTTTTCAAACTGTAAATGTTAGTAACTAGGACTGTCAATCTACATACTTCTGGGAGGTCCATTCGCTATAGCCTCAAACAAGACAGAAGTTAGCTATGCAATGTTAATATACAGCAGATTATACAGCATCCAGGCAGAGCCTATGACCGCACAACATTGCTTGTTTTGATTTCAATGCTCTCTATGAAAGAAAGAGTGGGATGGTGCTTAGGGTGACCAGATGTCCCGATAGAATCAGGACTATCCCGATATTGTCCCGATATCTGCTGGCAGGGCTCCCCCCCTCCCCTCCCCCGCCAGCAGGGACTGACTCGGCTTCCCCCCCCCCCATGTGTCCCGATTTTTTCTTTCCCTCATCTGGTCACCCTAATGGTGATTTAGCATCACCCTTACACTAAAACACTAACTCAGCATAAACAACCTAGTTGACAGGAAGTCTGTCTGGATACGGAAAACCCACTCTGAAAATAAAAATCAAGAGGAGACAGGTACAGAAGAGGAAAAATATCTTTTCCCCCCAATCTCTTTCAGCTATACTAACCTTGGGTGTCACATGGCACAGCAGAACGCAAGAAATTTTCTGGTAGAAGTGTTCTTCTTAATTTGATCTATCCTTTTACATTTCAGTGAGGCAGAACAGCTTAGAGACCTGTACATTCACTGATGTAAAGAGCAATCTGTAACCATCACTCAAAAGAATAAGCTACGGTTGGAATTGTAATGGCCTGATTTTTGACTTTGTGCTAGTATACAGTCAGACCGTGCAAATCCAGTTACAGAAACATACTATTGTCCTCTGAGTCTCAAAGTTTCCTAATTTTTTGAATGCAGACAGCCACCCTTTCTATAAATTTTAAGAAGGCTTGCACCCTTCCTCTTCCTTGCAAGTCTAGCTTTTCAGTAGTAAATTTCTCTTCTTCTCCTCATATACCAGGGTGGCCAAACTGCAGCTCGTGAGCTGCATGCAGCTTTTTTACAGTTAAAGTGTGGCTCGCGAAGCCCCCCCCCCGCCCCACTTCCTCCCCTTCTCCACCAACCAGACGTGGGATGGGGGGGGGGGGTGCGGGGCAGAGAGACCTCAGGGCTTCTACTCAGCAGGGAGAGGGGTCTCGGGGCTTCAGCACTGCAGGGCGTGTCTCCTGGGGTTTGGAGCTTCAGCGGGAGCTGGGCTGAAGCCCTTAGCCCCAGCAAGCATGCCTCACGGGGCTGGAGCCCAGAGCCCCAGCAGCCACCTCCTGAAGCCCCAAGACTCCCCTTCCCACAGGGCTGAAGCCCCAATCACTGGCAGGTGCGTCCCAGCTCTTGAATGTTTGAAGATTGTTGTATGCGCCCCAGAGGGTCAGTAAGTTTAGCCACCCCTGTCATATGCAAAAGTGACAATTGTTTTTATCCCAGAGATGTTACCACTGATTTAGAAATGTTTATGAAGGACTCACTAGAAACCGCAATGAATGTAAAACATATGGTACAAAATGAATTGTAAAATTTTGAATTGATACTGCTGCAATAGGTTTAACTAGATTTCAAAATGGCACAGTTGCCTGCTTGAGGTAGAGGAAAGGAATTAACTTTTTGGACCTTGGTATGTAGGAAGAGTACAAGGAAGCTTTTAAAAAATATGAAGTTTAAGTAGAATAATTATTTTTAACCGCCCTCTTCCCCTCCGCCCCTCGCAAGTTCCTACACTCCTACAGATTTTGAATAATACAGCCAGGGGCACACACTTTGAGTAAACAGCACAAAGTAAGTGCATGAACTGGTGGGCAGGAGGTTAAATAGTCAATTCAGGAATCCGTTGCCTAAAGTATGAGACTTAATATCTTTACCCTTTACCTCCAAAGATTTGCTTAAAGCTGTGCCACATAACAAATTCCTCTCAATAAGTAAATTAATATAGGAAATTGAGAAACGAGGAAACTTCTGATGAACATTCTCCCTTCAAAAGGTATTGGACAAACATCTTTTTTCTCAATGATAAGACTGCAAGAAGTAAAAGGAATATATAGAAATTTACAAAAATAAAAAATGAAGTTATACTGAAAGGACAGAAGTGAACCAAAAAAACTGAAGAACTACAAAACATAACATGACATGACAATGGTGTCTCCAATTTATTACATATATTTTCTCCAGCTTATACATTTGTGGCAGTTGCTATATGCCTTGGATCTTGCTTCCTGTGGAGGAAATGAAGAAAAAAAGAAAAATCTACAGACTGATTTCTCAAAAACCATTTACACTTCTTCATGCAGGTCTGATTCAGTAGGCCAATTCCTATGTTTCCCATGTAAAGCACCACATTTATAAACAGAGTCCATCCTTAGGCTACATTTACACTAGGAGCACTTTACCAGTATATTAGATCAGTAATAAGTTCCTAGCATGTATGCAGCTATAACAGCAAAGCTGTGCTTTTTTACCAGTATAGATAGTAACCCTCCCTGCCATCCAAAACAAATTATGCCAGTAAAAGCACAGTTTTGCCAGTATAATGGTGTCCACACTAGGGACTTTTGCAAGCACATCTACATCGGTCAGAGATCACACCTAATTGCACCCATTACTGACACAGCTATGCCAACAGGAGTCTGTAGTATAGACCCGGCCTGAGAAAGCCCTCCATTTTTTAAGTCTACCCTAAAATATTCCCAAGTACAATTCTACTCCACCTTCTTCTGGAAGGCCAAATCTATTAAAAAAGATGTGTCAGTCCATTGAGTGTTTAAAGACAAGTTTAATTCTATAATCTTAATGTACAATATTTCACTACAACATTCAAAGCAGACAACCATTTATAGAAATTTTTTTGCACCTCTGAAACACAGCAAATACCATTAAAACTTTATTCAAAATAAATATTTTATCTTACACCAGAAGGGAATGGATTTTGTTCTCAAGGAGCATTATTCATGCTCTTCTTTAATTATTCATTTTTTGGAGAAAAACCACAAAGAAGCACAAGTAAATGTGGTTTTGTAACTAAAGCAAAACCTTCCAATTTTTCTTTTGTGCTCCCTTTTCTCAGTTACGATATGAAAGTTATCGGATGTTGACAGAGAATTTACATCACAGTTTTAGAAAAGTGCAGTGTTATCCATTCGTAAGCGTCAAGACTTGCAAGAACAATATTTCACTGAAATTCAACAATTACCTTAACAGCAGTTCTGACTGGTAACAGCATATAAAACAGGAATGGTTTGAAAGTTATAAGTATTTATGACACACAATGTGGGTGAGGCAATATCTTTCATTGGACCAACTTCTCTTGGTGAGAGAGACAAGCATCCAAGCTTACGCATACTCTGAAGAGCTGTGCGTAAACTTGTCTCTCTCACCAAGAAAAGTTGGTCCAGTAAATATTACCTCACCCATCTTGTGTCTCTAATATCCCGGGACTAACACAGCTACACCACCACTGCATAAATATTTAGAGCTGACAAGTTTATATTCTTTTAAACCAAGTGATTTTTTTAAAAACTTGTTTCTTCCGGAAGCATCTGGCTCATCCTGAAAAGCTGTTTTCTTGGAATATACCCAGGCTTAAAAAGTGACAAAAGGAGGAGGAGAACATATGGAAAAACTAAACAGATAATACACCTGCTTACTGGAATAGGTGCATTTGTGAATATTAGTCACTGACTGCCTTTACATTAATATAGTCAGAAACTGTCTTGCGAGTCATCTTTATATACTTATCTTTCACTAAGTGTCCAGAAGATCAGTAGGGAGGGAATGCATATAATTACTGATGATAACATGAGCTAGATTATTGGTCCTGGTTTTATACAGATGTACTCTAGTGAGCAAGAGCATTATTAGAGGATCAACCATTTTCCATGCTAAGCTTTAGCTCACATCTGTTGGAATACACCAAGGTCTTTCACTTGATTAGAATAAATGACTAAATTAAATCCTTGCATGTGTGCCTCATTTAATCCAGATTCAACAGATGGTGAATGTGTGCAGTATTAGTTCAAGTGCCCAGATCAATCTCTGAACTATTCTTTTGCTGGTGGCTGGTAAACAGATACTTTAGAGTGGGCTACAGCAAACCAAAATCCTTTTTATCCTACTGCATTCTTATTTCAATTAACTTACACCTGGTTTACACTACCGTTTAATTACTAGAACTTCAGTCTGTGACCCCCACCCCCGAGAGAAGACTCTGTATGGTAAGACTGGTGAAGATTAAAAGTCAGAAGGGTATATCCAGTTTGATGGTTAAGTCACTCTGTGGTGCAGTGATATTGTAATGCACTTATTTTTATATGAGCAGATTGTTCAGATACTGTGTATTCAGAGGTTCATCCCTTTAAACACATTCACAGTTGTTTCCTGCTGATGCAGGAATCCAACCAAAACAAGGAAACTGGTGGATACTAAAAGATCGTATTGCATATTCTTATACATGCCACAGGATTGCAGTCCCCTACTCATCCCCCAATGCCTTTGTAAAAGTAATCTGTCCTAAGAATTGTATCCCCAGTTGCATCTGGGGTCAAACCCCAGAGTGGGGTCAAATGAGGCTCATCCCGTCATAGGACTATAACTTCAATAACCAGAGACAAGGTAAAGAAGTTACAAGACAAACTGAATAGCAGTTTTAAAGTGTAAAAGCTTATTCGGTATTAAAACTAGAGGGTTGCGCACCGTTGCTTCATAGGCCAACCACACTGCACACACCAGGGGCTCCTTGAATTCCTCCATTCTCTCCCCTTTCCCCCCACAGCTCCCAGCGTGCTGCCCTCCCAGCCCTCTCTATTTAAGACTTCCCGCAGCACCTCCCACCCCTTCCCTCATGCCAGGGCCTCTATGTGTCCCCCATCCCCCATAGCATTGGCTCTGTGAGCCACCTTAATTCCCCCCTTTCCCACCATGGCAAGTGCTCTGTATTTCCCTCATTCTTGCCCTTCCATGCCAGGTCCCTCACTCCCCCTCATGCCAGGATCTCTGTGCTCACTCCCATTCCTTCCTCCCCCACACCACCATCTTATTTCTTTTCTTTCTGTCTGGGAGAAGTCATTCAAGGTGTCAACATTTTTAAGAAACCGTACTGGGAGGATGGGCAGAGTTGCGATGGGGGTACTGTTTTGTGGAAAGTGTTCATGAGGGAAAGAGACAATAACAGAAAATGTGGAAATGGCACAAGTGCTAAATGCCCTTTTTGTTTCAGGTTTCACCAAAAAGGTTAGTGACGATCAGACACCTAACATAGGGAACGCCAGTAAAACTGTGGTAGGATCAGAGGCTAAAATAGGGAAAACCAATTATCTTCGAAAACTCATGGAAGACGGGAGAGATTCTAGAGGACTGGAAGTGGGCAAATATAGTGCCAATCTACAAAAAGAGGGATAAGGACTACCTGGGGAATTATAGACCAGTCAGCTGAACTTCAGTATCTGGAAAGATAATGGAGCAACTAATCAAGCAATCAATTTGCAAATGCCTAGAAGATAACGGGATAAGTAACAGTCAACATGGATTTGTCAAGAACAAATCACGTCAAACAACCTAATAGCTTTCTTTGACAGGGTAATAAACCTTGTGGATGGAGGGGAAGTGGTAGATGTGATATATCCTGACTTTAGTAAGGCTTTTGACATCGTCTCATATGACCGTCTCAAACAAACTAGGGAAATACAACCTAGATGGAACTGCTATAAAAGTGGGTGCATAACTGGTTAGAAAACTGTTCCTAGAGAGTAGTTATCAGCAGTTCACAGTCAAGTTGGAAAGGCATATTAAGTAGGGTCCCACAGGGATTGGTCCTGCATCCAGTTTTGTTCAATATCTTCATAAGTGATTTCGATAACAGCATACAGAGTACACTTATAAAATCTGCAGATGATACAAAGCTGGGAGGGGTTGCAAGTGTTTTGGAGGATAGGATTAAAATTCAAAATGATCTGGACAAATTAGAGAAATGGTCTGAAATATCTAGGATGAAATTCAATAAGGACAAATACAAAGTACTGCACTTAGGAAGGAACAATCAGTTGCACACATACAAAATGGGAAATGACTGCCTAGGAAGGAGTACTGCAGAAAGATCTGGGGGGTTACCTTGGATCACAAGCTAAATAGGAGTCAACAATGTAACACTGTTGCACACACAAAAAAAAGGGTGGGGGGGGGGATCATCATTCTGGATATGATATATCAGCAGGAGTGTTTAAGCAAGACACAAAAAGTAATTCTTCCACTTTACTCCGTGCTGATAAGCCTCCACTGAAGTATTGTGTCCAGTTCTGGGCGCCACCTTTCAGGAAAGATGTGGAGACACATTGGCGAAAGTTCAGAGAAGAGCAACAAAAATGATTAAAGGTCTAGGAAACATGAACTCTGAAGAAAGATTGAAAAAGCGGTTTGTTTAATCTGGAGAAGAGAAGACAGAGGGGGGCCATAACAGTTTTCAAATAATAAAATGTTATTACGAGGAGGGAGACAAATTGTTCTCCTTAACTTCTGAGGATAGGACAACAAGCTATGAGCTTAAGATTGCAGCAAGGGAGGTTTAGGTTGGACATTAGGAAAAACTTACTGACTGTCAAGGCAATTAAGCACTGGAACAAACTGTCTAGGGAAGTTGTGGAATCTCCATCATTGGAAGTCGTAAAGAACACGATAGGAATGGTCTAGTTATCACTTAGTCCTGCCTTGACTGGAGGGGACTGGATTAGATGGCCTACTGAGGTCCCTTCCAGTCCTATGATTCTATGGCTCCCATCTACTGGTTCTTTGATCTATAAACAATTAGAGGTGGTTGAAGCTGCTGGGTCTGCTACCCACATGCAAGGAGCTCCATCTGTCCACCATTTCCCTTGTCCCAGCTTCCAAATATCATCAGATCAACGGAGTTCTGCCCACTGATGCCTACCACATTTCCCAAAATTTTGGAATTGATTGGATGCAGTGTTCAAAACTTATCACGTTACAGACCAACTCCATCGAGTTGAGTGTAAAAACTTACTTGGTCAGTCAACAAGGGAGGAACAATTCATACTTAACAAAAGACAAATTCAAATTAACTTATACAAAGATGTTTCCAGGTCTTTAGCGAAGGATATTTTTATATGAATGCATTACCAGACTCTGTCTCTTGGATTGTATGGAATGTTCTCTAGACATCACTGCAAATAATTTGAGAAATTCCCAGTGTTCTCCCATTCTCTCTCTCTCAAATTGGGCCAGAAAGGAGATGCTTCCGTTTTAAAATACAAACTTTTAAACACGCTAGCCAGGTTCCCCCAATTTTTCCTAAGCACTCCCTTCATCCCCCAGAAAGCTAAGCCACCTATTCTTTCAAGGACCACTGTGTGGCTTGATACCCTAAATTGTGTTCTGCACTATGCAAAGTGCACGTCAAAACATACCCTAGATCACCTTTCTGGAAAGCCTTCCAGTTTTAGCTCCACTAAGGTGGATCATAACAATAATGCTATTAGACTATACTCCATTATTAACAGCAGTTTTACATTAACTCCACTCATCAGGTGTGAACAGGCCAGCAAATGGAGGTTAGTCATGATCACCTCAAATACACATGTAAATTAAAATTAGGGGAGAAGAGAGTTTGGAGTTTCTGCAGTCCCCACACAGGAGCAATACCCACCTCCTCCTCAAAAGGTATACATCATGTCTCCTAAAAGTAATTTCCTGATAATGTATACCATTGGGCATTCTCCTCAGGTTTAGTTCACCTGCATGGAGCACTGGCCTCAGAACAAGAGCTGATACACCTGTGTGCACCACAAGCTTTCAATTTTAATTCAGACTGAAGAGCACTGGAGAAATTATGGGGTTGTTTGAAGGCCAGAAGAGGGGGTTCAGGAAAGATTTCTTTCAATTATGGGGTTTGTTTGTTGATACCCCACATGGGTTCCAATATGGGTTGGTAGGTGACAACTAGGGGTGTTTAGTTGGTGGATTTTTTCCCCCCTGTACTGAAGCAGGTTCTCTTGAGGTATTTGTGTGGCCTATTCCGCAGTATGATCTACTTCTCTGATGGAATGTTCTTGTTTGGTGAAGGTGGTTTTAAGTGCATTAAGGTGTCTCTCTCTCACACACGAAAAATCTTTCCCAAACCTCCTCTTTTGGCCTTCAAACAAATAACCCCCAACCTCAGCAAGCTCCCCCACAGACGAGGACACACCACCTCAAAGGAGCACCAGAGCCTGCCAAACAACAGAAGTAAAACCTGCAGACATATCTCCATAGCTACGACATTCAACACACTCCACAACACAGCTTTCAAGATCCATGGGTCCTACATATGCTTATCACAACATGTGATGTACCTCATTCAGTGCATTAAATGCGCCAACAACCATCACTAAGCTCTTGAATAAACTAACCCAGAAAAATGACAAAAGACAAACATCCTACCACCTGTGGGTGAACCCTTTTCACAAAGTGATCACTCCATATCTGATCTATCAGTCCTCATCCTCAAAAGAAACCTGCACAACTCTTTCAAAAGACGAGCTTGGAAGTTAAATTCTTAACTCTGCTAGACTCTAAAAATCATGGTTTCCATGGAGACACTAGCTTTATGGCTCATTACAACAATTTGTAACCTATGACTGCAGTGTGTGTTCAGGCCCTCTGGGTTTTGTATTTTTCCTCATGCTACAGCTGATGCCTATAGGCTCTACAGTTAGAGCTGGAGATGTAATTTCCAGCTCAGGGAGACGTAGGTGCACTAGCTTCCACTGAGCTAGTACACTTAGGGCTTGTCTACACTACGCAGCTTTTAGCGACAAGGGTGTCGATACAGCCTTGTCACTAAAAGTCAGTGTGTGTGAACACTCTCTGTCAGTATTTTGTTGGTAGTTTGTCAGCATTTTTGCTGACAAAATACTTCCCGTCCCAGGAGCGGCGTTAGCTTTGTCAGCAGGAGAGCGCTCCTGCCGACAAAGCCGCGTTCACACTGCCACTTGCGTCGGCAAAACTTTTGTCTTTCACGGGGGTGCTTTTTTAAGTACCTGTGAAAGAAACGTTTTGTCAACAGTGTCGCAATGTAGACAACCCCCTAGTGTGCCTATGTCTCCCCGAGCTGGAAATTACATCTCCAGCTCTAACTATAGAGCCCATAGGCACCAACTACAGCATGAGAAAAATACAGAACCCAGAGGGCCTGAACACAGGTCTTGGCAGGTAAGTGAAGGAGGAAGTGATTTTAAAACTATAATTTATTGGTAAATTTATTAACCATTTGAGCTTTTAGTTTTTGAACTTTAAATAAAGTTTAGTTCACCTTAACAAAAAAAGCCCACAGACACACAGAGCCCTAAAAACAATCAGGTTGCCAGAGAGCCTGGGAGAAGCTAAGACATTTAATAGTCGAGATACCTTCCTACATCCACCATGACCGTGTTTTCTTTCTCACAATTACATACAGTCACTCTCAATATTAGACTTTTGAACTTTTGTTGGATTGTATCAAAAAATCTCAGTTCATTTTGTGAACTACAAGTTTAACAGACAACTGTTGTGGAAAGCACAAGGACGGTGCAACTCGGGTCTTTTGTTTGTTTTGATTTAATAATGGTTTGGCAACAATAGTTTTACTGGAAAAAATTAACATTTACTTGTCTCAAATACATTTTTAATTACTGAGGTGTAACCCACCGCTTTTATCCTATGTACACTTCTATTTATCTACCATGTTTCTTCTAAACCCTTCATACAAAACTCCCTTTCTGAAGAGTATGCACCAAAAGGAATTCCAAGGAAAAGGTGAGCACTGAAAGGGCCTGACTTCCTTTTCACAAACTGCACATGCTAGGCAACCCTGACACCAGGCAGTTAGCAATCCCGCCCTGCCCCCCCCACCCACACACACACACCCCACCTTGTGGATAGTGCCTTCTCACTCTGTAGGCCTGTCTAATAACACAATGGGCTTCCTGAAGCTATACAGCTCCCTGGTAGCACCAATAGGATTGAGATTGCCTGATTAACAAAAGATGTTTTTCCTTAGTAGGGAAGAAAGGCCATCCACTAGAAAGCAGGGTGTCCAAATTAATAGGATTCTACTGTCGACACCAAACAAAGCAATCACATTAACTACAGAGAAGATAGTGCCACAGAGTATTAAGAATGCAATCCTTTAAGCCATTGGTTCTCAAACGGTTTTATAGGGTGGGAACATATCTTCCCATTCACAACCACTTAATATCCTTATGGTAGCAACAACAATTACTGAAATGGAACAAAAATACATTTTTAGCTTCTTTTAGTGTATTTAGCAGCTGGAAACAAGGAACATAGCCAGTTCCATGTCACCAGCCAGCTAGCTCTCCACAGACCACTAACAAGTGGTCCACAGGCCAACGTTTGCTTTAAAACTAAATATCTCGAGGAATTAGTTAGCTAGAAAAGGTTTAAAAAAAAAAGTGGATGAAATAAGTCTAAGTCCCTCAACTCCACATAAGCACAATTAATGTATCCAGCTATCCCGCTTGGCCTGACATCTTGGAAGGGGGCCAGAGGTTACAGACATGATACAGGAAAGGAAGCTACAGAAGGAGCTACTGTATTTGCTTAATAAATCTACTGCGCAGACTGTCAATGGATTTTGTTCCAAGAAACTGTACAAACAGAACAGTCTTTGCAGACTGGAGAGAGAGGAGGAGGGAAAAAAATGTGATCTTATGATCTCTAAAGTTGAACAGCTGAAATATTCATTGACTGTCTGTGGAGCTTGTGGAGATCTTTTGAACTTTTCTGATAGAACTTGAATTTTACAACCCTAGATGAAGTACATTAAGTGATTTAAAAAAAATAATAATGTTCACTTAGAACTTAGGAAGGTAAGTAGTTTTCTGTAATAAACGGAATAAAACTGATCCCAATTTTTGATTAAATCGAACACATCTTTTTGGGAAGTTTTCTACCTTCAGTAATTACCCTTCGAGTACAGTGTAATAGTTTTTCTAATGGAAATTACACTTTCCATTGGTGTGAGTCAAATTTTTAAAAAATGACACTTTTATACGTATCAGGAAAAAAAGACCATTATACTAACTAAAATAAAATTTATATATATATATATATATATATATATATAAAGTTTAACATGAGGTTTATCAAACATTCTTCAATAGCTTTTGGTCTACTTCAATTTGCATGCTCAAACTACATTCCCACTGCATATAATGTAAAAAAAACACTTTATTCAGAGAGACTTAAAATTTTCCTCCATCCCCACAATCAAGTGCATTAACAGTGTGAATCTCAAGGTGCTTAAAGATTATATTAATACTAATAGAAGATTTTCTTCCTTCAGCTTCAAATAAAACACTACTGGGAGATAAAGGCAGTAATTTCTAGCTTTGTGAATACAGATGAAGCCAAAGAGTAATTAGTTTTTTTCCCTTACACTCAAGGTAAGTTGTCTTTAGGCTCAATTTAATTTAATTAATATTCTCAAGCAGTATTACTACATGGAAAGGAGGGTGTATGCTGATAACTGAAACAGAAAGCATCCACCTTACACACACAAAAATATAAATATTAATTGGTCTCCCAAAATAGTCTTTAGAAGAAAACTTTGAACAGAATACCTGGTACACCTAGTGGGTGGCAAAATTCAGGGTACATGCCAATTATTAAGGGAGGCTTATTTTAGACAATTAACTCATCTACAAGCACCCTTTATAACTGTGAGTAAACTCCTTACTACTGCACTCTATCATGTGATTCTGGCATCAATTACCTTCCAGACTTATTTGTCCAATAGAAATGTTTTTTCCTTCAGCCATTACTGCTAAGGAAGCTAGGTAAATCCAATCAGCTACATTTATTTTTTCTTTTCTTCATAAAAAGAAAATCAGACAAACAGGTTCTCAACTGCTCTCACAAAAATAAAAAAATATTGCCACAGACTCTCCCCACCCACCTCTATTTCTGTACATTCAGGGTTTCATAGATATTTTTGGAAAAAGGAGTGAATCTAACCAAGTGTTTTAGCAAACAATTATTTGACTAAGTTTCATGCTAGCGTAGGAAAAGGTCTTCTGCCTGGGGTGGGGGATGCACACCAGAAATGGATGCTGTAAAGAAACCCTTTTAGGAATTTTATATAGCACTGCTGTTTGTGGATTTATTTTTAATTACATTTAAAAAACGGAGGGGCTGTTTGATAGAAATAGTAGCATGCCTCTCCTCCCAATCCACACAGACCATACCCTAAACCACTTCACTGTAGAAAGCCCTGGCTAGTGAAATGGTCTCCTAATACTTCCTTCTGCAGCTGGTCTTTAAGCCTTTATAACCAGGGGGTTGAAGTCACGCTCTAATCTCTTAAATGTGTAAGAATCAACAGAGCTCCCCTTTGAACACCCAGCCTACACCAAAGCACAGAACAGATTGTTTCAAATGACAGCTGCATTCTGGCAGAACACATAGATTCTCTACCAAGAATGGAAGACAGGAAGCATCACTCAGTCAAGGGAAGAGGCTGCCAGCGGGAGGAAAAAAAAAAAAGGAACACTGGTTTGAATAAAAGATCAGTGTGACACCAAAAAAAGTATATCATGAACATACTTTGTGTCTCTCTTTTGATTGCATCCTACTCCTCCCTCCCTTTGTATGTTGCTTGTCTTTATTAGACTGACAACTTTTTGTGGTAGGTGCTGTGCCTTCCTGTGCATTTGAGTAGTGCCCAAGACATCATGGCTGCTATTGAAATACAAACAACAAAAAATAAATTCTCTGAATAAACTGGATTCAAAATTAATCACACCCTGATGCTAAGAAGTGGTGCAGAGACATACCCCCTCAACAAAGTCAATGCAAGTTTTTTTAGTTAGTCCATTAAGTAAATGAGCTGTGACCTGCTGACTTTAGTCACAGATGTCACATTACTCACTGTGTGTGTGTTTCGTTCACTTTGTTGTCAGTAGGTGGAATTCCACACAAGTCAAGAGGGTTGCAAACACTTACACCAGGTCTGAATTTGATTCTACATGGTGGCCATTTACTTAAGTCTAATTTCTTTAATAAAAATGGCTTCATAGTTCCACTGTCGTATTACTTTTCACCAACAACTTGAGTTTATCCCAGGTTTCAGCAAGTTAGTTTAAACTAACACGATGTTTACTTCCAAATGAAACTACCACCCAAGTGCAGCTTAAAATTAGTTGCAGTCAGTTTAGGGTGGGGGGAAAAAGCTAATGCTACATGTATTTTCCAGCTGCATAACTAAGATTTTTTGTAGGTTCTTCTCATGTTCTATAATAGTGAAAAAAATGTTTAAGTTAAACTTTAAAAAAAATTTTAAAAAGTTATTTGTGGGTTCTACCCACTCCTGGAGTCAGTTTTGAGATGAGCTACATTTTATTTTTCCCTGATTTTTGTTGATAAAGCCTAGACAATCAATGAACTAGTCAATGAACTAATTGATAAGTGATCATTAATATCTGGGGGCAACTACATCTGACAATTTTGAATTTTTACATTTCAACCATTTAATTTCTGTATAAAATTGTAATAAACTTGAGTTCACTGTACCTTAAAATTCATGTTACACATATTGCACACATTTTTAACTATGACTGAGCACTATGCAAAATATCCACATTTGTTTACAAGAGGTCTGAAGGGTACTATACAGAACCTGTTAATGAAAGGCCTGTACCTGCCAGCTTCAGTGGGATGAAGAAAGGGAAACACATTTGGGATTAAGAATTTCTAGAGCAGCGGTTCTCAAACTGCGGGTCAGGACCCCAAAGTGGGTCAGGACCCCATTTTAATGGGGTCACCAGAGCTGGCGTTAGACTTGCTGGGGCCTGGGGCCGAAGTTTGAGCCCCACCACCTGAGGCCAAAGCCCAAGCCCAAGCCCCACCACCCAGGGCCAAAGCCCGAAGGCATCAGCCTTGGCTGGCAGGGTTCAGGTTACAGACCCCCCCCACCTGGGGCTGAAGGTCTTGGGCTTTGGCTTTGCCCCTGCCTGGGGCAAGCTCAGACTTCGGTCCCCCCTTGGGGGGTCATGTAGTAATTTTTGTTGTCAGAAGGGGGTTGCGGTGCAATGAAGTTTGAGAACCCCTGTTCTAGAGGAAATGGGCTACCCAGATTAGTTGTCTTTTTGAAATAAGAAAGCCATATAAACCTGACTCGTATCAATTTTAGTATTATTGGGTCAATACGCAGTGATGAAATGCCCAAATGTTAATTTGAGACTGGAAACTTCCAAGAACTCAAAACTGCTGAAAGAGCCCACACAAATGTTCCACTCATCTACATTTCACTTTTGGGCTGAAACAAAACAAACAGGAAATTCTAATCCAGAAGAATAATTAAAGAAAATGTGCCTGAAAAGCAGGTGCTATAATAGAATCAGTTTTGCAATCTTGACTATAGTATTCCAATTCTTTAAGTGCCCTGATTAAATAATGAAGTTAAGGTTGTAAATTATTTTCTTTGTTGCTTGGTGTAGTGATTTTGCTAGAAGTTGGGAGTGGATGACAGGGGGTGGATCACTCAATAATTGTCCTGTTCTATAATTGTCCGAAGAAGTGGGTTGTAGCCCACGAAAGCTTATGCTCTAATAAATTTGTTAGTCTCTAAGGTGCCACAAGTACTCCTGTTATTTTTGTCCTGTTCTAGTCATTTCCTCTGAAGCATCTACTACCAGCCACTGTCGGAAGACAGGATACTGGGCTAGATGGACCACAGGTCTGACCCAGTATTGCCATTTTTATGTTCTTATGATTTACAAAACATTGTTTGCCAGAGATAACACAATGAAAATTTTCTTGTAATAGGGTTCCACATTGCTTTGAGAGATACAGTCACTGACTAGACTCAGTTTTAATTGTAGCTTAATTGTACTCAGCAATCCCCAATGCAACAAGGTTTTTGTGGTGTTGATAAAATGAAAGGCAAGATGGACCTTTTGAGACAGTACTACATAGTGTTCTCTTAACTTTGTCTGTGCCACAAGAGTGCATCCTGGAGCTTAAGTGTCAAACTGTGACAACCTGGTCCTTTCTGGACAGACACATGTGCTTCTAAGGTCCCCTGGGTCTAGGTAGTTACTGGTCACTACTCCTAGTCTGGGGGGGGTGGGGTCTGAGACACAATCCTGCGCGCAGACTATATCTGACACCCTTCTGGGCACAGGAGTGGACAGCCTGGCTCCCTACATCTTGGTACCTGTGCCTTGGCCCTCCCAACCCCGGAGTTGT
The DNA here is from genome assembly GCF_002925995.2 of Terrapene triunguis. Taxonomy (NCBI): domain Eukaryota; kingdom Metazoa; phylum Chordata; order Testudines; family Emydidae; genus Terrapene; species Terrapene triunguis. The sequence goes on from NW_020664409.1 coordinate 40,769,823, forward strand.
TTAGACACATTCCCCCAGAGTCCATCTGGTTGTGGGAACTCTGGTTTTCTAGTGAAATCCTTCAGAGACAACATGGCAGTAAAGCAAGGGACACTAGCTTAGCAAAGAAATTTCTTAACCATAGTTTCAAGAATTAAAGCAAGTATTACAGAGTTAAAGATATTTGAAAAACAAACAGCCCTGAAAGCAGCACTCTCCCTGCCCCCCCGCCCCCACTCCAGTCTTCCCCCCATGTCTCACCTTATACCTCCTACAAATCCTGGGTTTGGTCAGCATTTCAAGGCTAGACTCTGACCCCTTTTGCCATGTGTCCAGGCTGCAGAGCTGCAGTCCCTTCCTTCAGCCAGCCTTCTTGTAGAGAGTACCTTGTTCACATGGATGTGCTGACAGCCGAGTGACAGCACTGATGGCCCTTGATGGCTCTCTCTGTTAGCCCTCTGAGGTGTCCCAGCCCAACTATGAGCACAGTATCCAGAATAGACTGTCCTTGTCAGATGAGACAAGTTTTCAACACCACTTGGGTATCTCAATCAAAAACAGGAAGGATACAATGCAAAGCAAAGGTTACAGTGAAGGTTACAATCACAAAATGGCTTGAAGGACAGCTAGGTATGCGGCAGCGGCTAGGTTCAGAGCTGAGCTAAGACACACACCCCTTTGCCTGCATGACTGATGTACAGGATTGGTGTCTCCCCACAGGGTGGGCCACCTGCTTAGGGTGAGAGACTATATCTTGTGAGATCTCTTCCTCACTCTTGGAGGAGATTAAGGGTATGCGTACACTGCAGCTGGGAGCAAGCCACTCAGCCCAGGTAGACAGACTCATGGTACCATCCTTGGCTCAAGCTAGCATAACGCCGACAGACCCCCATCCGTGTGTGGTTTACACTAGCACACTAGAAATAGCAGTGTGGACACTGTGGCATCAGCGGAGGCACAGGCTAGCCATCCAAGCTCAAACCTGCCCAACCCCCTGTATTCGAGCTCTCAGCTGCAATGTAGAGATACCCTAAATTTTAGGTCCCATTGGCCTAGACACAAAAGAGAACACACCCTCTTTGCAATTACTGTAGCACCCAGCACACCACTCCAAACACTCCGCTTCCACCATTCTTGTAGGAGCCTGCCACAGTACACTCTCACTGTCTCACCATGAGGGAACAGAGGGATCCCAGGAGGAGGGGTTCTTGTGGGTGGCAAAAGTCTAGCAACCTCCAGAGTGTGGGGCTACTTGCAATAATGAGAAACAGCAACTCAGACTGTTGGTCTCTTAGAAAACTTTTTTGTAAAAAATGAACAAAATCTAGAACTTACATGCATTACATTATTGGCCCAATTAGGTTTTGAAGTTGACTTCACTCTAATACAGAGAAATCTTTAAGCCAATATACAACCTCCCAAGTAAATGGATTCAGTCACCATTTCCCATCTGAGTAATGCACTATATTAATCTTGTTTCTTTATACAACTGTGTACAAGTTATACGATGGAAAGGTAACTCTTTAACTTAAGGTTAAAATAGCCTAGTAATCTTCCTAAAATTCAGCAGCTATTTGAAGTACACCAATAACTACTGCCAGTCAAATAGATCTCGCACAAAGATGTATATAAAAAAGCAAAATGGAAATTGTGGTTCTTGTAAATCTTTAAAAAAAAATCCTTCATTCAGAATTTAGCATTTTGAGCCCTGTCACAGAAGTATGACGAAGTATGTTTACTGTATAAAACAATGTTTGTCACTAAAGCAGATAGATGTGACTGACTACATAAAAGGCCAGTTCTGTTGACTTATTTCTACACGGTATCTTCTAACTCAATACTGGATACAGGTATAACTGCATCAGCAGCACTTATGCTTCAACCCACTCTCCCTGACAGACCAAACTAGCTCCAGTTTAAAGCACGACTTAACTTGAGTTAGAAATGTGTGTGCAAAGACATGAGTTGGGGTAAGGGCAACACTCAGATTACATCTCGAGCTAACACAGCAGCGAAGACAAGATCTTAGTTTGAGGGACTTCTACGTTCCAGTCAGCTACACCTATAAACCCATTGCTGTTGATAGTTATAAGTGAGGGTCTACTTTAGAACCCTTATAACCAGTGATGAGGCACCCGTAGGTAGAGAACCCAGTGTGAGTTTGCAGGGTTTGTAGTTTGATTGATTTTAAAACTCACTACATCCAACATGCATAGCTGATTCCAGATGTAAGCACCTTTTTAGCAGTATAACTGTGTCCATACTAGTAAAATTGGTGCATCTCCTATAATCTGTTTCTAAGTAGATCTATTTAAACCATACAATACATGATGTTAGGTAAGCCCTACATTTTCAGAGTAGGACCACATACTGATTTTAATTATCTTTGATTAAACATTAAAAGGACTTCAGAGAGTCATATTCAGAAATGACTTCCATTATACCCCTTGGACATGAGCCCCAAGTCCTGGCCAGTGTGTCCAAACAAAATAAACAAACTTTCCACAAACACATCAACCACTTCCTCAAATTCACATTTTAAACCCATCCTTAATTATTCACTTAAGTCTCAGCCAAAAGCAATATCAACAGAAAGCCTGAAAAGGTGGATAAAGAGTACTTTCAAATGCTCAGAACAAGAAAGCAGCTTTTTAAAGGTGGGATTTTCCAGAACACTCAGCACTAGCCTAGCTCTGCTTCCATTGAAGTAAAAGGGATTTCTGCCATTTGTTTCATAATAGATGTATGAATGAATGCTCATGACTCCAGTTCAGGATACTGGAGTAAGAGTTACTTTAGAAATGCACATAATATTACTTTATAGAAATAAAGGCAGAGTTTGATAATCTCAGAAGCCCTTAGAGAAATGTTTCAGCTTTGCTTTGTCACCTGACAACAAAAGTTTAGTGATTCTACCCCACCAAACACTGAACTTAAAAACTTGCTATTACCATCTGCTTTAATGTCATCGGCATTCTCATACTATGGTAAAGAAAGAAAACGTTTCTTTCTTCAGAAAAAAAAAACACTGAGACCAAAAGCACTGGAAGTATGAGTCTTTGGCTTAGCTACACGAACAACTCTGAAAGTCACGTTTAAGTATTTACATTTAACAAATGCTTAGTGTGTGTCTGGACCAATTACGTGCTCTCTAGGAATGGCGTATGTTTCACCATATATGAGTACAGAATTACAGCTGCATACGTTAAATAAAAATAAAGTCCAAGAGAAAGTATAAGAAATCTACACCTCACAGGCTACTTTCTAAATCAAAAGGCTCAGAGAAACAATCCAGGGCTTAATGTAAAGGCATGTGTTTGTTTTTATTTTAAATGGAATCATGCTATATTACATCTTACTAGACTTAAAACATTGAATAAAAATTACATTCTAAAAAAATCTTGACAGGCCAAAAACAACCCAAGGCAATTTTTTTTGTTGACCTCTGTAGAAGCTGTCAATACTGAAGCCTGGGGCAATGATAACCAATCAGATATCAAATTTCTGCTTCCCGATTGGCTATACATAGGGGAAGATTTTTGAGCCACTAAGTTTCACCATCTGGTAGAAAGTCTGTTTAAAATAAAATGCCCTAGTTAATTCACAGGTCATAATGAAGATAGCCAGGTATTTCTGATGAAAATGCTTTCTTTCAGAACTTACTATAGCTGAAGTGACTTCCAATTTTGAAGGGCAAGATTTACTGGGCTGTTACCAAGATGGGATTAAGTACATACCTAGCTTGTTCAGTCAACATAACTCCCTTATCAACTAAAAAACCCCTCAAGCCAGCTGTCTAGGGCAAGTACATGTGTGTCCCATCCCCTATCATCACAGTAACTGTACCCCTTGCAAGGATTTAGGAAATTAATCTCTCCCCTTGAGAAAACACCTCAGTACACACAATGAGTGGCCCAATCAACAGATGTAATTCCTGCTTATTACTGAATAATTCTTTGGCAAAGTGAACAGAGTCATGAATAGAGCTTTGGAAACTGGCAGGAGGGGAACGGAAGGAGTCAATAGTTTAAAAATGTTTTACTTTGATGAAAAGATACCAACTTAGGACCAAAAACCCCTTATTTACTATATTTTGGAAGTGCAAGAAGACAGTTACAAGCCCCTGCAAAGTAAGGCTATGTCTATATAATGCAGACAGGCTCCAGTTGTCAGCAGGCAGGAGCGAACCTAAGACCTCTGAGGTTTAGCATATGAGCCTCTACTGCTTGAGCTAAAAGCCACATGGGCTCTTATCCAAGGCTGTAGCAGACTCATGAATCTCTAGATCAGAGATGGGCAAACTACAGCCCGCAGGCCACATTCGGCCTGCGGGACCCTCCTGCCCGGCTGGCTTGCCCCCGGCCCCTCCCCTGCTGTTCCCCCTCCCCTGCAGCCTCAGCTCACTCCGCCGCCGGTGCAATGCTCTGGGCGGCGCAGCTGCGAGCTCCTGGGGCAGCGCAGCTGCAGAGCCCAGCCTGACCCAGTGCTCTGTGCTGCGCGGTGCATGGCTGGCTCCAGCCGGGCGGCACGGCCGTAGCACTGCCAGCCACCGGTGCTCCAGGCAGCATGGTAAGAGGGCAGGGAGCGGGGAAGTTGGATAGAGGGCAGGGGAATTCGGGGTAGTGGTCAGAGGGTGGGGGTGTGGATCGGGGGCGGGGGCAGTCAGAGGGCAAGGAACAGGGGGGTTGAATGGGGGCAGGGGTCCCGGGGGGCAGTCAGGAAAGAGAGGAGGGGTTGGATGGGGCGGCAGGGGGCAGTCAGGGGCGGGGGTTCCGGGGGCAGTCACGGGAC
>NW_020664409.1:40774692-40775731 GCF_002925995.2 Terrapene triunguis
GGGGGGGGGGGGGGGGGGGGTGGGGGGGGGGGGGGGGGGGGGGGGGGGGGGGGGGGGGGGGGGGGGGGGGGGGGGGGGGGGTGGGGTGTGGGGGGGGGGGGGGGGGGGGGGGGGGGGGGGCCGGGCCACGCCTAGCTGTTTGGGGAGGACCAGCCTCCCCTAACCGGCCCTCCATACAATTTCTGAAACCCGATGCGGCCCTCAGGCCAAAAAGTTTGCCCGCCCCTGCTCTAGATAGTCTAGGTGCCACTAGAGGGGTACAGAGCATCACACCAAGCAGGCACCAGTTATATCCACACTACAAAATTATGTTGACCTAACTTATGTCGGCATACAACCACCGCAGTTATTAAATTGCTTGTGCGTGCATGCACTTTGCTCCTTGCATCAGCACTGCGTGTCCTCACCAGGAGCGCCTGTATCAAATGTATTGTCAGCGTGGGGCATCGTGGGACGGCTCCTGAAAGCCAGTAATAGTCAACGCATGCAAAGCAGTGTCTACACTGACACTGTGTCGACCTAATTACATTGACCATTGCTCTATGCTGCTCAGGGAGGAGGGGTTACTGAACTGGTGCAGAAGCACACTTATAATATTCCAGTGCAATAAGCTGCAATAATTTATCATAATGAAGTGTCACAGTATCAGAAACCTCCTTTTCCCTCACCCATACTATTTAAAGTGTTCCTGGAAGCATAACTTCTATTCCGCCCCTTTTGGACATTTGGTATGTTAACATATTTCAGCATTTCATTCAGCTCACATAAAACACTGGAAGAGCTATAGTAATAAACATACAGAAATCTCCTTTTATGGCATGCTATCGGTTAGTCATTAAACAACTTAGGCATAGAAAACTGCTAAAAGTTACTTATCTATACAGTGTAGTAAATTTACACAGATCTTTACAAGATGGACTAAGGCGATAGCAATAATCTAATAAGAAATCTAGTTTAATTTCCCTGCTAGGAAAATATTGTTCACCACTGTAGTTTTTAGTTGTTAACCGGAAGTCAAGGAGACTATACCCCACCCATG
>NW_020664409.1:40775831-40804998 GCF_002925995.2 Terrapene triunguis
GAGCCACCTTTACCCTTCTTGTTTTCATGTCCATCTTATCACCATTTTAACATAGGGTTGCCACCTGCATTCCCTCTCAGGTGCGCACCTGCGTGGCCACAAAAGAGGGCATCAGGAGCTGCACACTTAATTAGTGGAGCCATGCAGGAGTGCAGTCACAGGTTGCCTAGACTCTGGAGAGGATGTGTAAGAAGTGAGGTGGGGGGGGGGGGGGGAATAGGAGGTTGGGGTGGGGGCAGTGGGATGAGCTCGGGGTGGGGAGCTTGGAGCGTGCAGGGCTGCAGCAGCCAGGGAGAGACGCCTCTCCCCCAGCCCCAGCACTGCGGCAGCCAGGGAGAGACGTCTGTCTGGGGTTGCTGCGGGGAGAGAGGGCTGGGGGAAGTCCTCTCTCCTCACCGCAGCCCCAGGGGCTGGGGGTTCCCCTTCAAGCCTCCAAACCTATCCCTCCCAAACCCTTTGCTACAGGGTTTGTAAGGCCCCCATAGAGGTTGGTGTAGGTGACAGAATCATCCCTCTGTGTGGCCATAGCTCCCACTAGTGTCATTTTGCCACCACAGTAGTCTTCAGTGTGACACCTTTTCTCTCTTGGGCTGCCTCAGCTTCATTATGGTTATAGCTATTATATATTAAAAGTTAAATATCTTTCTATATCTAGGTTTTTTTGTTTCTACTGGTGGCACACATCCACACATTACCTCGATATTGGTGCTGCACATAAAATTCATTCCGTACACAGCTGGAAAAAATTAGAGGGAACATTGGTTGCCACCCATCTGGGTTTTACCGGACAGTCCAGTTTTTGGCTTCTGTGTCCAGGTACCATTTAGGGTTGCCAGGTGCATGGTTTTCGATTGGAAAGTCCAGTCAAAAAGGGAGCCTGGTAACCCTAAATGGCAACCAAACCAAAAGTTCAGTAATCACGGGGCTGGGGGAGGTGCAAGGTCTTTAACCTGCTCAGCCGGGGCCACCTCCTACCTGCAGACAGGCTCCTTGAGATGATTCACTGAGAGATGGGGGATGAGGGAGAGGAGAAAGTGATGGGGGCAGGGGCTTGGGGAGAGATGGAGCAGGGGCGGAGTCTCAAGTGAAGAGGCTGAGAAGGGGCGGGGCCTTGAGGGTCCAGTTACCAGAAGTTAGAAAGGTGGCAACCCTATTTTAACATTTGTTTTGTGTGATATTCTAATGTATGTTTGGGCTTAGCAGCAGGGAAAGCTGTGGTGGGGCATATCTGGACATGCTGTGTACGTGACATGTGACCATCGCAAAGCGCATGGGTAACTTAAGATATATAGGGGGAGTGTTACAGTTTCTCTTGTGAAGAGAGAGACTCTGAACAGAGGAAGGTTTGTCTGCCCACAACCAATATGCCTCGATTATACACACACACACACACACACACACACACACACAGGGATTCTACTGTAGTTTTTAATAAATGGTTAAAATCCAAAATGGTCTCTTTTGAATTTAAGTATTGCTCTAGGGAGAAGGGAGTTCATAATATATCGAAGCTAAGAATATGCATAAGTGTTTGCAGGATCAGGGCTATAGTAAGTTACATTAGTTGCTTAATCATGTTATAGCTCTTTTCAAAAATCTGTACTCACAATTCAGCCCTACCAACCAGTAATGATTATTAATGTTTACACATGGAAGTGTTCCTGTATTGAGTGGCTTTGAGAATTGAATACACTATTCCTAATGAGGTATCACAATTATATATAGAGATAGAGACTATTACCCACCTCCCTTTAGACTCTTTGATAAAATGACTTCACAGACGCAGGCCAAAAGTCACACTGGTCTCTTTCTTCTATATTGCATTGTCATAAGTGGCCATTGCTAATTTAAGATAGAAAAGACACTAGTATTTGTCCTCTTTCTGCATATGTTCAGAGTGCAAGGGAGAAATTCACAACATGCAAAAGTCAGCCATCTCTCACACACACACACACACACACACACCCCTACCCCCTATTAAAAACTGCAATGCAATGGTTTGCAAGAAGAAACCTGAGCTGTCATATGAAAAGCTCCAATTTATGAAGAGATCAGGCGTTTGTCAGCTGATAGCCTCTTTAGAATTTTAGATCTAAGAGAAAATACAGCCTTAACCATCTCCCAGTTTGTTTACATGACTACCACATTGCTGATGAGATATACTTTTTGTAGTGACATTGAATTAGATTTAGCAAAAGGCCAAAGTATGAGATTTGAATTAGTTATTGCAATTTAATGTAATGGGCTGGATACAGATAAGCCGTTTTTGCTCATGATTTCCTCTCCTATATTGAAAGAGGAGCTCTAAGAACTCAGCTAGAAGAACTCAGATGCTAGAAAGATGTTCTAGTTTCACTACAGCTTCTGTAAATAGGTCTGTGCTATCTGATGTTACTTTGCAATTTCCCGATGTTATAGTCCTCAAATGAGCCCCCACACACGCCCCTGTGTGTCTCCTACAACAGTTTGCTACTAAAACTATTTAACTCTTTTACCCACCCTCCTCCAGTAAGAGAGCTTCAATGGAGGAACAAAGATACACTGAGAATTGCACAGATATCATTTAACCATTCTATTTGCAGCAGTGTACACTAGCCATCCTGTTTCAGGGACACACAGGATGATGTGCCCATGTATAGCATTCCTTGCAAATGTTGTTGTACCTATTCCTCAATGTCTTGCACAGTTTCATAATAGCTATTGTCTTAGACATATTTGCACCTGCTGAGATTTTTTTTTTTTTTTTGCGCATCAGTGATTCTTTGACTGGTTCTGTGATGCATGAAGGCACATGTAGGCACCTGCTATACCCTCACTACAGATGCCATGGGGGGGGGGGGAGGTCAACCTTCCCAGCAGTTGCCAGACAGACTCCAGGGCCCAGAACGTATGTTATTATTAAGATGATCACAAACATCTTTGGGTGGCAGTGCAAGATACCAAGATGAGTATTTCCTCCCTCTACTGCTCTCAGGCCTGTATGCCAACTTACAAATGGCTTGGTAGGTGACAAAGTTCTCTCAGCTTCCAAAGCAGTCACTGGATTGTGAGAAGCATTGTTGGATTACAACTGGAAAGACAAATTGCACCACTGCAGCTGCTACACCAGCCCTTGCCATCAACACTAGACTTCCAAAACTACAGAGCAGCCTGAGGAGACAGAGCATGGTACTTTGCATTTGTCTGAGCAAGGCTGTCACAATGGAGGAGTATTAAATATTGAGTCAGATCCCAATATTAGAATAATTTGTGTAGCACAGGAGTTCCTTCACCAGGACAGGTTAAGCATGGACAACAGTCTAGTTTCTCCACACATTTATGTGGGCTCCCAAAGTTGTAGTGAGAAAATGTGTGTGTAAAATACGCAGGGCCATTTTTTTGCCTTTGATTACACTAGAGTTGCCAACAGTCTAATCACACAAACCCAAACACCCTTGCCCTGCCCCTTCTCCGAGGACCCCCCCCGACCCCGTCACTCCCTTTCCTCCACCCTCACTCACTTTCACTGGGCTGAGGCAGGGGGTTGGGATACAGGAGGGGGTTCCGACTTGGGGCAGGGGGTTTGGGGTACGGGCTCTGGGAGGGAGTTTGGGTGCGGGAGGGGGTTCCGACTTGGGGCAGGGGGTTCAGGCACCAAGAGGGAGTTTGGCTGTGGGAGGGGGCTCAGGGCTGAGGTGCAGGGGGAGTTTGGAGTGCAGGCTCCAGGAGGAAGTCTGGGTGTGGGAGGGGGCTCAGGGCGGGAGATTGGGTGCAGGAGGGGGCTGGGGCGGGGGGGGGGGTTGGGGTGCAGGCTTCAGCCATGCGCTCTTACTTTGGGTGGCTCCAAGAAGGGCGGCATGTCTGGCAGTGGCCTCTTGGCGGCTCTGCATGCTGCCCCTGCAGCTCCCATTGGCTGCGGTTCCCCATTCCTGGCCACCGGGAGCTGCGGAGTCGGCACTTGGGGTGGGGGCAGAACACAGAGACCCCCTGGCCATGCCTCCTCTTAGGAGCCGCTGCCGGACATGACGCTGCTTCCGGGAGCGGTGGGGAGCCAGGGCAGATAGGGAGCCTGCCTTAGCCCCGCTGGACTTTTAGTGCCTGAAAGTCTCCCGGATTGGCTTCAGTAGTCTCCAGGAGATCGAGCCCGATTCCAGGAGACTCCCAGCCAATCCGGGAGGGTTGGCAACCCTAGATTATAGCAATGCAAATCCATCATCTAAAACAGAGTTGCACAACTGTGACCAAGAGCAGTATTTGGCCAACAGGAATTTAATACTCTGTGCAAAGTTGTTTAACTTCTGAAACATTTTAAGACATCTTTAACTTCCACATGATACTTTCAGAACCTTGGAAATACTTGTGGGGTGTCATGTTATTTATTTTTAGGATCTTTAATATAAGCAGCCAGGCTGCAAAGGTACTTCATAACAACTGTAGGTTCCTCACCACCATCAAGAGGGAAAGAATGTGACACTTACCCGTTCCCCAAACTAAGTTTTACAGCATTTTCTCCTGGTTTAGCTTTTCCAACATTAGCAGATGTGTACCTTTATAATACTGTTACATTTTAGTCTATTTTTTCCTAAACCTGAAAGGTCATAAGAATATTCTGGCAGTAAGAGGCTTTTTTAGCACTACACCACACACAAATTGGATGAGCAGCCAACTGCTGAGTGGGAGGCTCTTTTACAAGGGCCATTTGTTTGCCATATGTCTTTTTTTCTAGAAGAAACGAATTCCAGTCTTTGCAGTTTTAACCATAAATACAGCTTAGCAAACAACTGTGTGTAGAAAAGCATATCACAAAACTTAAATCAAATCACAGTATTTAGAGTCCCGAAATAAACTGAGACTGTTACAGGTTAAAGATTATGGCCCTGATCCTGAAATTCTATCAGCATGAACAGAGCCTTATGCCTGGATGGGGTCCCACTGAAATAAGTGAGTTGCATAGGTACAGGGACCTGCTCACAGATATAAGCCCTGCTTCTGCAACCTGAAGTGTATCATTAAGCCTTCTTTTTATTTATTAGAGAGAGAGAGAGAGAGAGAATTTTCAGGCAGACACTGACAGATACTGGCCTAATACCAATCAGATGGTGTATGTTTATTATTTACACCCTGATACAAGACATTACCTCTCTTTAGTCCACCAGTTCTGAAGTCAAACTCTGTCTTTGTTCATTCTATTTTCATAGTTCTCTATAAATATAAAGCTCACATTTCTATAGCAACCTTCCTCCTGAAGGAAACCAAAGTGCTTTACAAAGAAATTTGATACCATGCAATAGGGATCACTTCACCACCAAACACCACAGCCACGTCTGGAGAAAGTTAGAGCTGTTTAATACCACACAGCAACCCTATTTCTCATCCTAAATGCTTCCGGTCATGGATCACTGGGCATGCCTATGCCCTGTACCCCTCTGCAGTCTCTTGTGAGTGCACCCTTCCTAGTGATGGAGGCCCTGAAGGAAGTTCCACAACTCTCCCACTCTTAGATTGGGTCCCTCGGCTTCAGCATCTGTTTCTCACAGTGGCTCCTTTTGCAGGGCCCATTTGGCTTGGGTCACTGCAGGAGTCTCTCTCTCGGGAGCTCCATACACAGTGACAGCTCAACCTTTTCAAAACACAATACTACTGTATTTAACAGTGAGCTGAACACTGTGGTTAAAGAAATGGGTTAAAACAAAAGAGACTGACCTGCATAAATCTCACCAAACTTCACTCCTTCCTCAGAAGTTTTCAGTAAGTTCCATTCAGCCTAGTCATCCCTACTTCTGTGCTGGGAGAGACAGCAAGCCCCTGCAGCACTCAGTGAGAGAGAGACACACACAGACAGACAGACTCACTCTCCTCCAGATCTTTAACAACCACAGAGGTCAGGATTTATTTATTTACAGTTGATATGAAACACCTCCAGCAGTACTGAGTTCAGCTCTGATCCCCATCCCGCACTGTGCTAGAGCATTGGTTCTGTTCTGACTCAGAGTGCCACCCACCAAAGCGCTATCAATATATATTGCAGTCCACTGTTTTCCTCAGAGGTCTCCCATCCAAACACTGGCCAGACCCTGCTTCCAGATGTAGTTCTAATGCATTTCACAGGTAAGGTGCTTCATTTAGTGGCAGTGTGTGTCTGGTGCTGCATATCCTTCTGCAGTATGCTCCTTGACCAAAGCCATGGGCAGCAAACTAGCAGAAGGTTTATGCAGGATGGGGGGGGGGGGAACACTACTCAAGAATACACAGTAGACTCTTCGTATAAGCACTTCTGCATGGGGGTGGGGAGGGAATGCAGGAAAGACATTTAAATGCACTAGAACCATAAAGTTTGGGATTTTAGCATTGCTCTCCATAAACAGTTTAATCTACGTTTTTTTTTTGTTTTTTTTAAGTAGATTGTATTTTGAGCCTGTCAGACTTAACAAGTTTAAGAAACCACAGCATTTTTCCTACACAAGAGTTTCATCCATGATTTTCAGCAATCTAGTCCACTCTGTTAAAGATATTTGTACTTTTCAGGAGGTCATTCTTCTGAATGAAGGTAAATCCTAAGGAAGTACGCTGCCAATTCTATATTAATTATTTCATTCTCTAGTTTCTCATGAGAGATTAATAGATTTCATTTTGGCAGAGCTGACGCTAGTGACCAATTAAGATACAATGCAATGAGCTGTTCCACACAGTATGGGTTCTAAAATTGAAGGTTATTGACATGTCCAAGGAAAGGGATCTCTTTCTTCAAGGCTACATGGGAGGGACATCCCAAAACATTTTTCTCTTTTAACCATGGGTGAGTGTCATAGCATAGTGACCTTTAAACCACTGACATGAGGAACATTGAAGGGGACCATTGTCACGACTCCCCTTCCCAAAATGTAACTTACTCAGTGGTTTAGTTTTAAATTTCTTCCTTATCCTCTGAAGTCCATCAATCATCCAAAACAGAGCCTCTGTTAAAGTCTTAGCTTGTCTGCCAGGTGGCCCACCAACCAAGCTTGCCTGGGAGTCTGCATGTGACAAACCCAGGTATGCTGCATTTTCCCTTCACGCTACCTGCTCTGCCCTTGGGATCAAAAAAAAGAGTGTTTTACAGTTTACCCAATAACAGGAGCAGTATTCTTGTACATAATAAAAAAGCCGAGTGGGGGGGGGGGGGAAACAGTGCAGAAAAAGTGTGTATTTTCAGCTTGAACCAAAATAATGCTGTAGGCTTTGATAGTGTTTCTTCAGAGCCTAGGTCCTATAGAATAAAGCTAAATCTTCAGAGTTCATGGCATACCCCAACCTTCCATTGCCACCTGTTCTACTCTTAGGCTATGTCTACACTACACACCTTTTAGCGACACAGCTATGCGGCTACAGCCGTGATGCTAAAAGGTGCGCAGTGTAGCTGCTGTTTGTTGGCAGGAGAGAGCTCTCCCACCGACAAAAAACTTCCACCCTCAACAAGTGGCGGTAGCTTTGTTGGCAGGAAAGCATGCCTGCCCACAAAACGCTGTTCACACCGGCACTTTTCATTGGCAAAACTTTTGTTATTTGGGGGTATTTTTTTCACACCCCGAACGACAAAAGTTTTGCCGATGAGGTTCCAGTGTAGACAAAGCCTTAGCCTTACATTGTCCTGAAGTTCAGACAGAAATATAGCTAGCCTTTTTACTAACATGACCAGTACTCACATACGTATCTAACTCTAGGATAATCCATGTTAATTGAGAAAAACTATACACACCACACTATAGCTTAAGGCAGGGGTGGGCAAACTATGGCCTGCAGGCCACATCCGGCCCGCAGGACCCTCCAGCCCGGCCCCCGAGCTCCTGGCCCAGGAGGCTACCCCCGGCCCCTCCCCTGCTGTTCCCCCACCCCCGCAGCCTCAGCTCACTCACTCCACTGCCAGCGCAATGCTCTGGGCGGCGGGACAGCGAGCTCCTGGGGCAGCGCAGCTGCAGAGCCAGGCCTGACCCGGTGCTCTGTACTGCGCGGTGGCGGTAGCTTGGCTGTAGCGCTGCCAGCCACCAGTGCTCCAGGCAGCGCGGTAAGGGGGCATGGAGCGGGGGGGGGGATGGATAGAGGGCAGGGGAGTTTGGGGTGGTGGTCAGGGGGTGGAGGGGTGGATAGGGGTCAGGGTGAGGGAACAGGGGGTTGAATGGGGGCAGTCAGGGGACAGGGAGAAGGGGTGGTTGGATAGGCTGGCAGGGGTCCGGGGGCAGTCAGGGGACAGGGAGCATGGGTATGTGAATGGGGCAAATGTCCCGGGGGGGGATTGGATAGGGCAGGAGTCCGGGGGGGGCAGATAGGAGGTGGGGGCCGGGCCACAACCCCCTCCCCTAACCTGCCCTCCATACAATTTACAAAACCCGATGCAGCCCTCAGGCCAAAAAGTTTTCCCACTCCTGGCTTAAGGATATTTAAAAAAAAAAAAAAAAAAAGTAAGCACAAACCTGCTCACACTTTAAGGAAATATCTCCCCCTACAAAATTACAGTCCTGGATCACTAGCTAAAACTTAAACTCTACTTGAAACTCCTCACATAACCAACAAACTTATATTTGGCTTAGTAGTGTGTTTTCATTTTGCTACTGGCACTGCTTTATACAGCAGTTCAGTCATAGCTTAAGAAACCTGTGATGTCAGTTTCTTTAATAGGATACACAGTTGTGACTGCTTTGGTTCCCAGGCATAAAGTCTTCTGGTTTCCAGGGGGAGGAATGAAGTATTCCTACCAGACTTCCCATCAGCAGTTCAAGCAGCATACACTGACTCCAAGAAGAAACTTTTGGATGCCTGAGCAGACATTTACAAGTTCACATCATCCTGTGCTATAGGCTTCCTGCTCTCCTCCAAACTCCATCCCAAAAGTTTTCCTTTAGACTTCTATCCAGTGTGCTGTATTTTAAGCAACAAAAATAATATTCATTGTTTTTGCACTACACCTCTACCCCGATATAACGCAACCCAATATAACACGAATTCGGATAGAACGTGGTAAAGCAGTGCTCGGGGGGGGCGGGGGGAGTGCGCACTCCAGTGGATCAAAACAAGTTAGATATAATTCGGTTTCACCTATAACGCGGTAAGTTTTTTTGGCTCCCGAGGACAGCGTTATATGGGGGTAGACGTGTATTTACTTGCCATTTTAGTTTAGTTAAAACAGCTCCTTCTCTAATTTTGGGAAGTTAATCAATTCAAGTCCGAAATGTGGGTTTTACATACTATTTCCTACATCTGTGATAGGAAACCTATACCACTTTTTTCAAAAGTAGATTTGGACCTAGAGGAGACCAAAATCCAGGAAAGGGAGTGAAGACATGAATGTGAAAGGGAAGAAAAATGCACAAAAAAGAGTGGGGAGGGTAGAAGACGAAAGAAGGAAGGTGCAAAAGAATCCACATAATGAAGCAGCCACCCCCAAAACAATCATTTAAATATTTGTACTTGCAAGAATTCTGCATCACTGTTCTATAGTATGGATCTAGCAAAATAAGGATTACATGATCCTGTATTTGAATTAAAACCATAACTCTACCAGTTACTACATCATTCTTTGCAAGAGCTTCATTTGCAGCAGTGTTTGCTTTCTTTCCTACCCCCATAAACACACAGTGTCGTCAGCTATGAATAGTTCACCTAGACCTTCATTACCAATATGCATCTTCAGTCCATAACATTTGTCTGTAAGGAAAGAAGACATAGCAAGATTTTTTAACAGAGGAACAGGTTGTCTGCCTACTACAAAAGGAGACTGTGGATTCTTGTTTTGCAGAGAAAGTGATACCTACTATTTTTTGCCAGCTTCACCAAAACCAGTAACCACGCCCTTTGGCTTGCTTCCCATTCCTCTCTAACCCTTCCCCCAGCCTCTTGGCTGCTGAGATGGGCGGCTGCTGAGATGGGCTGCTATTCTACGCTTTCCTTGACCATTATTTTTAAATCGTCATCCTCAATTTATGCCTTGCTGTTCCTTCCTAAGCAGCAGAGTGAAACTGAACCAAATTTTTATCAGTTTTATTGCTGCCCAAAGGAATCTGAAAAAATCCTAATGAAGACTGACAAGACCCTGGTAAGCTTTCATCCAGCTGCAAGTTCGCAAAGCTAGAGCAACAGCAGAGGCGCAGAGCTGCCTGAAGAATCAGGAGGAAGATGCTGTATTGGACACAAACTCCATATTCGGCCAGTTATCTTCTCCAATTAGAAAGGCTAGAAATTTAGTTGCGTCTCTTCCCATCTGCCCCAAATGAAAATTTAGATTTTGGAGGAGCTGAAGGCTTTCATTAGGACATATAATCTGCTTTCCATAGAGGCCTATTTTTAAAATCCAGCTGGGAATCCCAGCTTTCAAACAGAAAAATTAATTAATCTCGGACTTTAATATGAGGTATTAAGGCTACAATCATGCTAGATACCTATCCGATCAGTCTATTAAAAAGATGTGGGTACAGGACACTTGTTCCCAAGAGAAGATACAAGAATGCTGCTGGCTGCAGTCTGCAGTCTGCTGAAGGACAGGGAAAGAGAGAACCCCAAAGAGCATCAAGAAAAGATAAGTCTCAGGTTACAGAAATATTTAAATAAGGGCCAACCACTACTAAGAAAAATGGGGGCTCTTTGATTCTTCAATTACACAAACAACTAAAAAAAAAACCACCCCAAATCTGTACCTTCTTTACTTTTACTTTGTTTCTGGAAAGGAACGGATAAATGATTTTCATGGACCTTTATGCAACTAACCAAATATTTGAGATAAAAAAACCAAAAGAGCGCTCTTATAATTGGATGTTTCTCTAACAGTTATGTATGACCACATGTCAGTGACTGTACTTTTATCAGCACTAATTGCAAGAAAGACATTAGCAACTGGATGTCTTCAAAATGGCACTGAAACCAACAGGGATCAACATCGCAGGTAGCCTTCCATACAACAGCATTGGCTACTGGGCCATCAGATGCATAAGTGTCTTTTGGAAGTGGCACACATTTACTTACATGAAGTGTACAAAAAAAAAAAGTATTACAAATGCTGCATTTAGGCACTGTTCTTTCTGAAAGTTACGCAGCCTTTAGGGCACGTTAGCCCCAAGAGAGCCATGTGCTATTTGGGTGTCAGGCTACACTATCTCAGGCAGGGTACAAAGTAAATTAAGAAGCAAAACATCCTGCTTCATGGCAGGGAGTGGTACAGCTGCATGTAGGGAAGAACTCATGTGAATAAACTCCCCACCCAATAACAATGCTACTCCCTGTTCTAGGTCTGATCCTCTTTTCTTGGAACCTCTCAAGGAGGATTCATTATGACCTAGGGCTGTACAGTTCCACTGGCAGAAAGTAAAATGTTTGGTATCAGAGGAAGCCAAATATACACGACCAGCTCTTCTTTCCAATTGTACAGATAACTAGACACTAGAGGCCCCTGCCCTTTACTGAATATTTGGGACATGGGGGAGGGGGTGCTTCCCTCAACTGTGGATTCAGAGTGGGAAGCTTAAGCGAAGAGTTGTCCTGGGGGGGTCCCCTTTTGAATGGCTGAATTTTGGCAGTGAAGACCTTCAGACAGTCAGCCAAGGAAGAACCCAGTGTCCCCTCCTTTCTCTACAGGCATCTGGGAGACACTGAACATACTTAGTATGTAGTGGAGATCTAGTAGGGTTGGCATAGTGCTGAGGGGCAGATAAGGTCACAGCTCTATTCCAAGCTCCTTGTGACCTTGGACAAGCCACAGCCTTAGTATGGCCATTTAATAATTCTCTTTGTCAAATGTTTTAAGAAAGTAGCTAGACTGGTAAGTGCCACGGTATGAAGACATGTGCCTTCCTTATAATTCCCAAGGATCCAGTTGCCATACAGCGTACGGCAGAAGGGTTGTCCAAATCACAAATCTGAATCCAAGAGTCAAGAGAACCTTTAGAAATAGGAGCAGCATCCAAATCCACAGATCACAGGAGTCTTAAGGTCTGTCTATACTGCATTTTAAAAATCACAGCAGCAAGACTCAGGCTTGTGCTAGGACGCTAAAAACAGCTGTGTAGACATTCGGGCTCAGACAGGAGCTTAGGATCTGAAACCCACAAGAGCCAGAGCCCAAACAACTACATAGCGGTTTTTAGCACCATAGGGCAAGCCCCACAAGCCTGAGTCTGTAGATCAGTGGTCCCCAAACTTTTGAGGGTCTCATACACATCCTTACCCCGTCTGCGCTCTGCCCCCTCCCCCTGCCCCCGAGAGCTGGGGCCAGAAGCGGGGCCTCTACTGCGGGGGAAGGGGTGGGAGTGACACGGACAGGGGTAAGGGGGAAGAGGCTGGTGCTGCAACTGGGGGTGGGAGTGAGCCACGCCGAGGCTCGAGACAGGGCCAGGTGTGGGGCCGGATGAGAGGGACGCAGCTAGGGGCGGGGCCCAAGCACAGCTGGGGGAGGAGAGGGGCTGGGTGGAGCTCCCTCTCCACCCCCTGTGGGGGCTGGTCCCAGCCCTGCTGCGCCCTCCTCCCCCGGAGTTCCTCCACACACCACTAGACCCAGGCTCTGAAATTTGCAGCCACAGTGTATCCTTGGAGCTCTCCAGCTTCACAACTGAAGAGGCACGTTCACTTATGAGAGGGCCTTTAGCCAGTATCATCCTCCTCATTAGCAGGAAACAAATGAGCAACACAAGCCTATGATGCATTCGGCCATGATTAACAAGTCTAACAAGTATTAACAAGCTTTAGAGCTACCATACAATAACATCCTACTAAACCAGCAAAGAGATTTCTGACTTATTCATCCCAGCTGCCTTACCTGTCAAAGGCTCACATGACACAGTTTTAAATTTTTCAATCAGTGCTTTGTTTAAAAAAAAAAAAAAAAAAAAAAAGAGACTCTGATAGCTATCAAAACACGTAGGTAAGCAACAGGACAGGGCATGTGTTATTATAGCGCAATAATTGCACACCTCCACTATGCTGTGAGGCATGAGGTCAAAGGCAGAATGCTTACAACACCCAAAATACATGACAGTGTAACACACCCTGGAATGTGATGTTCTTTTATTTTAAAAAATTAGAAAGTGTTTTCTTCTTTACTAGTTACATCATAGCTGCCAACTGTGTGTTCATATACGGAAGGGGGTATCCCCCCAAGCAATGAGAGAAATTTTTTTAAAAGTTTAGTTTTTAAAACATGTTGCTTTACATCCCTCTTCAGAGGAGTGTTCTTGCTCTGAGGAAGCTCATCAAACATGGCAGTCAGAAGAACAAATGAGGCAAGCAAGCTGCCACCTAGGTACAGCAGAATTAAGACCCTATATTACATTTTATATATAACTTTTTAAAAATCCTACAGTTCCTGTTCTGCAAGGTTGAATGAGGAAGTCACAGCAAAGGGGTGGGGGCAGAGATATTATTGGTTAAATGACCCTCCAGTTGCATCAAACTTGTTTATCTTCAATATAAGTTTCTCTTCCCTGCCTTGCTCTTTCCCCCCCCAGCTTTTTTTCCTTTATAAGAATGGCCATACTGGGTGAGATCAATGGTCTATCTAGCACAGTATTCTGTCATCTGACAGTGGCCAGTACCAGATGCTTCAGAGGGAATAAACAGAACAGGTCAATTTACTGAGTGATCCAATACCCTTCATCCAGTCCCAGCTTCCAGCAGTCAGTTAGGAACACCCAGAGGATAGGGTTGCATCCCTGACCATCTTAACTAATAGCTATTGATGGACTTTTCTAATTCTTTTTTAAACCCAATTATACTTTTGGCTTTCACAACACCCCCTGGCAATGAGTTCCACAGGTTGACTGTGCGTTTGTTGTGTGAAGAAATACTTCCTTATGTTTGTTTTAAACCTGCTGTCTATTAATGTCATTAGGTGGGTGAACCTAGTTCTTGTGTTATGTGAAGGGGTAAATAACACTTCCTTATTAGTTTTCTCCACACCCTTCATGTATTATATTGTATTATACTTACCCACACCATCTTTGTTGTTCTGTAAAAAAGTTTTGTTTTGTTAGTTAAAAAAAAAAACAACCCAATGGCTCTGTCAATTTTTAGAATTATTGAAGTCCTTGCTCCACATGTAATGCCTGCAGAATGACAAGTATAAGTAACGTGTCCACTTCTAGGGACTTTCAAAGAAAGGACATACAGGTGTAATGAACTATGATCACACACAGACACATTATGGTCAGCAGCAATGACTGAACCTGGGATCCTCAGCATCAAAAAGCCTCTACTTCTTGAGCAAAAAGAAACCTAAAGGAGTTCCAAGATATTAGAAGCCTGAATAGCCAGTACAGTGACACATGAGCACATGCAGCAGCCAGTGTATTACATACTCCTTTTCAAGCCTATGTAAAGTGCCGGAGTTTAGCACACTGGGGTCAAATCACACTGAGGATCAAAGTGTCTGTTTATGGAGCCACCATTCGTTATACAAGAAAATTCACCTTTCCGACTGACTCCAAGGGGACCACCACAGATGGGGATGAGGGAGGCAATCAATGTTGATAAGAAGCAGTATACTGCAGTCTGATTCTGCATGCTTTCCATTTCCAGAGTCCCTTTTGTTTAAAAGGAAAGTGTAATCACTGAAGTCCCTCAGTCCTATGCCCCAAGATAAGATATGACAGGTTCCCCCCACCCTCCCGACAGACTACTTTTTACTAATATCCGGAAAGCTATAGACCATTGCCTGAGCTGATGTTATTAATTTTTCCAACCTGGCTCATGCATAATTCACACAATCAGTTGAAGATGCTACAGAGACAGATGTCCATTTGTTCAGTGTGTGCATCTAGGACTAGGTGTATTTTAAACATTTATAAAGCTATTTTACAACAGGGTGCCTCCTTGATAGGTTTCATTTATGAAATAAGACGATGGGTACCAATTACCCTGGGAAAGGACAGACACACTAGACAGCAAATTAACACCAATACCAAGTAACGTAATGTCTTTAAACTCTCATGAAGCCAGATTCTATCCATACACATTAAGATAGGACTCACAATCAAAATGTTAATTTTGACCCACCCTTCATTTAACATGCATGTGAAGACTTTTATCTTTTGTTTTAGGAGCCAGATCACATTAGCCATTTTGTTTTAATTATATGAAAATTGAACTAGACGCTACATTAACTTTAGCTTTTACTCTAAAGGGAAGCAGACTGGAAACAGTATTCAAAAGGGAACACTCACAGACTTACAGCTGTGTCATACTTAACTGTTCCTATACAACAAGAATCTTGCCACCATCAATAGTAGAATTTTTACACTGAAGCAGTGGAAAAAACCCTGGAAGTGATGGTCAACAGGACAGTAGAGTTAAACCCAGGATTCATCATTCAATAATTCATTTCCATCCTGCTAAAAAAGCTTTGGGTGAAATAAATATTAATATTTAACTTTCTAAACAGTGTTTGTACCTCATTTTGAGGGGTAGCAAAAATAATGCTTGCTCAAAACTAGCAGTTATGTATACGAATGATAGTCTCGTGGTAATTAAACCTATAATCCAGGAGAATAAAATTAGTTTCAACTTCTCCTTCTCGTTCACTAGTTGCACTCAGAAATCATGATGGAAGCTACTTTACTATAATTTTGACAGAAAAAGCTATTCTATCCTTAAAAAAAAATAAAAATAAAATAAAATAAAGATTGCTATTATAACAGCCACAGGAACTCAATAGGTCTTGTAGAAAATACCAATATCAAAATGCTAGTGTGGTGTTCACACTGCATGTTCCCAATTCATAGGAGCTTAAAGTTACAGGATTCATTAAAAGAACAGTAGTCAGCAAAGCATTAGATGGCCAAGATTTATAGAGACACCACATTTAGCATCACATAATAACAAAAAGCACCAACAGACGTTTTAAATCCTTCAGAGGCTAGCTCTAGAGTGGCCATTAAGACAACTCTAAATGGTGTAAATCCACACCAAACAACCTGCCAAGTGATGGACATTTTTACAAATACAAATCAGAATTTTTGATATAAATTGGCTAGTAGCTAAATATACCTCCAGTACACATCAATACCAACTACAGCTGAAGACCATACCCTTTAGTAACACTTGGATCAGGGCTGGCAGTTGAGTGCATTAATGTGGAGAAGCTGCCATTAAATCTACGTAAACGCACCATCCAAACAGTAGATTACGAAAACTTCTCTGAGAAAAGGCTACACACACTTACACAAGTTCTTCTTTCCCAGTACATCATCACCTGTAACATTGCATGTTTTCAAAATAATTTCTAACTAATGTCTGAAGCTATTCCAGGACAGTGTCAGAACCCAGCAAGTGTGTATGTTCACCTCATATAGAGTAAGCTCTGAAATTCTTCATTAGTTAAGGTAAAATTCAGAAGTTGATATTTAGTTTTTGATCAGAACTTTTCTATACCCATAGAAGGCATTTTAATGTTTAGTTTACAATATAATGAATTACACTTAAGTAGGAGGGAAAGTTGGTTTTACTTTTCTAGTAAGTGTTTTATTTTTCCTGTGATGGTTTCTTTACTGGTAGCAAAGTGTATTATGCATATTAAACACACATTTTTTGTTGGTATTAGCCACATCCTATACTGATAGAGTCCTTATGCAAAACTAGACTTCTGTGGGATCTTGGGAGTATAGCCTAATTATTTCAGATTTTTATCTCAGACACATCTATGTAAATCTGGAGTTACTACATAGGGTGGAGCGACTCTGGATTCATACCAGTGTAACAGATTAGGATCTAACCCTAATCTCAAATTCAGAATTAATGAAACCAATATTTCAAGGAAAAACAGGAAATAAGTTAACTACTGCAAAAAGACATCACTAGTAACAATCATGCATCAATAACCCCCTTGATATGTGCCAATAATTAGTTTAATTTTATGTTCCCCATCTTCCAAGAGTACACTGAAGATTCTAAAACACACCATTCAGTATGTAGAAAGCTAAGTGTTTATTTGACCAAAGCATTACAGCTCAAGCAGTGCGGGGGTCTTTGAGATTGCTGCTACTATGCATAAACTAAAAACTGTTTATACTAAAGTTTAATGCCACACATGTTATGATATACTGATGTGCCTTCACACTGAAGAATATAAATGTAGCTTTTTAAATTAAGTTTCCAAACTCCAAGGAGAAATAGAAATGGGGGAAAAAACCTAGCGTAAGTCCCATCATTGAAATATAGCATATCACTGCTGCAAGTCTTTCATATTCAAAACTTTTTGCTTTAATGCCAGCAAGCTCTTCCACACTAAGTATACTTTTATTACACTAGTTATGTATTAGAACGAACCAAAACGACAGTGTTAACAAAAGAACAGTAATCTAGTCAACACAATATAGGAAAGAAAAGGAAAATGTGTTTCCAATTTTGTTTTACATTTTATTAGTGTTTATAACTCAAGTTGTCCATTCCACTTCCCATCCTCCCCCCCCCCCGCCCAGTTTTTCCCCCACAGAGAGGAGTTTATATATCTTCCTATGGTAGATTTTATTTAAATGCTAAACATGTTTATCCGGTCCAATTTGGGGGGGGGGGGGAAATACAGCAAATTCTTAGGTGATACAAAATAGTACTAAAGCAGTTTTTGCCACAAAGAAAATAACTTGGAAGTGATATTAATTCATTATACCACATTTATGTGTAACAATAAAAAAAAAAGCATACTTTGTGCAGTCTGTAGCAGGAAGGTATTGCAGTTGAGTTAGTATTATGCTATGATTTTATATCACTCTCTGGCTCTTACTGTGGTACTATTGTAAACCCCTACCATGAAAATATGCAGCTAAGTGTAAAATTTATTCCATCTCTGTCCTATTTCACTTGCGCTACTACTAAAAAGTACTCAAAAATACTATGAAATATTGTTAATGAGTTCATATGAAAACTACTGGCAGCTAATTATACTCCAAAATTATATCCTATTTTACTAAATAGTAGGGCTGTCAATCGCAGTTAACTCAAGTGATTAACATAAAACAAATTAACTAGATTAAAAAATAGTCGTGATTAATCGCAGTTTTAATTGCAATGTTAATAGAATATCAATTTAAATTTATTATAAATATTTATGATTTTCTACATTTTCAAATATATTCATTGCAATTACAATATAGAATACAAAGTGTACAATGCTAACTTTATATTTTTTTATTACAAATATTTGCACTGTAAAAAAAGAAATAGTATTTTTCAATTCACCTGCTGAGTACTGTAAGTGCAATCTCTTTATCATGAAAGTACAATTTACAAATGTAGAATTATTATTTTTTTATATAACTGCACTCAAAACAAAACAATGTAAAATTTTAGAGCCTACAAATCCACTCAATCCTAATTCTGGTTCAGCCAATCAAGTTTGTTTACATTTATGGGAGACAATGCTGCCCACTTCTTATTTATAATGTCACCTGAAAGTGAGAACAGGTACGGTTGTAGCCGATGTTGCACGGTATTTGAATGCCAGATATGCTAAACATTTGTATGCCCCTTCATGCTTCTACCACCATTCCAGAGGACATGCTTCCACGCTGAATTTAAATTGGCATTCAATTATTTTTTAACAATGCAATTAAAACTGATTAATCATGACTTTTTTTTTTAAATCTACTAAATAGTTATGTGATTTACCAGCGTGCTGCCTAAATAAATACAAATGCATTCAGTCTAATGCAGTAGCCCTGGGTGTGGCTTCAGTTCCTCTTATGCTCTCTGTTACAAAGTTCAGCCACAATCACTCTAACATCAGATATTTAGCTTCTCTCTGCCAAGCAAAGTGATCAGTGTAATTGACAGGCAATTCATTTTCTTTGATAGTTTATTTTAAAATCAATGATAGCTTTACCTGCATAATGTACAGGGATTTCTATCTTTGGCCCTATGACATAATGACCCTCCTCCAGACTATGAGCTGTAATTGTTGTCCACTGCCGGCATGAATGAATCACAAGATAATCATTTTCTCGAAGGCCTTCAACAGCGTCTCCTGCAAAACAGATGTAATTTTATATCAGATTCACTGCATAAAGAAATACTACTAAACTCTGCATTACACAACTTAAAGCCATTTATTCCACATTACGTTTACTGCAGTGATTAAGTATTTTACCCAACTTAAATATCAAAAGTTTCTGATGACAGGTTACAATCTTATACATTTTCATTTAGCAATTTACTCTTACAACTGGAGAAAATAAAATTAAATATTAGCTTAGGAATACTAGAAAAATGTAATTCAGTTATTCAGCAGCAACTCTAGGGTTCTTATGAAGAAAGCTAGAATGAGCAGACTTTTTGGCCTCCATTTATTTTTATTTAGCTCCCTTAATGAGAAGCACATGACATTTTAATTTTCAAAATAAAGAGATTACCAGTGTGCTTACTCATACTTTACTGGGGGTTTTGCAGCAAGTGGTGAGAGGGAACAGAACAAGGGAAGACTTCCCCACCCCACATACAATGATGAGCCTTATTAAAGAACACACTGGAATTGTCGGTACAAAATCAGCATTAATTGTTATTGAGAATTATGGAGTTACACAAAACAAGGTATTTTGTTTCTAAACAAAAGGTCCATTTCATAATCCACCTTTGCAATTATATGCTCAATCGTAAAATACAAGAAAGCACAATTCTGCACACTGGAAAGCAGAAGCACTTATAAGACTGATCACGTATCTCCTACTGTACTGTACACTACTGCAGTGGATCCATGTTCTGATCAAAAAGATAGCAGCGGAACAAACACCTCGGAGGATAGACGAACATGACATGGTGCAGTCACACAGAAATCTAAACTCAGATCTCAGTTTTATATACACATACAGATGTAGTTGGTAAGCATCACCTGTCATTTACATTAAATAATGTATTCAGATCAACACTTTTGTAGCACTAATGCTTGCTTTAATTCTATTTAGTAAAGCATTTTAAACAGGCATCATAGACAGAGGTATAACAAGTTACACATAAAATATACCGCATTGTTATAAGTGTCCTAGATAAAAGGATACCAAATAATTTTCACAAGTTTACAGACCGTAACAAGTCAGTTATTCCTATATACAAAGATATTTTGAGCTTACAACATTAACATTTGAAATTAGCATATCTCCTCCCACAGGTTCAGTCCATTCAGAGGATGACTTCCATTTTGTGCTCTAGACTGTTCTATAAGAATTCGCAGCCATATCAGTTATGGTGAACAGGTCATTGGATTTACTCCTGGGGGTGGAAAGATATTTCAGTTTAGTCATTCTACTCTCTTCCCACTCACTACCCAGTTGGCAATTCCTGTTATTTGAGGCTCAATCCTGCAGTCTTTATACCAAAGTTTTCTAATGCTGAAGTAAATGAAAATTCAACGTGAGCAAGAAATGTAAAGCCAACCTTTGCTTACGTGGTTTTGCCAGATGTCCTTCCTTTGTCCGTTGGCAGCTATCAAGCCCATCCCAAACACTCCAAGTTCATTTCCCCCATAATTGTCCAGCCTCTACAGCTCCTTTGGGTGTCCCTGTCAAATTTCAGATGCCCATGCCACTCACTATTCCTGGTCCGGACAGAAGTGTTTGGCATGTACAGCGCCTGTGAGAGTCACGTCACATGGCCATTCAAACTGGCAGACAAGAAGGTGCGATACAATTTTCAAAGAGCAATAGACCCATAATGTAAAAAAATAAATAAATAAATAAACAAACAAACACCAAAGCAGTCCATAGATAAGATATCATCACTACAATACCTCACACACTGGGTTCTGGGGCCATAGCATTTACATTACAGTGTATTTAACAGTCCATGTGCCATACTGTCTCCTACATAGCACGTTGCTCTTACCTATCTTCAATCACATTCAGTCTTTCTACTTAATGCATAGGAAAGAGCCTTAAGGCAAATTCATTCTGCCTTTAAAGTCATCAGAGACTGATGTGTAACCAACACAGGCCAGGGGTAGTGGGGCAAAAATGCCAACAATTTTAGGTTTTATTTTCCCTTTTCCCCACCAATCATGGCCAAAAAACTTTCATAAAGCAAGTCCTCTTTCAACCTTGCTATCAAATTTGGAAATGCATATTCCCCTCAACTACTACAGAAGCTCATATACCCTCTCCACTCCTGGAACTGGATCCTCCAAGTTCCTCCATGCAGATAATTAGTGCAGAATTTCTCATAATTTCACCATCTCGAACTGTTTTTATTTTCCCTGCTGAGGCCCTCCACAAAGGAGATACAGGCAAACAGGACTATGTAAAGTAAAGTAACAGGCAACTTCTAATACTCCGTTTGCAATGGCCACCACCTGTTCTAATCCTGGGAGCATGAAATGCTGCATTCCATCAAAGTACCACCCACCTACACATTTTAAAGACATGTTCTGTGTGAATTTATAGATTTAAGACCAGAAGAGGACATTAGATAATCTAGTTTGACCTAGTGTATAAAACAGGTCACAGAATTTAATCCACTTACTCCTGTATTAAACCCAATAACTTGCATTTGACTAAACAATATCTTCCAGAAAAACATCCAGTCTTGAAGATTTCAGGACATGGAGAATCCACTACTTCCCTTGGTAGTTTGCTCTGATTTGTCACGGTTAAAAATGTGTGCCTTGTTTCTAATTTAAATTTGTCTGGCTTCAATTTACAGTTCCTGTTATGTCCTTCTCCACTAGATTAAATAGTCCTTTAGCACCTGCTACTTTATCCATGTGAAGGTACAATTCTAGTATATCCTCACCATTTGTAGTCTAGAGAGAAAAGGTGGCTTCAACATAAGGATTGGTATTCAAAACTGAATTCTAAGTGGTATATTTATCACTTTCCTTGATATTCCAATGAATGGATGGAGTCTGTTTAGTTAATGTCATTTCTTCTACTTTCATTACAACACCCATTCCTGCAGCATGGTTGTTTCTGAACAAGTGAGGGGGTAAGAGGGAGTCTGGGGAGGAAATGGCAAACTTGCTTCACTGTAGGGGAATGACCTCCAGTCCCACCATGTTTTTGAAGTAAGGTCAGGTAATTGGCAGAAGAACCTCATGTGCACGTGCACACACACAGCCTTTCTAGAATCTCCCCCCTCTGGTATCTTGCCTACTCTGATCACAAGCTAACTGCTAATATACAAAACTTCTCTTCAAATATTTCGGTCACACACAGCAAATTAGAATTGGTGTGTTTGAAAAAGAGAAGATTTTACAGGAAGACATCCAATAACAGATTCAATTTCTGGTTAAGGCAGACTTACAGTTCATATGGTTAAATTCATGCTTTTTAAAGTAATTGGTAACAAGCAATTAATTTTGTTCTACAGTAAATATAACGATCATGCCCATATGGAATTAACTGGCTACAGTGCATGACGTTTGAAGGCAGTACAAAGCATACCTTGCACACCTTTTTCTGTCACTGAGAGTTCAAAGTTATAATTTCAAAACAATACACAAATAAAGCTTGTGTGTAATGATCAGGAATTTCAGAGGTCATCCTTGTACAGTATGAAAAAAAGATATACTCAAAGGACACAAACAGACACACAAGAATTGTTTCCTTTATCGTTCTCATGAAGTGATTTGTCAATGTTTACTGTATTAATTAAAACTGGGTGGGGACTAGGAGTGTAGAGTATCAGAGGGATAGCCGTGTTAGTCTGTATCCACAAAAACAACGAGGAGTCTGGTGGCACCTTAAAGACTAATAGATTTATTTGGGGATAAGCTTTCGTGGGTAAAAAACCCACTTCTTCAGATGCATGGAGTTAAAGTTACAGATACAGGCATAAATATACTGACACATGAAGAGAAGGGATTTACCTTACAAGTGGAGAACCAGTGTCGACAAGGCCAATTCAGTCAGGGTGGATGTGGTCCACTCCCAATAATTGATGAGGAGGGGTCAATACCAAGAGAGGGAAAATTGCTTTTGTAGTGAGCCAGCCACTCCCAAATTAATGGTGTTAAGTTTGCAAATGAATTGTAGCTCAAGCAGTTTCTCTTTGAAGTCTGTTTTTGAAGTTTTTTTGTTGAAAGATGGCTACTTTTAAATCTGTTATTGAATGTCCAGGGAGATTGAAGTGTTTTCCTACTGGCTTTTGTATGTTCCCATTCCTGATGTCTGATTTGTGTCAATTTATTCTTTTACATAGAAACTGTCCGGTCTGGCCCATGTACATGGCAGAGGGGCAGTGCTAGCACAGGATGGCATATATATCACATTAGTAGATATGCAGGTGAGTGAACCCCTGATGCTGTGGTTGGGTCCTCTGATAGTGTCGCTAGAGTAGATATGGAGACAGAGTAGGCAACGGGGT
Source organism: Terrapene triunguis (assembly GCF_002925995.2). Classification (NCBI taxonomy): domain Eukaryota; kingdom Metazoa; phylum Chordata; order Testudines; family Emydidae; genus Terrapene; species Terrapene triunguis. The sequence continues at coordinate 40,799,106 of NW_020664409.1, forward strand.
TTGTTACAGGGATTGGTTCCTGGATTAGTGTTTCTATGGTGTGGTGTGTAGTTGCTGGTGAGTATTTGCTTCAGGTTGGGGGGCTGTCTATAAGCAAGGACTGGCCTGCCTCCCAAGGTCTGAGAGCGTGAGGGATCATTTTCCAGGAAAGAAACTACACCATCTGCTCAAGAAACGCCCTGCTATAGCACAGGAACAAATCTACACAGACACACCCCTAGAGCCCCGACCAGGGGTATTCTATCTGTTACCCAAGATCCATAAACCTGGAAATTTCTCACAATCACAGTCAGCTTTTGTTAAGAGAGAAAAGATCCACTAGCAGTAGGATCTCACACCAAGATCAGGTTTTAAGTTTGAGTGCAATTGTTCAGAATTGAATGAGAGCACCGTGGTTGGTCATATGCTGGAACTGAAAGAAGTGAGAGTTTGGGTATTAGGATGTTTCAGTGGCCAGTCATGTCATTGGACGTTGGTGTGGATGTGCTCATTACCTGAACTGAATTTCCTCGATTTTAAGTGATTGTGTTAGGAAATGGACTCCAACAATTTTAACTGTAAACTAAAGCTTGGGGTAGAATATATTCAGTATTAACTCTATTCTTTCATACTAAGGATTTGGAGGTCAGTGGGCAGATGTGTGTTTATGTAGAGTTATATGGCTTCATGCATCCTACCAAAAAGGCAAACAGTGGAAGTATTTTACAGGAATGCACTATTTTACTGTGCAAGAGCAGATGCTTTTATTTAACCCAGCGTGTTTAGTAAATATCATCTACAAGTCTGCTGCAGTAGTTAAAATCACATCCTACTCTTAAAAGTCAGTGAATGGGGTTGCTCTAGTTTAACAATTAAATTTTGGTCCATTAAGTTTCATAAAACAGCATTCTTGCCCATTACACACATTGTAGGTGACCACTTTTCAATTCCAACAAGCACTAGTAAACTGACATTCAAGTTACTTACAAAATATGAAGATCAACATGAATCATTCACTTACAAAAAATATGCTGTTGAAAATAAAATACAGAGCTACAAGAATCTAAACATTGTAAAATGCCACATTTGGTCATCTTGGTTAAAAGTTTATATCCACCCCTTAAACATTAAATTTTTTACTCTGGAGACATTTAAAATGGAGGTAGAGAGAGTTTGGGAAAAGGAGAAAGGTAAGAGACAACCATTTAAATAAACCAGATTAACTAGATACCATATTTCCAGCAGAAAGATTCTGAAGGAAGCACTTCTTTGTCTTCATTCCAAGATGAAACTGAGCCTAGAACTATCCCTTATTCTTCTTTTGAAGACACTGAAGTTTGTAAATGTTTCTCTTCCTACAATGAAGAATCTTTTTCCTTTCTCACAAGAAAGCTGAAAAAGCAGCTCATGGTCTAAAATCATCCCTAAATTGTGAACCCTAGTAACTAACAGCACTGTAGAAGCTGACTATATGCCTCTTGGTAAAGAATAAATTGTGAGCCCTATTGGATGGCTTCAATCTCCAGGGCCACCCAGAGGGGGGGACAAGTGGGGTAATTTGCCCCAGACCCCGGGCCCCACAGGGGCCCCCCATGAGAATAGCTGAGGCTCACCCCCGCCATCCCCCCGGCGCGTCCTGGACAGTGCTGCAGCCACATGGCTCCAGAGGGCCTGAGCTCCTCCCTGCTCAGAGCCGCGTGGTAAGGGGGTGGGACTGCGAGCTCCGGGACGTGCGTGCTGAGGTGCTGGGAGGCGGGGGTAAGCGGCCGGGGCCATTGGATAAGGAGCAGGGAGTCCAGGGGACCGTCAGGGGACAGGGAGGGGGGGTTGGATGGGGCAGAGGTTCTGGGGGGGCGGTCACAGGACAGGGAGGGGGGGTTGGATTAGGGGGACCTCGGGGGGGTGGTCAGGGGACAAGGAGCAGGATGGGTCAGGGATTCTAAAACAATTCTCATTTGAAATGTTTAGCAGGGTTTTTATTTGTTTGTTTGCTTTTGTTTTTCTGCTTCTTGGTGAAACAAGAACCAAAAAAGCCTCCAAGGTTTTCAATTTGTTGTTACCCCTCTACCCCGCCTCCTTTCTCTCCCTCTTTACCTTTTTCTCGCCCCGAGAGGGAAAAGGAGGTGAGGAGAAGGAAAGCCCAAGAGAGGAAAAGCTCAATGAAAACCATTTTTAAAAAAAGACTTAAATTAAAGTGGAAAACAGAAGTTGAATGAAACAAAATTTTTCTACACATTTTTTCTTAAATGTTGTTTTGATTGAACAAAAAAAATCACCACACAGATTTCTGTATGCTCCTTATGCCTAGCCTGAATGGCCCACTGGCCCGAGTTCAGTCTCATAGAGGGCACCTGCTTAGGGTTACCATATTAAAGGTTTTTAAAAAGAGGACACTCCACAGGGCCCTGGCCCCGCCCCTTCCCCGCCCCAACTCCTCCCCTTCCCCAAAGTCCCCGTCCCAACTCTGCCCCTTCCCCGCCCCGGCCCCGCCCCAACTCCACCCCCTCCCCTGAGCGCCCCGCATTCCCCCTCCTCCTCCCTCCCAGCCACACGAAAAGGGCTGCCTGAGCACTACCGGCTTCACGGTTTGCTGGGCAGCCCCCAGACCTCCAGACCCTGCGCCCCCAGCCGGGCACTTCCCCTCCCGGGCTCCGGCTGCGCTGGGGAAGCGCCCGGCCCGAGGCACAGGGTCTGGAGGTCTGGGGGCTGCCTGGCAAACCATGAAGCCGGTAGCGCTCCGGCAGCTCGGCTCTTCAGCTACACAGACCTGAGGTGTCTGGGGGGAGCAGCAGCAGCCGCCGCCGCAGCGGGGAATCCGCCTGCAGCTCGCAGCCTGCCGGAGCCGCTCAGGTAAGCAGGGGACTGGGGCAGGGATGCCGGCATTTTCCCCGGACATGTTTGGCTTTTTGGCAATTCCCCCCGGACGGGGATTTGAGCACCAAAAAGCCGGACATGTCCGGGAAAATCCGGACGTATGGTAACCCTACACCTGCTAAATATAGCTTGCTTACCTTAACTGTCAGCTTCTCACCCAGCCTCTGTCCCAGTGCCTAGATATCTGGCTGAAACTGTTACTTCTGCTGGATGGCATGAGCACATTCCTCCTTCTGACCTATAACTGAGTCACTCCTTGGGCAAAGAAGAAAAATAGTGTATTTCTGCTCTTCAGATTAATCACAAGACAGTTCCTACACTATTTTAGCCAAGTATGTGCTTGGCCTGCCTTCTATGGCTCAGTCATGTGCAGGTAGGTGAAATAGTGGGTGAAAAACTGGTTGAAGGACAGTAATCAAGGAATGGTTATCAATGATACACTTTCAAACTGGGGGAATGTGTCCAGCAGGTCCCACAGGGGTCCAGTACTATTCAATATTTTCATAAATCAACTGGATAATGGAGTCGAAAGTTCACTTATGCAATTTGCAGATGAGACCAGGCTGGGAGGGGTTGAAAGCACTTTGGAGGACAGAATTAGAATTTGAAATGCCCTTGATAAATTGTAGGATTGGTCTGAAATCAGCAGATGAAATTCAATAAAAACAAATGCAAAGTACTACACTTAGGAATGAAAAAATCAAATGCATAACTACAAAATGGGGAATAACTAGCTAGGCAATAGTACTGCTGGAAAGGATCTGGGGATTATAGTGAATCACAAAGTGAATGTGTCAACAATATGATGCAGCTACAAAAGAGACTAATATCATACTAGGTTGTTATGACATATGTTGCAACCTTGTGCAGTATCTCTGGGGATACATACTGTATTAAGCTTATGAATGGTTTATGTATCACTGTGGGCCAGGGACTGTATGCAACTTGGGGCAGTGGAGGAGAGTGAGGGGGAATGAGACCACAGCTCCTCCAGGAACTAAAAGCAGTGGATGGTGATTTAAGGTGAATCACTCAGGTTGTAAAGACCTCCAGAGAGGTACCATGCCTGGGGACGCTTGCATAAACTGGTTCAAACTAGGTTTTCCAGAGACCAACGGACTAAGAAAGGGCTTTTGGCATAAAAAGCTTGCATTTAAACTGACTCAGGGCCTTCTTTTGATTCAGCAAGCAGACAAGTCCTTCTGACCAAAGAGGCAACCCTTCCAGAAGGGCTGGAAGGACTTTGGCTTACTAGGGTCCCCATCAGATTGAGCGGTGACATCTGATAAGCTTTTAGAGTGTGTCATAAACATACAGTTAAGGTTAATTCCTCTTTTACCTGTAAAGGGTTAAGAAGCTCACATAACCTAGCTGACACCTGACCAACAGGACCAATAAGGAGACAAGATACTTTCAAATCTGAGAGGGAGGAAAGTCTGTCTGTCTGTTGTTGTGTGTGCTTTTGCCGGAGAAGATCAAGGAGGCAAGCCATCTAACTCCATTAAAATTCAAAAGTTTTGGATTTTTTTTAAGCAGAATTTTTTTATTGTTTCTTTAAACAATCAAACACAGCAAGCAGCAAATATTTGGCCACACACTTCTGAAACCCCAAATCATGTTCAGGTTTTGGCAGACTTATTTTAGCTTTTCAATTAAAAAAAACCACAACACATTTTGAAGGAAAGCAGACATTGTCCGTGATTTTTTCTGCTTTTTAAAAACCCCTAGTTTCCAATCCAAAAAAAGTTGACGGAAAATATTTGTCCAACCCTTTTAATGAGCTTTAGTGCCTTTTAGCACTAGCTGATGCTGAGAACCAGTGATACCTTATAAAGGTGACTTGAAAAGAAATTTTCTCAAAACTGGGTTTGTGCTGAGATGCAGAAGGTTTTTAAATGTTTATTTTTCCCAGGGCCGTCCGGGGGAAGGGGGGGGCAAGTGGGGCAATTTTTCCCGGGCCCCACAGGGGCCCCCCACGAGAATACAGTATTCTATAGTATTGCAACTTTTTTTTACGGAAGGGGCCCCCAAAATTGCTTTGCCCCAGGCCCCCTGAATCCTCTGGGTGGCCCTGTCAATCTCCTCTGGGCAGACTTCATGCCATAGCTAAGTATTTATACCATACTCGGTACCATGGTATTCCAGTCCCAGAGCAACAGAATTAGACACAGCCTTAGATTATGCCAAACACAAAATCCATACCTCCTTTTATTGGTGGGTTCACATGTCAGTCAACGTTTGACCAGCCTCTAGCACTAGGGTTCCTACTTAATTTGTTATTCCTCTGATCTCTTGATACCCAAGGAAAGTGTGTAGCTGTGAATTTACCAATTAATGATCAGAGAGAGACTCAAGCTGCAAAATCTGGATCCAAGTTCAGACCGATCTTTACAAATCAGCAACACTGATTACTATTTTTTTTAAACCACAAATAGGTATTTCTTTTAAAATAGTAAATTCTCACACCTCAAGCAACTCTTGAGCCAATACTGACTGACAGAGCTGCTCTAAAGTGCAATTCTGTGTTGGCAAGATGGCCTCCATCTTTGTTCAGTGGGCCAAATTCCACCCTTAAATATGGAGGTGCAATTCCCATTGAAGTCAACAAGAGCTGTATGTACATGTCTATGGGCAGATTTTGGTCACTTGGTTCTAGGACTTCGACTGACCCACCTGAAAGGCACTATATCCCATTACCAATCCCCTGACCAGTCCAATCAGCTTTTTGTAAAAAAGGGTTGAGAAAAGTATAGAAAGGGCAACAAAAATATAATAAGTATGATTTATTTCAATAAAATGAATTCTGGGGAGCTGAAGTTAGAGTCTAAAAAAAGAGGGAGGGGACACATGATGATCAGTACCTGTTCAAGTGAAGGCAACTTATAGTCTCAGGACAACAAACAGTGGCCTATAGCCATAAACCGGAAAAAAAAAAAAAAAAAAAAAAAAAAAAAAAAAAAATTTTTACAAACCTGGGCTAAAACAAGACTTTTTTTTTTTTTGCAACGTTTTCACTGTTGCTTACACCAAACAAGAGTGA
>NW_020664409.1:40805098-40854499 GCF_002925995.2 Terrapene triunguis
AAAAAAAAAAAAAAAAAAAAAAAAAAAAAAAAAAAAAAAAAAAAAGGAAAAAGTTCTTCACAGGCCTGGTCTAAAACAAGACTTTTTTTTTGCAACGTTTTCACTGTTGCTTACACCAAACAAGAGTGAACTGGTGTTGACAGCCATAGGAGCTTTGCCAGTGTTTTTAAAACATTGCATTGGTGTTAGCAATGGTGGGAAAGTTTAAAAAAAATCCTTAGTACAAAACAACTGAACAGTGGAATAGAATCCCGAAGGAGATGGTCAACTTGCCTATATATTAGATTCTAAAATGTTAATTGAAGGGATACTGTGAATTCTCATGCAAAATTAAGGGTAAGACTGGAGGACATGCTCTTTTCTGAGCTTATTTACAATAAGGGATGGAAACAATGTAGAAAGTGTGATATTCTGGTGGTAGGTTTACCATGAAACTGCAGAGTACTGTAGAACAGTCAAAATCTCTACTATGCACAGTAGCATGTAGCCATTTGGAAGCAGTTCAATATTTCTCATCGAGAAAAAAAAATAGTCTTTTCCATTTAAATATCAACTCCAGTATAATTAAAACGATAGTTACTATGTTTCAAACACACAAACTGCCCAGCTTTGGTTTAACAGCTGGGAAAGATCACACAAATGAGAACAGCATGACAATCTTTTCTAGCCAAAGGCTAATCAATGTTTATTTCCCATCCAGCTCATGACCTAGGAGAATGTTACCAATGTATCATGTTTTATTTCTATGGCATGGTTATACTGAATTACCATAGCAACTTCTCCCTTGTAGAACAGGTGCCTCTTTATTCCCTCAGATTACTTTTTAACTAATCTGAAAAAAAGATTTGAGTAATTCCACTTCTAAGCTTAGATTTTGGGGAGGGAAGAAATGCACGTTTCTTGTAAAGTCGGAGTATTAAAATTAAGAGGATAGGATTTCTCTTAATATCAGTGAGAGCATGCAAGCTGCTCTCCTGCTTAATTCTGATAAGATCAAAATCTTAACTAAAAAAAGTCAGCACTACAGTTTGCTACCAATTTAGACCATAGACCAGTGTTCCCCAAACTGTGGGAGGTACGGAGGAATGTTCAAAGGGGCAAGGCAGGGCCCGGACCAGCCCCCCTGGGGGGCGGGAAGGGAGCACCATCCAGCCCCACTCTGCCACCAGCCACAGCCTGGCCCCCAGATCTAGCTTCTGACCGCAGTTCCAGAGGGGAGCATGGATAGATTCCAATAAGGGCAAGGAGGGGCGGAGCGAGGGGGCATGACGGAAAAAGTCTGGAACCCACTGCCAAAGACTGTGTCTACATCAGTTGTGTAAATGAGGCACCTTAATAAGGCATTAATGTTTCATTCTGTATTTAATTTTATAGAACCATGGGGGGTGGGTTGGTTTTGTTATTTGCTTAATCCAGTACCCCCTGGATCTAATCTCACCACCACTGACAGGCTGCACATCATATTTCTTCCATACAAACATATTCCAGAGACTTATAATGAGGAAAAGAAAGAGTTTAAGAGTAAAATGTGATGAATATTCCAGCTGTAAATTGTGATAAGAATTTGATTGAATGATATCATTTTGACAAGTATTTGAATGTGGGGAGGGAATTAAAACATTTGGTGTTGTGAAGAACAATACCCATAGCAATATGGAAAAAAACTCCAATACATTCAGGTCGACAAGGATTGGAAACTTTGCCTTCTGGTCACTGGTACTGAACAAGTATTTGGAAATATGTGTAATGGTACAACAAGCATTTCTAGCACTGAGAAATCATAAGTATGGGGCGTTACTGGGGGGTTCACCTAATTTGTTAAGATTCTCTCTCACCCCTTCAGTGTTTTTGCTATTTCACTGACTGTTAACGGACACATTTATAATAATTTCACAAAAATTAAGTATCTGTGCCTCTATCATAGTTCTCTCTCTCCCACACACACACATTCACACACTCTTAAAGACCTAAACTGTTGCTGTAATAAGTAATTCCTGGTGCACTTTTAATAGCAGCTGTTCTGTGCCATAGCTCCTTTTGAGTGCCATAAGCAGTCACTGTATGCACAGCAGCAGCCTCTCAGACTTTGCTGGAAGAGGGCAGTGGAAGTACAGGTATTAGTTTTACTAGGTTTTAGAAAATGATTTTAAAGTTTCAAGAGATTTTGAACCTCCAGAGCCAAGATTCACAGTTCTCCAATGGTGTCTCATTTCTGGTTCTCGTAGCTCATAAGATAGCAGTCTTTAAAACTGCTACTGGTTGCTCAGACCAGCAGTGCTGTTTTGTCACTCATTTATTGGATTTCAAACCACTGTAGTTTTCAGTTCCTTGACTACATCAGAATTTATTTTTGCCAAGAGACATTACAGCACCTAATAGGACAGTTGTGTAAGGGGGCAGGTGGGAACGTTTTAGCGAACAGTTCTCTCAGCATAGAAGAAACAAATTGAACAAGTTTGACAGGCTATGATTTTAGTTTCCCCCTCTATTTCTATCATTTTCTTATTTCAAACAATTGAAAACAGGGCAAATAAAGAAATGTAGTTGTACACTGAAGCTTTTTTGCAAGGCATCACACTTAGATGTACATTTCAGTTTTTCAACACTTAAAATCCAAGTCTACCGTGGAACAGTTAAAAAGAGTGAAGGTTTTAAATTCCAGGAGCAATAAGAGAAAGTCCTTTTTTAATCTAATTATGCAACACATGGGACAAATCTCTCTGCATTAGTTATTTTAATTGTTTATTTGAAATGAACTAATTAGGATAGAGTGCCTGACAGAATCATCATCTGACTTGGTCATCAGTGTCAGAAGAAAGAAGTGGATGATGAAGGAATCTCATGGCAACATTAGTTAAAATAGTTCCCCTTCTCATCCTCAGGATACCAAGACCTTCTGAGGCAGGGGTCCAGAGAGAATGGGATGTAAATTGTGGGTATATCTTAGACTTGTTTGTAACTAAGCTTTCTGGCAGTATTATTCAAACCTTTAATGTCTTTCCAATACATTTTCTGTAGAATCCACAAATATTTAAAGCTATAATTCTGACTGTATTTCAAATGTATTAACACTCAGGCATTTTCTTTAAAGATACTTGGTTCTTATTAATGGAGACAATCAGGAGTGGTGGTTGGATCACAGCCCCAATGCTTTCTTTAAAATTGACACCATCAACTTGCAATCTAGTCAAATACACACACACACACACACACACACACTTCTTATGAGTCGTTTCAGGTACCACATCTGCTCCTCCATCCCTAAGTTCCCCTATCAGTTTGAGGTTTTACAATCACGTTTGTGTTTTTTAAAGGAAAGGTGTGTCTTCTCTGTTCTTCTGGCAAAAAACCAAAAGAAAAGGAGAAGGTAAACAATGAGGAAAGTCATGTCAAATACACACAGTAAGCAAACTGGGTGAAAAATCTTTTCTGGATTCCCTCTAATCTTTAGTGTAACTTATAACAAGTACAAAGTGTAGTTTTAAAATTGATGGTGTTCTTCTAATCACAGGAAAACCCAGATTATTAGTACCCTTAATGTTGTGTCTTGGGAATCCATTACAAGTATTTGGTTGCATCATAAGTACTAATGTTGCAAGTAGAATGTTGAAGCCCATACAGGAATGGTTTCACAGACACACATCATGATGCCATCATTCAGCCAACAACCAAGTCAAGTTGAGATATGCAATTGACAATGAACAATTGTTTTGCAACAAGGTCAAGGTCCATTACTGACAGTTGTTTTTTTGCTGACAGAGCACCCTACGAAAATTGTGAAATATTGTAGAAAGAAACCTTTGCTAACTTACAGAAGCCAATGATAAAAGGTTAAAAACATCAGAAGGTTGTTTACACTGGCCTTAGCTAAATAAGGAGAGTAAAGGAAAAGAGTATACAAGGGCCCCAACATTTGAAAGCTCTTGTACAACTCCAAAAGGCATTGTTGCTCAAATACTGTATTTGCATATTAGAAAATCAACTGAAGCTGCAGGGTGGTGTCTAAGGGGAGGAGTTGTCAATTACAGCAACTAACTTGCAGGAATGGAAAGCGACAGAGTCTACCCAAGGAAGCATACCCTGCAAAGAAGGTTGCACGGATCCTAGAGAACAATGCTGTTCCCAGCATGCAACATCATTGGTGTGTCTTAAAGTACTAAGTGACTTGCCCAAACTGACAGAATGAATCTATGTATGCAACGTTGTTGTAGCTGAATCTATGGCAGAGCTGGGAATAGAACCCAGATGGGATTCCTCTCCCCTTCTCTAAGTTCTGAACTACCCCACTTTACCAGCCCCTCAAATACAAGCACTGCTAGGCTACATGAGAAAGCAGCACTACACAGCTGATAGTGGGAAATGCAGCATCCAGATGGAACGGCAGAGGAGTCATAGGTAGACAGAATCTAATCACAAGAAATTTAGCTAGGACACCACGATTAACCCTATATTTTTAGGGAGAGAGCGTGCCCAACAGCATCTTCAGTAGGCACAACTAGTCAAGATGAAACAAAATTTTAAAAATCACATCTGAGAGACAAGACATCGAATGCCATAATACTCCCAACCCCCTGCAGTTCAGTATTGAACAAATGAGAAGAATGCCATCTACAGATGCTTTTTACAGATTCAGACTAACACGGCTACCCCTCTGATACTTGAGAATCACTAACAACACTTCTTGCAGCACCGATAAGTTACTTTGAGGTCTCCTATCTCGGTAAGGGCCTGATCCACCCTTGCTTATGGTCACACAGTGTGTTAACTAGTTTAGGAATCAAGCTTTCACCCCCTCAGTCCCCAACTCTCCTGCAAGAGCTGGATACAATACAGTAGACAAACACAAGCGTAACTCACATTGGCACCCATTGCACTACCTACCCCCTACTCCTCTCACACCAGCCAGCAGAGACAGAAAAGTTTTGTTTCTTTAAGATCAGAGTTCTACAGCAGTCCCAGTGAATAAAATGAAGCCTGATTTTTCCCATTGGGTCACAACACCATTGAAAATCCCAGCTTGTTCCAATGGAAGCTTTTCTCTAGCTTCAGGCCTGGGTCTCAGAGACTCATAAGTTCTGTTCAAACCACCACTTAATATAAGTAAAAAATATTTTAAGTATTCAGATTTCTGGGTAACAAGACACTTAGGGTGAAATTCCAGCCCCAGTGAAATCAATTACAAATCTCCCATTGTTTTCAATGAGACCAGGATTTCTCCCTTGGTGTTTTGATTCAGTTTGTGTTTATGACCCACCAAGCGAAAAGCCAAGAGTAACAATCTAGGCTTCATTAAGGTTTTTGTTTGTGTTTGTTTTAAATCTTTTGAAGAAACATCCCAGAGAATCGGAAGTGTTTCCTTTTTATGAACACAAGCCAAATGACATGGAGCAAATCTTTCAACACACGCAACCCTCCCACCATCACCACACAGAAAAGTCTTTCTCTGCAATAATGTTCCAACGTTACCGCTTGCATTCCAAAACACAGGACAGCAACAGAAAGTGTACTAAGCCACCACTCTATTCCTTAATGTTGCTCATCATAGGAGGCAATTCAAACTTTGCTATACTGTATGTGCATAACATTTAGCTATAACACTGATCCAAGAGCAGAACCATTAGCATGGTTTCTCACGCATTGCTGTGGGAAGTCTTAACAAATCCTTTAATTAAACAGCTGACTTAATACTTAGCAGCATGTTTGGAAGTAAACAGTGTTGCCCACTCTATTTTGTCCAAGTCTCCTGATATTTAGTGCTTTAAGAAGTGTCATCTTTAGAGTCATATGATTACGTGAGCATTTCAGCTATCATTTAAAAAAAGTTTCTAGCCTTCACTATTGTGAAAAGCTTGAAAACGTGAAAACTAAAAACTCAAAATAAAATAAAGGCAGAGAACCCCAAACTTACCTTTTTGAAGTACCATGATTCTTGGCTGACTGGGGCTGGTAATACTAAACATTAAAAAAAATAAATAAAACAAAATAAAAAAAAAAAGATTGTTTGACTTGCCTTAATAGGATCAAGAATGGAGAAGCTGACTGGAAGCAAAGATCAGTTAGGAAACTTACTAGCTCTCCTTAGACGCAGGAGGCCCATATTATGAACATCATGTTAGCTTCCAAGACTTAAAATATAGGATGTGCTTCCTCTGATGGGCCAATTAAGCCTAACTTTGTTACTGTAAGCCCCATCTATTCATTCTGGCTTTTCCTGAGCAAGGCAAGCAAGTTGAGGAATTGTTTTAAGCTGTCTTGTTGTCAGCTATTTATATTTCATATTTTAAAATGCCATTTGCACGAATATGTTCTCTGAACATATTATATAAACAAGGCCACTTGCTTTCTGGGCTAATGGTGCTGGGAACAAAGACGTCATGCTCACTTCTCATGGGAGTCTATCGTTGTGAAGCATTGATCTCTGTTTGCAGACCACCAGGACCACTGTTTGAACTTGACAGTACCTTGGACAGACTGCCCAAACGAAAAAAATAACTGATGTAGGTAGTGTTCAGGCAAAGCTTTTCAGGCCAAAAGGAAGAAGTCATCATTACTCTCTAGCTAGACTCTGTTTTTTATATCCCACACGTGCTTTTAGTTCATTCTGGAAGTGGGTACAAAGACTCAAAATCAGTTTGCATTAGAATAGAAGAAATGTTACTGTACACTAGTAACTCACAAGACAAAACTTCATATGGACTTTTAGCACAAGTCAAAGCCTGCATATACTGACACAAGAGGCCAGAAGGGCTTGTAATTTCACTTATGCTTTAAGTAGGTCTTGTTCATACACAACCCCATTCACGGCAACAAACAAAACCAGAAAGTTAGAGAGACTCCAGTGTAACGAAGCACGTCATGCTTAGGGTAGCTCGTTTTAGTAAAATCATTTACATTACTCCTCATGTGATGATTTGGGGAACATGTCTATGTTGAGAAATCGTTGAATCATGGAATGCCTCAATGTTGCCCTTTTCAGCAAATGATGGAGGCCACAGCACGTACCTACCAAATCAGGTACCATGGTTGGTTGTTAGATCTTAAAGGGTCACCCACTCAAGTGGAAACACTTGGGAAGCTAGTTCCTCCTACTTCTCTATAGAGAGGGGAAGTGGACAATCCCCAGGAGCAGAACAAAAGATCCATATGGCACGACATATAAACTTGAGGGAATCACAAAGCAAGACACAGGACACTTTTGGCAGGAGAGAGGGGCATGCTATTATAGGAGAGATGTCCTATTTACCTGAAGGACCAGCCAAGGGCAAAGGAAAGTGAGCTGATCTTGAGAAGGAGAAGGACTCCATGAGCTACAGGAGAAAGATCCTGGATCCCCCAGAGGACTCTGCCCACACCCAAAGAACTCGTCAGAGCACTGAAGAAACTGAGGCATGGAAATGCATATAGGTGTTTTCATTTTGTCTAGGTCTGTGTATCTCTTATGCTAGATACAGAGTAATGGTGTTTAGCATCCTGTGCAAAGTTCTGTTGCACCAGAGAAAACACTGTAAACCCAAAGCACCACACATCTGGAGTAGGGGGAGAGGACATGCTTAAGCTATAAGGCAGTCCGAGGGGTCAGCGCTGGTCCCAGGGTCTGGGCAGTTGGTATCCCAGCTCTCAGAAGGGGGTGCTAGCCAGAGGATCTATACCCTGAGAGTATGCCTAGAAACCCCAGCCAGGGCCAGGGCCTGCACTCTGCTCAGGCTCAGGAAGCTTCAAGAGCAGATGGGGCCCAGTGTGGTGTGCTCCAACCATAATCCTCTAGCTGGATGCTCACGAGGCTGAGCTCTACCAGGTCTGTGTGCACAACACCCATTATCTCATTTTTATTGCCCAAGCAGGGCAACACAACTCAAACTACTGCACCATGCCCATCGGAAGGGTAAAACTGAGTTATAGCTTTAATTCTGAATAAGAATTTATCTTGTTGTATCCTTTTAATTATTTTTCTAGTTCAACTGCAAACTGGAAGTATTTATTAAAACCCAAACCATCCTTCCTATAAGCCAAGTCTCAAATGCATATTATTAAGGGCAAAAAATCATCATCTTCTTTTTAAACTTTTCTACGTAACGATTTTTTAAAAAAATGTAGAAAGGAGAAAAGATTCCACTTTTGTCAAGCAGCATACAATATTGAGAAACAAAAATCTCCATGGCCAACTTCCCTATCTCTAAGAGGGTGAAGGGAGAATAATACCCACAATTCACAAAGCACTTTTACTATTGAGCACTATAATTTTTGTTTTTTTAATTAAAGTGTTTACTTTCCTATATACTGTCTTTCACCTACACTGGAATGGTACTTGCTGTAGTTTTGCGGCTTGCTGCTAGCCACACCCGCTCTCTGAACACTGTGTGGTACCATACACATACATAGCTAGTCATATCTTGTATTATGATCTGAGGGAGGTACGTTTTCAATGAGCCTCTCATCTTTCCTACTCACCATCCACAGAGGCACGACATTTTTTTCCTAGAACAAATATGAACAAGTTTCAAATTTGAAGACTGAGAACAGACAAGTATGACCATAACACAATTACATGGGCACAATTTCAAAAGTGAATGTTTTATGATCAGATGTAAAATGCGTGATGTGGCTATAACCTTCAGCTGGGGTGGGATGGGGGGGGGAAGGAAGAGAGATTTGGGTCTTTTCAGCAAATAGAAGTTTGCATTTTCAATAACTTTATACCGATATTTGAAAGTGTTCTTCCAAGAACTAGGACGTAAGGATGTAAATCAATTTAAATGTAATTAGCTCTGTGACTTCCAGTTATTCACACCACTCCATGAATGGGGCTGGATGATTTTTCCCTACAAAACCTGCAGTTGATTTGCTAGTTTTCCAAAACAGTCTAGGGAACATTTGATCTGCTCAACATGAACATACTTCCCTACCTCCTCACACACCATCGTCTTTCATCATTGTGTTGTATTTTAAGTCTAAATTACAGTACAAAGCTCTCAGAGCAGGAACACGGTCTTTATTGTATATTTGCTTATAAAAGTACCATGACTAGCTACAGAGCTATATATAGTATGGAAAATGCAGGCTGTACAAGAAAGAATAACATGTAAATAGCATAGTTAAACTAACAGAAAGCACCATAAATATAAAATTCAAGAGATTTAAGTAATTTGGCACACAGTGTTTTATGAAGTTTGTTTTTTGAGTCATATGCAGTATGTGTGTTATTAATATGATGAGTATTTTCCTGTAAGAGATTCTCAGATCTTGACAGCTAGTTATTCACTATGCCAAAATACCAATATTCGTGCTGCAGTCAAACCACAGGTGGAATTCCTGGAACATAGCTCCTGTTACTGAAATTAACTGCTATACCATGTTGTCCCATATTCTGTAGCATTTCTTTTCAGCATGTTCCCTTAAGTTCACCGGACTACTACAAGAGTGCTGAATTCATTTAATTCAAATTACCAGGAACACCTTGACCCATAAAGGTATTAAAAATATTAACTTATTTCCCATGTCAGTTTTAATGCTAGTCCCTTGTGACATGCTTTATTACAACCATTTGAAACAACAATACATTGCACAACACTTTTTTTAGTTTCTTAAGAACTACCCTACTTACTTGGGCATCCTATCTTAGTTTCTGATTGAGTTTACCTTAAATTTGTGTCCTTAAGTCAGTGGTTCTCAACTTGTGGTCCGCAGACACTGGGGTCCCTGGACTATGTCTAAGGCAGCAGTTCTCAAACTGCGGGTCAGGACCCCAAAGTGGGTCATGACCCTGTTTTAAGGGGGTCACCGGGGCTGGCTTAGACTTGCTGGGGCCTGAGGCCGAAGCCTGAGCCCCATAGGGTTGCCAACTTTCTACTCGCACAAAACCGAATACCCTTGCCCTGCCCCATCTCCGAGGCCCCACCCCTCTCTCACTCCATCTTCCCCCTTTCTCGCTCACCTTCCCCACCCTCACTCACTTGCTCATTTTCATCAGGCTGGCTCAGGGAGTCAGGGTGCAGGAGGGGGCGAGGGCTCCAGCTGGGGGTTCAGGTTCTGGAGTGCACAAGGGGACTCTGGTCTGGGTTTCGGAGTATGGGAGGGGGGTCAAGGCTGGGGTGCAGGTTCCAAGGTGGGACCAGAAATGAGAGGTTCAGGGTGCGGTAGGGGGGCTCCGGGCTGGGGCAGGGGGTTGAGGTGCAGGGGGGGTGAGGGCTCCGGCTAGGGGTGCGGGCTCTGGGGTGGGGATGAGGGGGTTGGTGTGTAGGAGGATGCTGGGCTGGGGCTGAAGGGTTTGAAGGGTGGGAGGGGCATCAGGGCTGGGCCTGGGGGTTGGGGTGCCAGAGGCGTGCAGGCTCCAGCTGGGGATGAAGGGTCTGGGGTGCAGAAGGGGGCTCCAGGCTGGGATTGAGGGGTTCAGGGGGTGCAAGGGGCATAAGGGCTGTGGTAGGGGGTTGGGGCACAGGAGGGGGTCAGAGATGTAGGCTGGCGATTACCTAAGGCAGCTCCCAGAAGCAGCTGCACGTTCCCTCCCTCCCACCCCCCCGGCTCCTATGCAGAGGCACGGTCAGGCAGCTCTGCGCGCTGCCCCATCCACAGGTACAGCCCTCGCAGCTCCCATTGGCTGCAATTCAGCCAATGGGAACTGCGGAGCTGGCACTTGGGGCAGGGGCAGCACACGGAGCCCCCTGGCTGCCCCTACGCATAGGAGCTGGAGGGGGGGCATGCCGCTGCTTCTGGGAGCCTCGCAGAGCCAGGGAGCTTGCCTTAGCCCCACTGACCGGACCATTAATGGCCCAGTCAGCAGTGCTGACCGGAGCCACCAGGGTCCCTTTTTGATGGGGTGTTCCGCTAAAAAAAAAATCGGACACCTAGCAACCCTAGAAGCCCCACCAGGCAGGGCAGAAGCCAAAGCTTGAGGGCTTCAGCCCTGGGTACCGGGGCTCAGGTTACAGGCCTCCTGCCTGGGGCTGAAGCTCTTTGGCTTTGTCCCACCCCCACCCGGGCTTTCCCCTCCTCCCCCAAGTAATGGGGCTTAGGCAGGCTCAGGTTTCGGTCCCAACTCCTGGGTCGTGTATTAATTTTGTTGTCAGAAGGGGGTCACGGTAAAATGAAGTTGGAGAACCTCTGCTCTAAGGGGTCCGCAAAAGACAGACTGAATTCTGTTCAGTTAGTTTTCAACCACACACACACACACACACACACACACACACACACACAGGCAATAGATTTCCAAAAGGGTCCACATTCGAAATGTCCAAAGGAGTTTGCAAATGAAAAAAGGTGAGAACCACAGTCCTAAGTGATATTTTAAAAGATTAAACCAAACCAATGCACTAAATCTCCCAGAAGACTTTGTCAAATTTCTTTTAATAATAACAATAATTAAAAAACAGAGCCATCATTTAAAAAAATATATATATTTTTTCTTCTACTCCTGAACTAAAAAATTTGCTGGAGAGATGTTCCTTAGATATTTTATTTTAAAAAGGTAATCTTTGTGCATAGGTCAAGAGTGCAAAATTTCAGCACAGAAGGTCTATTTTGTGCCTTTATCTAGGTACCATCCCTGTGATATCTGAGCACTTATGAGCATGTGAAAATAGCAGCTTAGGACAAACTGTTCTGAATCCTTGACTACCATAGCAGAGCACTATCACAATAATATCAAGAGCCCACAATAATAGAAGTAGCATATTGATTCAAGAACATACAGTACACACTATTGTATCTGAAGTTGCTACTCAACAAGAGGCTCAAACAACAAGGGTTTTTAGCTTTAAAATTCAGAGACACATTAGTCAACTCAAGTCCACCTCATCTGGAAGATTGTTCTACACTTGAGAATAGGTGTTGCCAAGTTACTTGGACTCCAACTCCAGGAGGGCACTATCATTTTCATAGATGCCCCAAGGTAGCAGCAGACTTAAAACAATTTAAAAGCTTTTTCACTAAAATGTTTCTGGAACACGTTTCTGCCTGTTGGAAAGGAAAATACAGCAAGCACTGGTTAGTGGCAGGCAGTCATCTGCTTTTTCACTCAATTGTGATGATGGAATCAGCAGACCACGAGGGAAAGTATGTGTGTGGGGCAGAGGGTGGAAGATTATATTAACTGTGTGCATTGACATATGTGCAATTCAAACATTAATGGTCTGATTTTTCAGAGCTGCTCAATACTTATGGGAAAAAGTCAGGCCATAGGTAAGCTTTCACTAATTCCAAAGTACATCCTGTCTTTTTGCCTTCTCCTAACTGGAGGCTTTACCTACTCACTGAACCGTCACCTACCTGCACACTGTACAATAGCTTGCCTCACACAGCATGGGTGTTTGGATCATGTACATTCCGATGGGCTCACGTCTTTTTGATCTACTTTGGTTTTTCGGAAGTGGTTTTTACCACCTCCTCCAAATACTACAGCACTTTGCAATAGTTTCTTGAAAGAAGATTATCCACAATAAACGATACCACACAAACCTCAGAGGAGTGAAATTCTTAGTATAAAACCATTGCTCAATTTCAAGGATATCCCTGAGTTTGTAAAAGGATGCAATGTCAATTGTTCACTATGTACATAGTCAAACTGTTCTATTTAGTGTGATGTTCTTTGACTCGAAACCATACAACACTATCTTATCATTTAGAACTAGACTAAACACTTCACATGCTGTAGGGAACAATCTTGCACTAACAGGGGAATGGAGTAGATAGAGGTCTTTTCCATCTCTAATTTCTAAATCGCTTATTATGATTCTAAACACCTTTTTAAAAATAAGTTACCTCTGGTGTGGTACCTCATTGAGGACAGGATTTACAATGTAATAAATAAAGCTTGTTCCTCCCAAGCAGCAACCCGGCAACCTCAAGCCTAGCCAGATCAAGTAAAGTATCTCCCAGTGCAGTTTTTAAGAGACAGTTTAATCAGGGTTCATAAGATATTTCACTCAACTCCACAACCCCTCCTTTTCATAGGCTTTCCCTCCTTGAAATCCACATCATAATTCAGTCAGTCTGCCTTAAAGCAACCACAAATATTGCATTTATGCTGCGAGTCAAAAGAAATTATTTCCCCCTGAGTCTTAATAACTTATAGTGATCCATCAACACTATCTCCAGAAGAATTCAGAGTGGTGTTCTCAGTTAGGCTCAGCGAACAGCCAAAAGTGACTTCTGAACACTGGTGCCTCAAGCTGGGCTATCTACCCAGCCAGACTAGTGCCAGGATGTTTGATTTTAAAAACACTAGTATCATTCGTTTTAAATATTTTTTCTGGAGTGATGATTGTTAAATAGCTGACAGCACCGGGAAATATTTTTATCCACAGGATGAGTACAAGCAGACTGCAGTGATAGTGATCTCATCGAGAGAGAGACCAGTCTCTGGAATTGAGAGGGAATGTGGTCCCAGGTCCCTCCTTGGGGATAAAAAACAAACAATAGCAAGCTGTCAAAAGTTAACAATGGTGCTAGGATGACAGGAGTCCTAATAAATAAGACAACAGTAGGACATTGAATTTTCCTATTTAAAAACAAAAGCTGGATTTGAATGCCAGACATGGAGTTCACCATTTGCTGCCAAAAAGCCATGCAGTTTAACTCTTTAACCAAAGCATAATTTTCCACTTCTTAGTCTTAATAGCATTTTTCTTCCGGCTTCCGAGATTATCCTTAGACTACACCAGTGCTACCAGAAATTTCAAAAACCTTGAGAAAATAAGGATAAGCTCTACATGGAGTTTTGACTCATTTAGCAGATAAAGAAGATAGTATTATAACTCACCAGAAAGGTCTAAAGTTAAGTAATTTGTTGTCTATTTATAATCCCTGAACAGGCTGAGACACCATTACCTCAGAGACCTGCTCTCGCCTAATACCCTGCAGTGCGAGTAAAGGTCATATAAAGGTATTTTTGCTGTTAAATCCTGGGGTGCAATCCTTTCCCCTTGAAAGTTAATGGCAAAACTCCCACTGACTTCAATGAGGCCAGGATTCCATCTCCTAGAGTGTAATTCAGGGGGCGGAGGCAGGACTCTCTCATCCAGTTCTTACTGTTTTTGAAACTTGTTCTCCTTGGTCTGACAGAGCCAATTTAGTGAGCTTAGTGTTTGTTAGTTGTGTTTGCACTTGGTTACCTTGGGTTTTCTATTAATATTTAGCCTGTTAAGACATACTGGCAACATGCATGGTAATAGCAGTCAAAGTACTGTCACTTGTTAAGGTGACAATGTAGCTTTTTTTTTTTTTTAATATATAAATACCGGCAATTGCTATGGCAATAGGCACTTAATAAAGACACAAAACCAACAGCATCTGAAATACAGTATTTACCATCTTTAAGGACCATTCTATATTTCAGAGGACTAACCACTTTAGCGGCATTATGATGAATTACCAAGTGCAAGCTATTTAGAAATTGGAACTAAATATTCCTAACAGCTTGAACTAGCCCAGTTTTCATCAGAAGCTATAAATATATATCTTTTAATTTCAATTTGAGGTGAGATGTCACAGCCTAACTACTACCATGTGCAGTTTATATATAACTAGGCAGATTTCTTCTTCCCTCACTCCTCCCCTCCCCAAGGAAACCCCCCAAACCCACTCTCCCTAACCCAAAAGTAGCTTTAGTTCAGGTAAATATTTCAGATCTTGATTCTGGACAATAAATGTTTCTGTTTCACATCAGCTGTATTTTTATCATTTCCTGTGTATGTAACTGTGCTTACAGAGCAAGTAGAACTATTTGGAGGGAATATTCTCCCAAGATGTTCATATCTGCATTCTAAGTTATAGGCGATTCTGGCACAAGAAATGTGACTTCATTCATTCATTTTCACTTTATTAACAGTTTGAAGTCATCGGACATGATGATACTAAAGCTATGTCTATACTGCGCCACAGTGCAGACTACAGGGGCATAAACTGCAGAGCGCACCTAAGTGTTGTACTTTCAATGCCCTGTGTGGATGCTGTTGGTGCAAACTAAAAATGTACTTAGTTCGCATTGACACGGTCCTGTCTGAAAGAGGATGCTTTTAGTTCATGCCAGCAGTGTCCATGGGGGGCAGTTAGACTGCAACACTTTGGTGCGCTCAGCAATTTGCATCACCCTGATTCTCCTCACAGGGTAGACAGTCCCTGACAACAGAGCAGTGAAGTTCTTGCACTCAAACAATTTAATAATTCCATTTTTCTAAGACCTAAATCACAAAAGAGATGAGAAGACAACATTACAATAATCTCCACATCGCTAGAAAGCTTCAGGACAGCAACTGTTCAAAAACAAGAAAAATGAAGTCTTACAAACACTGACGTATGAAAAAAAATCTCCAGCTCCTCAATCCCTCTTTCTACTCCCCCTGCTACTCCCCCAAAGAATGTTAATTTTTGTTAAAAGTAAACTAAGGGAAAAGCAGCTGGTTGAGGAGACTCAAGTAGCCAACATTTTAAACCTAGGGCACCTGAATATAGGCACCTAACTAAAAGTGGCTTGAATTTCAAAGGGGGCAGAGCACATGCAGCTCCCCATTGACTACAATGGGATTTGTGGATACTCAACACTGTTTTTAGATCAGGCCAGTTTTAGGCTAACTAACTTCAGGCACCAAGGTTTGTAAATGTTGGCAGATGTGTTTACAAGTTGTGAATATTTTCAGTGAAGCTCACTTTAAAAACCCAATGCAACCTGATAGAATTGGTGTTACCTGTCCAAGTTACAAAGTGTGTTAAACTTCAGAGGATGCATGTTAGCAATAGGTTTTGCCTTTGGTTTCTCCTATCCTTAATTCAGAGATGTCCTCTGTCAGATTCCCATAAGTGGCTTTGTTATCCAGAGTGTAGACAGAGGACCTGGAATGACAAGTCTTTCAGCCACTCGTATAAATATCACACAAACTCTACTTTCTCACTTCAGGGGACAAAGCTCTGGTCTCTGGTTCACCGCTTCCTCCCTCCCATCCTAAGACAATCCCTTTTGAGGCAGAAAACACTCTCTGGTACCAGTGAGGGAGTCTTAATCTTGTCTGCATTCTTTATAAGACACTGACTTTTGTGACTGCCAAATCTGTGACACCGCAAGCTAACGCACAGAGACCTCTAAAGAGATGCAGAAAGATCTAAGTGCAAGGTTGAGCGGTATCTGTGCCTCCTCAATAACTATAAGAAACTCCTCTCACCACTTCCAAAAACAAGACACAAACAACAAATCAAGGGAGATGGGGGGGGGGGGGGGGGAGAGAGAGAGAAGCATTGGGGCATAAGGCCAATAATAATTTTATTTCCAAGAGCTCTCCCTGCTCCCAAAAAGCTTCCAGTGCCCTTCTAATAAGTGGGGCCCTACCAAATTCACAGCCATGAAAAATGCATCATGGACCATGAAATCTGGTCTCCCCCAGTGAAATCTGGTATTTTGTGTGCTTTTAACCTATACTGTACAGTTTTTGTAGGGGAGAACAGCATTTCTCAAATTGGGGGTCCTGACCTAAACGGGAGTTGCAGGGGGGACCCACAAAGTTATTTTAGGGGGGGGTCGCAGTATTGCCACCCTTACTTCTGAGATGCCTTCAGAACTGGGCAGCCAGAGAGCGGCGGCTACTGGCCGCAATAGCGCAGACATAAGGGTGGCAATACCATACCATGCCACCCTTACTTCTGTGCTGCTGTCTTCAGAGCGGGGTGGCTGGAGAATGGCGGCTGCTGACTGAGGGTCCAGCTCTGCAGGCAGCAGCACAGAAGTAAGAGTGGCAATAACATACCATGCACTTACTTTTGGGCTTTCGGCCAGCAGCCACCTCTCTCCAGCTGCCCAGCTCTGAAGGCAGTGCCACCATTGGAAAGGCAGCACAGAAGTAAGGGTAACAGTACCGCAACCCCCCTACAATAACCTTGCAACCCCCCCCCCCCCAACTCCTTTTTCAGTCAGGACCCCTACAATTACAACACAGTGACATTTCAGATTTAAATAGCTGAAATCTACAATTTTTTAAATCCTAGGACTGTGAAATTGACCAAAATGGACTGTGAATTTGGCAGTCAAAAAAGGTCACATCAACAATGATGGCAAGTCAACAAAGATGAAGAAGAAGCAGCATAGACCACATAAGCCTGGGAGAGAATTATGAGATTATCAAGAGACATATTACATCTGGAATTGCTTCCAGCAACCTGACAATCTTAAGCACAACTGTCGGAGGCCATCTTAGCTGCTTCAAGTCACAGAAGGTGTTACTACACTACAAGTTACATTAACATAACAGCTTTCACATAAATATTGCAGTGCCCTGTGATGTAATACTATAAAACTAATCAGCAGTTAAGGCGGAAAAATCTTTTCTTCACCCTACTTCTGACCATCAGGACACAAGCACTACAAAGCGATATAGGAAAGATACTGCATAATTAAGGGGCAGAGTTACAAAAAGCTCTGGCTCCCATCACCTCAGGATTATAATAAGGACAGGTAAGCAATAGGCTGATTCCAGTGTGGATGAGCAGATAAAGTAAGATGAGATATTACTTAAGCATGTTGGCCCAGTCTCAAAGCCATAAAAGGACAACTTTTAAGTCAAAGGCAAAACTTGGTACTCAAACCCTCCATGTCACTTCATAGATGACACGTTGAAAGTACCGTAACTGCTGCAACAGGCACCCAAACACGAGCTGTCTTCCTACACATCAAGGGAAAACCAATCACTCCTACATTTGTATTGGGCCAAGAAGAAGCCATTGTTTTTGTACCTCCTGAGCTGCTCTCTCTGGACTGATCCCTCTCACCCAAGTTCTACCTCCTGAACTCTCCCTCTGTGACTGGCATAATACTTTTATGACCACCAGTTGCTGGTCTCTGAAAATCGACGATTATTTCCATGACACTCCAAACCTTCAAGGAGCAGCAATACCAAATATCATTCCCAAATTCTTGTCTCATGTGGTAGCATGTTGCTCTACTAGCCATTCTATCAGGGGCATAACTTCTAATTTCCAGATTTTAATAGAAAATAATATGCTGACCTACAGACTGTAGGTTAGCATACAAGTAAATACACCTCTACCCTGATATAACGCTGTCCTCGGGAGCCAAAAAGTCTTACCGCGTTATAGGTGAAGCCGCGTTATACTGAACTTGCTTTGATCCGCTGGAGCGCAGCCCCGCCCACCCTGAGCGCTGCTTTACCACGTTATATCCAGATTCGCGTTATATCGGGGTAGAGGTATAGTAATAAAAAGTTCCTTTTCTTTGAGATTTACAGACTTCTCATGTAACCTTTTTTTAACAGGTCTGTTGCCCTTTCAATCAACATTAACATGATGAACATTTATGGCTTAGACTACTTGGTTTATTTAATATTCCTTGTACTTTGGCCTTGATGTAGGTTCCACAACATGTAATCACAGGATTGAGCCTTAGGTGTTGCAAATGTCCTCCTAGATTTTTAACCATGTATTTTTTTTTACTCTCAAAGACTCCCAACTGACATTACATTGGACTCACTGAGCTTCCCCAAACTCATACACACAAAAGAGCATGATCCAATTTGTTTAAACCAGTAGACTACAGAAAGAAAATGGTGAAAGAGCCAAAACTCTACTGTAACATCTAATAAGCAGAGATGTCTGGTTTAAGAGTGCAAAACAAATGCAGTTTTAGTATGTTGTAGCATTCTGCAGTTCTCCCCACCCTCAGAACCAGAATCTGAATTTTTATGGGGGTAACATTTTTCCAAGCTAGAAACTCTTGGAGCTAATCGTTAACCTTATAAACATCCCCTCACTTCTGCATTTTCCACAGTTAATGATGGGTTACTTGCACCCCAATAAATGAAGCAGCCCCAGACCCACAAGAGACATGCAGTTCCTTCCAGAAAGCATTCAAGGTCTTTTTGCAAACCAAGGCTAACTGAAAAAGAGGGATTTCACACACTCCTGTCAGAATCCATCCCTGGCAGAGGCTTGTGGCCCCAGAGATGAGAGCAGGCCGCAAGGAAACGTGCTGGGACCCAAGTCACTGAGAGGACCCCTGGACCTGTGAGGATGGAACAGCTGGAGAAGCGCAGGTCCAAAAGGCGGCGGGCTACCATTAGGTTCTGTCCGCAGCTCTGCCCGTGGCAAGCTGGGGGTCCCCGGGCAATTCACTTCACGCCTGTGCCCCGGGTCGGGCAGCCCCCCGGCGGTGCAGGGGCCGCGCCGCGCGCTCCGGGGAGTCTCCCCCTGCCTTGCAGGCGCGGGATGTGCCTGAGGAGCCATTCCCGCCCGCCGAGTCTGCAGAAGTTAATAGTTAATGGGCGGCTGCTGTTCCCAGCCCTGGTCCCCGTCCCCCCCGGCCCGGGGCTTTACTCACCGCTGTCCAGCCGCACGAGCTGGGGCAGCCGGTAGGTGCTAACCAGCTGGTCCAAGGGGACGGACACCGCGCTCCACTTCACATCCTTGAGACTGGATCCCAGCGAGGGGCCCGGGTCCATCTTCCCTTCCGCCTCCGGGCCCGGGGAGGGGGAGTCAGGCTGGCAGGCGGCGGCGGCTCCTGCCCGGCGGGGTGCTGCAGCCAACAGGACGGAGCTCGCCTTGCTCAACGGCGGCTGCTGCTGCCGCCGCCTCCACCTCCGCCTCCGCTTCCCCGGGACATGCTAGGCTTGGCGAAGCGCAAGGTGACACCCGCCCAGCGGCTGCGGCTGCTCCTCCAGCCCCCCGGGGCTGCTCCCCGCTCGGCTCGCAGCTGCGACTGGCCCAGGAAACGCCATCCCAGCACTGACTAATCAACAGGGTGCGAGAGACGCCTGCGCAGCTGCTGCTCCTCCCCGCTCCCAAAAGGAAAGTGCCGGGCTGGCTGGCTCCCTCCTGCTCTCCCTGAACCGGGGAGGCTCTGGCACCGGAGCTCCGTGCAAAGTCTGTCCCGCTCGCTCCCCCCTCTGACCGCTCTGGCAACCTGCAGCCGCCAGCCTGGAGCCGCTGCTCAGAGCCCCTAGCGGGCAGCCCCCGGGCTGCGGAAGGGCAAGGGCTTAGCGGGCGTAGCTCCTGAGAGCCATAAATAGAGCAGGACGTACATTTGACCTACAGTACTGCCCAGGGGTCAATGCCCAGCTTGGCCACTGACTTGCTTTGAGACGCTCTGCATCTCCCGTTCCCCATCTGTGAAACGGGATAAGCTCTGTAAAGCACTTGGGGAGTCCTGTGTCAGGAGTAATACCTACTGTTTACACAGCAGCAGAAGCCGTTGTGGCCCTAAACAGCCAAATAAAGGGTTGCTGTCCCAAGGGGTTACATATTTCTTCTTCCCAAAGTGGGATAAAGTGGTTTGCCTTATTGATCCCTGCTTGATCACCTAAACTCCGCCTCTGAGTCTGCTCCAGGCTTTGAGGTTTGTTTGCATAACCTGTATTTCATCATCCATCTGCAAACATCTATATCTAATCTCTATAGATGGTATTTTATAAAACGTTAAACCATAAACTACAAAAAACTACAAAAAAGACACTGGCTACAAAGACCCTCCAAACTTAATATTATTCTCCTGTAGAACACTGAAGTCTTAAAGGGCACTTTGTCCTTTTTTACACCAGCTAACAGTAAAATTTGCAAGTGGGTTTGCATAATTTCAAAAGCAAATTCCACATCTGGAAAGATAATGCTACTAATTTTACAAAGTGTTTGAGCTTTAAAGTGCTATCCTGCAGTGAGTTCCCAGAATTTTTGTTAGCAAAACCTCTTAAACCGCAAAAAGAACACAGAATGACACAAAGTAAAGAATATACAATATGTAATTTCCTTTAACATAAATTGTGTGTATTTTAAGCGAAACAACTCTCCGGGCTCTCTTCTCTTCACAGATATGAGATGTCCATGTGTTATTTCCCTGTGCATGGAGGGAAGAGAACAGATCCCTTTGAATATACTTTTGTGTTTAAACTAAGTATTATTTACTATTATTATTTATATTACTGTCGTGACTAAGAGCCCTAGTCATGGACCAGCACACCCTTGTGCTACATGCTGTACAAACACAGGTAGACAAATATTCGGCAGTTTCACTCCTCTTATCACAGCAATTTGGATTTATAGGAGTTTGCATTAAATCTCTCCACCATTTAATTCAGTGTTGGAGATTTTGCCTGTGGAATTCATATCACATTAGGAAAGATATCCAATTAAGCAATAGATCAGTTTTCATTTGTGACAATGTTTGCATATTTAGGGCATGAAGATGATTAGATCAGGAATTTCGACTTATGATTATTAGGTATGGGAATATTAAACATATGTTTGGTTATCATGGCATGAAATGTATCTGTTCAACGATGTTTTTAAATCAACCATTAGACTTCTTTTCAGAAGGGATTTTGTTATGAAGTCTTTATTTTGGAGAACCCGTATTTTATGTAACATTGTGATTCTTTACTAGTGTAGGATGTGCAGATTGCTAGGCAATGAGAACTGTTTTAAATCCATAAATAAAACAAATAAATCAATGGAGAAACTAACTCTAAGCCATTATATTGTATTGTGATGAGTTTACTGTGTTCACTTTGTTGTCAGAACTCTGATTTTATTAATTAGGTTGTGTGGATTGCATTACAGCAGCATCTGCTAATGTTAGCATATTTAAGACTGTATCAGCAGTATTTTTCAGTGATTTATAATACGCTTATAAAAATCCACTTATAAGATCTCACTCCAGGAGTGATACAATCTAGTTATGATATTGACCCAGACTGTGGCTGATCCGTCTGCTAGTGCACAAAAGAGGTGAGATGGCAAGGAGCCTTCTCCCTCCTTGTAGCCCTTCAAACATCCCACAAAGAGGCCAGATTTGCAATCTCTGCTAGTGCCCCCTGGACAGCAAGCAACCTCAAATGGTTGGGGAGGAGGAAGGACCATCAATAGATTTATCTCCTCCACTTGCTCTGAACAGCAAAATGGGTCAGCAGCAGAAAGAAGTACAACCTGCACAATCCTAAAGGCAGCAGTTGTGAGACCTATTGTGCTACAGACAAACCTAGGTTAGATTGTTTGCTTCCCATCGGACAGTGCGGTTTGGGCCTGTGCCTCAATTGTTCGATCTGACCCAGTTTCTTCAGAGCTCTGATGGTGGAAAACCTTCTTTCTTTGTTCTCAATTATGGTACTCTCAGGTGTTACTTGTAACAATAGTAAGTATTAAAAAATATTCAGACACAAGTGTGATTTTTCATTTGTGTCCCCTTAATAAATTAATGTTTGAAAAGTGCTTGGAAATCCTTGTGTGAAAAGAACTGTTGAAATGGAAAGTGATATTATATTAGCTAAAAGCATTATTCTAACTTGGAAAGCAAAAGAATGGTTTGAACTTGCCACTTGTGTAACAAACTCAGTGAATGTAGCCTATAAAATATAACATGTTATAAAATAATTTACAAGACCATGGTTAGACACTCTGTTCACTGGGACCTGAAGCA
The DNA here is from genome assembly GCF_002925995.2 of Terrapene triunguis. Classification (NCBI taxonomy): domain Eukaryota; kingdom Metazoa; phylum Chordata; order Testudines; family Emydidae; genus Terrapene; species Terrapene triunguis. Next base: position 40,827,495 of record NW_020664409.1, read on the forward strand.
CCTTTCTAGCAAGAACTGTTTTTAAACATGGCGCTGGCTAACATGCTTTGAATTCCAGTGTAGAGATGCCTCAGAATATGGTTTAAAGCTTGCCTCCCTCAAACCTCATGCAAGTCATGTGTCACTGTACTGGGAGAAATGTGTTGTTCTGCCTCACCTGAGGATAGTTATTGCTAATTTCTCTGAAGACTTTGAGCAAACACAAAGGAGAAAACTGTATTCAGATCCTCTTTATTTACATAGCTCTGCTTCAAATAAATTTTTAATGTCAGACATTCCCAAATTCCATTTTCTCTCCCACTGGTGGATTTGCCTATCTTCTACCTCCTGAAAACTTAATCTATTGTTATTGCTCAATTTTCACAGGATGTACATTTGATTTTTTAGAAGGCGACACCTACATACTGACTAAAATTGGTTTATCTAGTTCTGGGCAAATAGACATCTTGAAGTTAATAAGGATTCAAAAAGTTCAGTCAGTTTTAAAAATCTCTATGTTGCACTTCAAGGGGGTCATGGAACATGGCAGAGTGAACTCCCGAGTGTGCTGAGGCTATCTACCAGCATCCACCCCCGTCTACAGCTGGACACCATCCTTTTCCCCTCCAGAAGCCAAAAACTGTACACCTTAATCTGTGCTGGTACCTATGAGATCATCTCAAGTAGCAATGGCAAGCTCCTCTTCGATCTGCAAATCCCAAAGAAGAGAGACACCGCCCTCCAATCCCATCCCAGATGTCCACCACTGAGGACAGTGAGAATGTGCTGACTCAAAAAGTGGCTACAGACACTTTGGCAATTAAAGCTACAGTCACCAGTAGAAGGGCTGCCCAAATTGAGATACACCTCAGGGATATAAAATTAATTAAAGCTAAATTGACTGAGCTGGAAGGCAGATTATACAGAAACAATCTTATAATCATAGGAGTCCCTTAGGGAGAAGAACAAGGGAAACCTCTGGAATTTATCCCCAGACTTTAAACAGAAATTCTCAGTCTGCCTGCAGACTTTATACTTTACAATAGTACCTCAGAGTTACGAACATCAGAGTTACAAACTGATAATTCAACCACACACCTTATTTGGAACTGGAAGTATGCAATCAGGCAGCAGCAGAGACAAACAAAAAAACAAATACAGTACACTATTGTGTTAAATGTAAACTACTAAAAAAATAAAGGGAAAGCAGCATTTTTCTTCTGCATAGTAAAGTATCAAAGCTGTATTTAGTCAATGTTCAGTTGTAAACTTTTGCAAGAATAACCATAACGTTTTGTTCAGAGTTATGAACATTTCAGAGTTACAAACAACCTCCATTCCTCAGGTGTTCATAACTCTGATATTCTACTGTATATTGAAAGAGCTCACAGGTCTCTGGCCTGCCCCTGAGGCTAACCTCAGAGCCCTGATAATCAAATTTCTCAGGTTCATAACCAAAGAATCTGTCCTAGGCATGGTAACAGAAAAAGAAAGCTTCGCTGGGACAATCCCTCATCTAAAATCACCATTTTTCAGAATTTTGCAAGGGAAGTTGTGGAGCAGAGGGCAGCTTTTGTCAGGTCTAGGGCACTGGTAAAACAAAAGGGCCTAAAGGGTTATATGAGGTTTCCTGCATTGTTTCATGTAATAGCTGGAAATGTGACCCGTTCATTCTGAAAACCTCAGGAGCCAGAGAGCTTCATAAATAACTTAGAAATGACTTTTGGTGTGTTTTGTTCCTGGTTACACCAAATGCTGGTGTTTTGTTTGCCTTGGCATTCTTGCAGGCCTAACTCACTCCCATTATATTGACAGCCCTCCACCTTTGCTCATAGCTGGATGTGGTGAAGTGGGACCTATATATATGCTGTGTGTTTTCTACAGGGCGTTTTGAATTATGACAATATAGCACAGACATGCATGGACTGTCCCACTGATTAATATGTAATACTATGTATGAATAGGTAATGTAACACCCTGCTAACTGTTAAATGTTGTGTCTGTGATTGATTTAATGAGTTGTCTGATGCTGAGGGAGTAGAAACATAAAACATGTTCCCCTCACCCCCCAACCCCACATTGGTGAACTACAGCAAATTCATTCTGAACCCTTTCTTAGCAAGCATCAGGTGGCTCGATGCAGGGAAGGCCAGCCTCTCTTAAGGTAGGCAGGCTGGAGTGAGTCAGGGGTATTTGCACATTGTTGAGAACCCTGAGAACGGAAGGTGGTCTCCTCTGATTTGGACTGTGCCATGCCATTGCTGGTGGATACCTGCTGCATGGACCTAGAGACTACAGTAAGGGAAGTTACCTACAATCATGCTAGCTTACCTCCTTATATTGCTGCATTACTGTAATGTAACCACCAAACATGTTTAGCAGGCAAACTATGTGTCTGGGGACACTGGTTTGGCTGCTTGCACTTAAGGTTGGGGTAACAGCTGGATTGTTTAGTGGTTGAAAATGGTTTGAAATATAGGGAATGGCAACTCCAACAGAAAATTACCACCACAAGGGAACTCTGACTTTACAAGAATCTGCTGCTTGTAATTAGACACAGTGTCCCTGATCCAAAACCCTTCTGAGCCTATGCGTCCTACACAATCTCAGAGACAACTATAACACCTTTGGGACACTTGCTAAGTTATGGACTTCAAATCTTCCCCTTTGTTGGGGATATTTCCCATGTGGGGTTGTTATTTACAACAATTTTTGGACCCCAGAGAGTAGTGACAGGTTACCTACACCTGTCCCTCCAGAGTATGAAAAGGGTTTAACTATGCATAGTTAGAGATGTTCTTTCAACATGCATTGCCAAGTACACAAATGTTCATACATTCCTGTAAATTATTTTGTTTTCCTTTTTGTTATATTCTATTTGGTTCTCGTGTGTGTCCCGTTGCCATTATCTTGCCCAACCCATCTTTCTTTCCCTTTCCTCTCTCCTGATCTTCATAGTCAGAAAAATTACATGACGGATTTACAGCAAGCCTCACTAGGTGGCTGCATCTAATGTTGATGCCTTCCCCCAAGTCTCCTGCACCTACCTTATTTGGTAGCAATCTGACAAGTGGCGAGCATCTGGCAAGGTAATCCAAAATCTGTGTCTCCACTCTCACGGGATTGCATGAGGGGAGCAGGGTGGGATGCAATAGAGCAAATGACACAAATATTCCATTCCCCTCATTTGTAAGATGACATATGAGAAAAATGTTGGTCATGAATTTCAATTTTATTTCCTGGAATGTAAAGAGACTCAACACTCCAATTAAAAGAAAACAAGTGTACTCATTATTAAAGAGAGCAAAGGCAGATGTAGTGCTTTTGCTGGAGACACACTTGACCACAGATAGGACTGTTAATGTAGAACATGACTGGGTAGAAGAAACAGTGTCTTGCTGCTTGTCATTCACATCTAGAGGGGTAGCCATACTCTTCTATAAAGCACTGGCAGTAACATTCTCTGAGTCAATTTCAGATAATCAGGGCAGATTTTTAATCCTGAAAGTAAACACAAATGTATCTGAACTAATCATTGTAATATGTATGGACCTAATGTTGATGATCCCAAAACCTTCATAGGCTTTACTAAATTACATGGAGAACCCGATTGGTCAGGTTCTTGCCTTCTTCCATGTTGTCCTTTACGCTTTGAACAACCTAAGGCAGTGTCTAACACCCCCTTCTCCATTCAAATCCCTCCTTAAAACTAATTTCTTCCACAAACCCCACCAATGCTAATTTGCATCAATGAGACTGTCACTCACCCAATCTCTGAAGGAAAACATAATTTAAAAGCAAATAAAGATATACTCCAAAATATCATCCTTTGAGTCATTCAATTCTTGTGCCGGTTCTATGATTTTTGTTTAGATGACAAACTCCTACCAGCAGGACCATGTCTTCCTTTTTGTCTTGTCATATCTAATAACAGTGCTAAGAATAAAGTGTGCCCAATAAAGAGGATTGAATTGTCCCTGGTCTTTGGATGGGTGTTGGAGTTGGAAGACTTGAGTATGGGAGCCTTCTTCCCTTGGTGCATCATTTCTTTGTACATGGTCCTGAAACAATCATAGTATCTGTGATGATCAGGGGAATCAGTTTAGCTACAACTTTCATAAAATTAACCAGAATTTGTAATTGCTGTATCATTGAATGCTTCAATGTGTAGTGAGGCAACTCTGGGCTGACAGGGTCCCTAACAGATATCACCCATCCTATCAAGAAGAAGCAATAGAACAAAAGAAGTCATTAACCTTAACATCTGGACTCTGGATGAACAATGGATATGCTAAAGAGAGTGTCTGAGCTGGAAAACCTGTTCAGTTAAGTTCATCTGGAAGGGGAGTGGAGAATGGAAAATCCCCAAGCAGGAGAAAAAAGTGACAGAGCAGGACTTTAAAAAGACTAATGAGGCTTGAGACATAAGAAAGGAACAAAGGGGTCCAGTTTTGTAGCAGAGGGGTCTTTTTCCTTCCAAAAGAAGCTGCACTGGCTAGAGGGGGTGGGAAGCGATAGCATAGTGAGTGAGAATGACTGACTCCATGATGCAAGGAGAAGCCATGTACAGGAAGGATGATCCTGGACATCCCAGAGAACTCTCTCCAAATCCCAAAGAATGTTCAACTGTGGTGAGGAAACTGTGGTAGAAAAACGCATACATCTGTTTTATTGTTTTGTCCCGACAAACTACTTTTCTCTTGTGCTATCTAAAGTAAAGAGCTATTGTGTTAGAAACCTTTCCAAAGTCTATGCGTTATGTGCTTCAATTATCATGTGCCTGGAGAGGTAAACTGTAAACCAAAGTATTCACAGGTTGGAGCTCTGGGAACAAATGTGCTTAAGCTACGGGGGTGTCTTGGGGGGAACAGCACTAGTCCTGAGCACCTAGGACAGCTGGACCTCAAAGTCCCTTTTCTAACAGAGAGGCCAAAGAAACCATGTTGCATCCTTCTCAGGCCAAGCGAAGCATAAAAAACACAAGGGTCCATAATGGTGGGACCCAAATAGAGCAGCCTAGTGAGTGTCCAGCAGGGGGAGCTTTACCAGAGCTGCAACAGTACTTACCTAAGAGGAGGGACTGCGTCTTATCACCAGCAGGTGAAAAAAATAACCCTGAAGGAGCAGGAAGAATTCACACCCCTTCCATACCATAGTGTTGCGCTGGTCAGTATCCCAGGTGGAGGAGACTGCACTATCTAAAAGGGATGATGCACTGGGGAGATTCCCAGTGTGTACTGAGGAACTAAAGAAAGAATTGTGTCTCCCTAATGTGGACAGTGACTGTCACCCTCTTTTAACAGAGGATAAAATGATCTGGAGTAACCAGTAAAAGAAAGTACCCATGTTCTAAATCTGGATTAAGATATAGAAATGTTACCTGTGTTTTATATGGACTAAATTTGGCCCTCAGTTACACCTGTGCAGATCCACTGGTCATTGGTGTAACCAGAGCAGAATTTGGCCCCATTTCTTTGTTTACAGTTTCTTGTCCAAATTCTGTTCTCTCTTAGACCAGTAAATCAACTGAATTACTCTGGATTTTTACTGCTGTAACTGACAGCAGAATTTGACAAAATATTCATTCATTCATAAAGACATGGTAGAACCAATTCAATTAATAATCAACTGGAGATACATAACTCCCATGCCAAAAATCATTATAATTAACCAAATCAGAATATATCAATTTCACTCCCTCAGCTTAATATTCTTTATTTGATTTGTGTGTGTGTGAAGTGGTTGTTCTTAATTAAAATAAACACACAGGATCTGATTCTGTTCTTACTTATTATACTTGTATACATCAGGAGTTACTCCACTGAAGTCGGTGCTATAATACCAGTACAAAAATGGGTTCTAATTAGAGCAGGAATCAGATTTTCAATGTATTTATACTGGGAGAAAGTGATAGTGTATAGATTAAAAGGCCACAAAAATTGAATAGGCTTTTATTAATACTTAGATCACCTAGTATAAAGGAACAAATTGCTAAGAACATTAGAAAACTTAAACATACTGAAAATATGCTATTACAATTATTTTACAAAACTATAAAACTTCTTAGCAGCTATCTATTGACCACTGGAAACATTCCATTGTTCTGATGTACAAATTAAGAGGATGCATACATCCATGTGTAACACGATGAAGTCTTTTCCTTAGTATCAAGAGTCCAGTAAATAATGATAATTGATTTGGTGTTCTACACACGGTGTGTAACATTAAATTAGTGTAAAGACATGTATTTATGAACTTCTGCTTTTTTCTTCATTCTAAAGTCTGTCTGTATAATGTATGTACATTAGATACGTTTTTCTTTTCTCTTTTGGTCCTGTTACACCTCGTTTTGCACTGGTATTACAAAACAATATAAACTCTTTACACTGGGGGGGGGGGGGAACCCCAAAAAACCAATCCCCCCCCCCCCCCCAAAAAAAGAACACAACATACTTTTCTGGATAGTTTTGGGAAGTGACCACCCAAGGACCCAGCAGAATCTCAGTTATGGTCTCTAATTTAATTGATAATGTCTCTAATTTAAACTTAATTCAGACTGTATTGGAAACTTTGGGAATATTTTAAATTGGTCATTTAGATCAGAGGGTTGTATGTGTGAGGGGCCCTTGTTGTAGGGTTCACTATGTGAAGAGACAAAGAAAAAAAATTAAGGCAGTTATTAACTTCAACAAGAGAAGGATTGTACATTTAGGTCCCATTCCTGCAAACACTGGCATATATGAATAGTCCCACTGTGCTGGTCATAGAGGTCCTAAATGCAAATAATTGATTTAACTTCACTTTAAAAACTAGGAAATAGAACATTCATGTATATATAGTACTGTAGCATTGTAAATGTCAATACTTACAGCAGCAAGATTTCTATAACTTAAAGAAATTGCCTAAATAATCAAATTCATTTTAACAGCTTTGTGTATTCCTATGAAATAGTTAACATTTCCTGAAGTAAGACAGAAGTGCAGGTGGCATTTCATAACTGGCAGCAAGTTCTCTTTTTCTTACTTTCATTTAGATCCACCACATCTAAGTCACACAATATGCAGGAATTCTGCAAAACAAATTAAAATGAACATGGCATTAAGACGAATGCAGCTGCACTATATTAACATAGATGCTTGAATATTCTTCTCCATGAGTGGACTCATAAGGCAGCCCATCATATATTTTAGCTTTATAAAACATTTTAGTGTGTCACTGAATATATTTCTAGCTCTGAAGAGTCAAATGAAAGGCTGGACATTTTAGGGAGTTTTCTAATAAATTGGATGAGTCTAGTGCCCATGGAAGTGACAGGCTGATAGGACATGCTCATACTATACTTGGCTCTAGCCCCTTTTCTGAGTCCTGAAAGATCCTAGGGGTGGGCATGTATGGTCTTCTGAGAAGACATCACAAGTCATGAGCTGATGCTGTAAATCTCTACTCACTGGAGTGGTACATACTTATGTAGGTAGTGCTACTGACTACTTGCATAAGTAGCGCTTTCCCTCATGAGCAATTTAGCTCTAGTGTCATCTACGACTTTAAATAAGCATCAGATTTTGCTATGACAAATGGTATGGTAGTTTTGTGATGTGCACAAATATCTGTACTCATTTTCACATTTAATCTAAAGTAGAAATGGATTTTATGCTCTAAAACCCCAATCTTCAGAGATCCTGTACAGTCTCTGAATTGACCTATTTTTTCCTAATTTACTGTACAGTAATAAGAAGTATTATAAACTCCCTCAGCTCTGAGAAATTGGATGTGTTTCATCTCATCCCTCTCATTGGTGGAAAGTCAGCTCAAAGGAAGGGTTCCAGCAGCACAAGGCACACACAACTCCTGCTGGGATGGAGGGGGGCTGTGCAGTTCCAGGCAGGGACGTGTCTGGGGTAGTCAGGGATGTGCCAATTCAGTGCATCCTCAGCTGCTAAGGAATCCAAACGATAACTTAAACTAGCAGAACCCCACAAGAGACAAGTAGTGTGAAACATGCCCGCCCTTCCTCAACGATAACTCTCTTGGAGAAACAAGGGCCTTTCTGGAGCCAGGGATAACAATTGCTCCTTTCTGTTCCAGCTGTGGTGACCTGAGCCCAGGATATCAAAGCTCCAAAACTCATATTTCAGTAAATGAAATGGACTTGTTTAGGGCCTGCTTTGCAGATGTGCTGAGCACCAACAAATCCAGTTGAAGTCAATGGGAGTTGCAGGTGTTCAGCATCCTTAAAAACAAAACAAAACAATCAGACCCTTTATTGTTATGAAGGAAGTTAACTTATCTTGGCATATACATTGTAGTTCAGTAGTTTTGCTAGCCAATTTTTTTTTAATCCAAGCAACTCCCAGCATTTAATTAACTCAGTCTTAATAGAAGTAAAACCATCAAAATAGCATTCTATAATAGTAAAACATTTATTTACTGATGTTAAGAGAAGATAATAATCCCAGCACAAGGTTTTGGCCTAAGGCCCTTCCTGTAAGTGATGAGATATATTGAATTGGGCAATTAATACTGACAAGAAAAACAATCAAAACCAGTTATGCAGTGTACTTGTAGCAAATATCTTAAGTCTCTGAGAGGTGGGACACTGAACCCCAGAATGAGGGGATAAAAACATTTTGTTATGCAGATAAAGAAAAAATGTTTCCAATTTCTCTTACTATTCTTTCCTTTTCTGCTTGGCTTGTTTACCAAGAAAGCAATGATACACAGAGACATGTATGCAGTCAAGAGGAGTCACCCACTTTCTCTCTGAATCCAGCAGCCAGTGGCTCTCAACTTTTCCAGACTACTGTTCCCCTTTCAGGAATCTGATGTGTCTTGTGTATCCCAAGTTTCACCTCACTTAAAAACTACTTGCTTACAAAATCAGACATAAAAATAAAGAAGTGTCACAGCACACTACTCCTGAAAAAGTGCTTGCTTTCTCATTTTTACTATATAATTATAAAATAAATCAATTGGAATATAAATATTGTATTAAATTTCAGTGTATAGTATATAGAACAGTATAAACAAGTAATTGTCCGTATGAAATTTTAGTTTGTACTGACTTTGCTAGTGCTTTTTATGTAGCCTGCTGTAAAACTAGACAAATATCTAGATGAGTTGATGTACCCCCCCTAGAAAACCTCTACGTACCCCTAGTTGAGAACCACTGCCAGCAGCAATACTTACATGTTTCTCACTACAGAGGCCAGCTGTTGAAAGGGATATCTCTTTACCTCTTTGAGGGAATAAGCGTCATGGAACTCAAAGCATGGACCTGGGCCAGAAAATGACTGAAAAATGTCCTGCAAACTGCAGAACAATTGATAGGCATGACTGGGAGACTATACAGAGTATGAACTTAGATTTCAAAGGGCATAAGAAATTAAATGTTGGATATTTGCCTTATGGTTTGGGGTTTTTTAAAGTTTCAGCTAAAATGGTTCAGCAGGGTGGGACAGGAGTTGGAATTAGCAGGATCTGAATATGGCAGCAGGGGAATGGGTTAGGAGTAGAAGTGGACAGGGAAAGGCTGGGGGAACAAGTGTTTATAACTACTAGAAAACACTCCCCTACAGAACCTGGAACTGAATCCATTATTTCTGAGTCTCAACATTCTATTCACAGTAAACAGATGTAAAACCCACAAGCAAAGTGTGTCTTCATCTTTTTCTGGGGCAGGTCCTCATAGAAGATAACAGCCTTCTACTGCTACCAGTTACTCAGTTAACTCAAGGGATAGCTGGTAGGACTGTGCCGTATGTAAGCATCCCAACCCTGCTGAAGACCAATACGCAGGGTCAATATGGATCCACATGATGGAAATTTTGTTTTTTCAATTTTTAAGTTTTTTAAAAAACATAGGAAATTACATAAAAACCCCAACATTAAAAGAATGTTAAGACTGCAAAGTCAAGCACACAATAATTAGGAAATACCAGAATGAAGGTTGTCTTTGCAACCTTTATTCAGCTCCCTTGTATGTATGCATTATGATGGTCTTTAGCTACATGATCACCAGGGATCCTAGTTTTCCATGATAAAAAGCCCAAAATGCTCTGATAACCCCCCCCCATAAAAATCCGTGTTTTTCCATGTTTAAAATGAAACACTGAATTTTAGTTTCCCTAGCCACTATATAGGTATTAGTTGAACACAATGTTTTATTGATATATCTACAATATTTAAGCAAGTTTGAAGCCCACCAGTGCCATCAATCATTATAATCAAATATAATCAATAGGACTGCAATTTGTATTTCTTACATATGCCAAATACTTTTATGTTGAGTGGTGGAGTTCGGCTGTCAGCCCTGGTTCAGTTAATGTGGAGACCCAGATAATGGGGGCTCAGATAAACAGGGTTCTACTGTTGTTGGGGTTTTTTTCCCCCCCCACAAAATGAAAAAATTAAGGATTCGCTGTAAAAACGAAAATTCCGCATTTTTCCATGGCCAACAGATTTCTAGGATCACATACTATTTTTTCCACAAGACCTTCGGCCACATTCAGTGTACAGGGCAGCGCTCGCTGAATGAGCACCAGTTGACTTTTCTTTTTATATTCAATCATGTAATGTGTGGACCCATGAATTGGATACTTCATACCATTCAAATCCTGTACTGGTTGCAGAATTATTAATTTCTTCATGGGCTTTTCTAGATGCTGTCATTGTAGTATCTGAGCTCTTTACAAACATAAATTCATTAATGCTCACAATACCACTCTGAGGAGATATTATTATCCCCATTTGACACATGGGGAACTGATGTACAATGATTAAAGCAAAAATGATCAAATTATCAACTGTCTGAAAACTTGAGAAGCCCAGGATCTGATTTTTCAGAGTACATGGCATTTAATAGCACTTTACGTATGTTCACAGCAGAGCCCCCAATGACCACATTTGCAGTTGTGAGGACACACTGCATATCTACAATCAGACCCCAGGTGGCTCAAGCTGTGTACCCAGAGGAACGCAGTGAGGAACACAAGATGCTCACCTGTGAAAAATGTTATGTGACTTGCCCAGCACCACATAGGAACTCTGTGACACAGCCAGAGATAGAATCCAGTTCTCCAGAATGGCATGCAACTGCCTTAACAACAAGACTCTCCTTTCTCTTCAGTTCCCTTTCCTCATTCACCACACACCATTCTTCTGCAACAAATGAGGCATGGGCCGTACAGACAACAGCCCCATTCACTATGCAACCCTGATTCACTCCCAGAGTACAGTCTGTCCTGTCCACAGAATGAGGAAATACTATATGCTCATGTAACTAAAAACTGTATCATAATGCATTGTTTTAATATATCTTTGGGCATTTAATTAAATATAGTACAGATTAAATTAATTGAATACATAATCTTTCAGGTTTCATTATCTAAAACATCCCTAATCAATATAAAAGAAACCATTATGAAATGGTTATAATATGTTCATATAGTGGTATCTCTTCATCCAAATGGTATCCAATCATTAGGCTTTATATGTTACTCTCACCTTCAGTAGAGGAAAACCCTGGATGGAAACATTGTGCTCGGTTTTGATAGTTCTTTTGCTCAGTAAATACATGTTTATTAAATACAGAAACTTGTTTTGATGATTAATTGTATTTTTGGGGAGTGAAGAACATTGTTTTTTATGGTTTTGTTGTATTCTACAGAGAATGGCAATTGCTCCTGGTATTTATTTTGCTGATTTGGGGGGAAGGGGAGTTTAAGCATAGTTTCTTTCCTCCTCCGTCCCAGTTAATATGATGTCATAACCAAGAATCCACAAAGACCAGACTTAAGTACAGAGACTATAATATTCTTGTCAAAAGCTATTAGGGAAGACGACTGATCTTCAGCCATTAAACTGAGCAACATATGACAGTATGCATAAATCTAAATGCTAACTGTATTTTTTTCTGTTTTTGTTTAAAGTGTGACTCATGATTGCAGGATGGGTCATTTGGTAACCATGAGCAATGTTATTAAACAGCTGTCATCTCCTAATGAGCAGGTTTAGGCAAATCTGAATCCAGACTCTTAAGAATTCTGAATAAATAAAATACTGTTATTTGTAAACATCCTCTGCAAACTTTCAGAATAACTGATAAGCGCAAATACAAATGTCAGAAACATTAATTCACACTAAAGATTTTTTTCAATAATATAAAGTCATTTAATAATAGCTGTTTGAATTGGACAAAAAACATGTATTAGTTATTCTCAAAATTATGGCCTGCCTCTGTTACTCAGGTGAGTAGTTGTAATGAGTTCAGGTGATCAGTTAACTTTAATGAGACAATTCATGTGAGAGCTGCAAGATTGAGTCCTTACTGTAAAATGATTTTCGCAACTTGCACACAATTTAAAAGTCTATATAATGTTGTTTTAACTATCTGATAACATTGAGCACAAAAAATATGCCTCAAGCAGGAAAGATGTAGCAGACTCTGACATAGGGTAACTTGCTGCCATGGTTTAAAGTATGAGGCCCACTCTTTTATATTAGCAAGTGTAGTGAGAATAATTTTGAAAAACAAATGTATAATGTGTTTTAACACATTTCAATGTTTCCTCCAACCTGAGAGTCCTTCAAACCACAAACTGCTCTAATTTTACAGAGTTCCAGGAAGCCCTGAATCTGTGCACAAATTATAGGTCCCCAGCATTCCGGTTGCAGGAAGAGAGTATATAGTTAGTTAATAACTATATATGCCAGCAGATGGAGCTCAAGAATATTTAGCAAAAATCCTGGGTTTTGTAGGACCAATAAAAGTTGTTGCTGTGAACCTGCAAATATATTTCTCTCTGCAGCTTTTTACATGAGCTCTTAACATAACTCACCTGCTTCCTGGCAACCTGGCCCTAATGGCTTCCCCAGGGAACTCCTTAAAGGAGATTTCCTCTGTGGGATTGGTGTGAGATAATATGCTTTCCCTGGCCTATCTATATCCAGCAGGGCTGCATCTAGTCTTCACCCCCTTCTCCTGGGTGGATCCTGGGATAGGAGGATCAATGCCATAGAGGCAAACTGGCCAAAGGGAAGGGAACGCAGAGACCTGTGCCTCGAGGAACGATTTTGGACCAGAACATTGTGTGGGGCTTTACCTTATTTTATGATGGGTAAATAAATGTTTTATTTATTGTAAAACAGATGTACCGCTGTCCCTGCTGCGTGGATTATAGCACGGCATCATTTTACACAGTTGCTGGTCACATTGCTGACTACATTCATTTCTCCAACATAGAGTTAGGGAGGTTAAAATTCAAGCAGTAGATCCAGGTTTCACTGTTTTGTGAACAAGCAAATTATTTTGTTGTACCTGAAAATTTTGGTGAAACCAGAAGGAAGTTATTGTAAACTCTGCCTTACCAGTCCAATGGGAAAACTAAATAAAACTGAGGTGAGGAAGAACCTTATTTGAATCAACAAAACAAATTTTCAAATATTCACCTCAGTTTCCCTACCCTTTTCCATGCTGGATTTGTGCTTCTTTTAAAGCTAATGATTAGTTTAGCTAATGTATGTGTTTGTTTTGCAGCACAGACAAGAGTCCTGGATTAATCTGACTGAGACTATCAAAATCATTTCACTTATAACCAAAGATGCATTTGAATAAAGGTTTCTAGAATTAAAAAACTGTTCCCCTTAATCCTCAATATGATTAGTATTGATACATAAATTTGCTAGTGAGTCTTCACAACTGTTATTGCTTACCTGTAATTTGAACTTCAGATGTCTCAGCAACAGCAAACATGTCATTACATTAAAACAACAATATCCTTTTGTGTTTCAAGTACATGCAGTAAATTCCTTGGTTACAAAAGAAATTAAAGTAAACCTATTTGAGACACTCTGCCAAATCTTAAGAGGCCTACTGTTAGTGCTTCTGATGTGAATGATTTTTTTGACAGTAATAAGGTTATTGAGCGCATTTTCATAATAATGGACATCAGTCCACCTAAATATTTTTTTCTGAGAAATAACCAAGCTTAGTACTGTTGTATGATAGTATTGGTCCTTGATTCAGAAGCAGTCTGACTCTGAGCTGATTAGTTTCACCACTATTGTGATAATTAGGTCTATGATTTTACCCTACTTGTGAGCGCAACTGTAAAAAGTGAATGAAAGTTCATGGAATGTCATAATAATCTACAACAACAAATGCTGACTGAAAAAGGTGCAAAAGTAAGACAGAAAGACTGAGGTAGTACAAACAAAAAGTCCTACTGGTAATTCAAGGACTGTATTAAGATTGTGACTGGTAAACAGAAGGAGAATGGAAATAAATGAACTAAAATTGGTGTTTCAGAAATTAGACCTAATTGGTAGACAAAATAATGAACAGATGGGCTATTCCATCTATCACTCACTTTCGGGAGCCTTAAAAAAAAAAAAAGAGACTTTGGGAGGAACTCTGGCTACTGCAGCAAACTTCACCATCGTGGCTGCCACCCCCGCCATCTCCTGGGACCCCAGGCCTTTGTCATCCTGATCCCAAGAAATGTTCTGTCCAGACTGGGCCAGAGAAAGGGACACAGATGATTTTTCCATCTCTACTCGCTGCAGCTGAATCCCACGCACCACCTGGGATGTGAGCTTTTCTCTCTTTCTTCTCCCACCCCCACAACATGTGTCCCTTTCCTTCCCCACCTGATTTCTTTTCTTTCCAAGTTCTCTCCTTTTGCCTTCTGTTTAATAAGAGTCTGGCTTAGCCAGCCAAAACTGCATATTCTGGTACACTATGTATTTCCAGCAGTAAGGTTGCAAGTATCCAGAGACAGAACTGCCATTTTTTTATCTTTGCTGTTCTTTTCTCTCTCCTTTTGTGTGTTTGTCTTGTTTTGTCTTCTAGAAATGAGACTTTAAAAGCAGCAGCAGCAACAGTTCCAGCCCATCTCTACTAACTTCTCTTTTCCCCAAAGGATAATTATTACCATCTTTAATATCACCCAAGAGACTGTCCAACAATTCTTTCCAGCTAAAGGGAAAGGGAACAAGGGATGTTGTTAAAATGAAAGCCTTATTTACTACTTTACATTTCAAATACTTTAAATGTTTTTCCCTCTTTTCTGTATTTTTAATAAACGGTTGAAAGGATTTTTAATGCTGTTTACACCATGGTACTAAGCAGGCTGAGGTCTCTGTATATCAATCCTCAAACCTTTTTGAAACTGAGTAATGTTGGACATTGACTGGGTTATGTTAACACCTTTGAATCTTTAGGCCCATATAGTCCACCTGAATTAATAGACCACCACCCTGTATGGCCATTTAATCAAAACACTGGAATTTTCAACTTTGTCAGAAATTTTGTTCATTTATCTTCATTATGACTTCAAGACTATTCTGAACTGAAGGCTAGTTTTGTATAAGTAATGTTGGTGATGAATGACAATAATAATACATTTAAGAAGAATATCCATTAATATCTAAAGCAATATTCTGCTATCTAAAAATAAACCCCTTGATGGAAAATATTGTTTTAGCTAATTAATAATTCAGTGTTTTGTAATTATTGCTCTAGACACTCAGACTCCATCATGCAGTAGTAAGTACCTTTACACTGCCACACCCTTCAGGCTGAGACTGATTCTGACAGCAGCAATCCATTGCTAATTAACTCAGAAATCCTTTAAGTCCTAGCAATTTCAAAAGAGGAGTTCATTTTCCTCTTTACTTAGCAATACCAATGTAAATAATTTGCACATGTGTGTTATAAATTGTGGATCAGACATTTGCTAATTGAAAATAAAGTGCTTACTCCTTCCACAGCTTCTATACCCCCTAGCCCAAGTCACAGAGTGGCAGTGGAACCACTCTGTGGCTGCTGTACCTTCCCCTGTGGAGAAGTGCCTGTGGCTGGTGAATCCGCAAAGCTGCACATCCACCAGCCCCACCTCTTCCCCAAGCCCAAAACTTTTGTGTGCTAGAGTACAAGGCACATCCACAGAGCACAGCTCCATGGTACACAGGTGGCCTATATTCCCCTGTAGAGAGGCTCACCAAACTGGTTCTGCTGTGTTAAACGTCTTCCGCAGCACTTACTCTGTCCACAGGATTTGTCCCAAACAAGTTTTATTGCATTGCCTCCTCCCCCCAAAAAGGAACCTACCTTGTCCAATATTTCCTTGACCAATACTGAAAAGGCATCTTCAATATTTATGTTATTTGTAGCACTGGTTTCAAAAAAAGGTATACCATATTCCCATGCAAGCTGAAAAACAAATAAAGGCAAGAGAATGACATATATCCATATGTACAATACTATTATAAAAACAAAATATTTGATAAAGCAACTTTTCAATACGGGTAAACTTAGACTAATAATAAATGATAAATTAATGGAGATATCCTATCTCCTAGAACTGGAAGGAGCCTTGAAAGGTCATCGAGTCCAGCCCACTGCCTTCACTAGCAGGACCAAGTACTGTTTTTGCCCCTGTTTTTGACTGAATTAATAATAAATAATAAAGCATATATTCATAAATTTAGTGAATGCGATTTCATAGAATAATTTCATATGCATCCTCAAGTTACTAATTTCAGGAACTCTTAAAACATTCTCATACATTTTGCACGTGCAGTGATGCTTTTTCTGACATGTGTCTTCATACATAAATTAAAAGATAAAAGGGTAATGGGCCTCTTCTAATTGTTCATTGAATGGAGAATGGATCGTATACAACAAGTGTATTTGAATTAAACTTTTTAAAATATAGAGATGGAAGATTTGGACTGCAAAATGTATAGTTTCAAATCTGGCAAAAATCTATAGATATGAAAATGAGGATGCAAAAATGAACCCAGTTCTAGATTATAGAAATAAATGATCAAATATAAACACAGACACTACAGTCTAAATGGTAATACAATACAGAAAAGGATAACATTGAGGTTAATGGATAATATGTTTATGTCTTGTGGAATTTTTTTAAAATTATTTTTGTCTGTATTTGCAGCATAGGGATATGTGGCCTGATCTAAATCCCACCAGATCAGACCCACGGAGCATAAATTGAACAGAGCTGGATTATATGAAGCACCTGAACTTCGTATATCCCTAATTTTGGGGATCCAGTTAGTGTATTGCATAATCTCAGTTTTCTCCCATTTTTAAGATTAATTTTGTAATTAATTTTCATAAAATAAAATCAATAAAAATACAAAAAGGTAAATGACTTACAGCTTTTATGTTAACAAATATAGCACATTTCACAGGCTATTCAATACAATTTTACAATTATGCAACTTTACAACTTGTCAAAGCTATAAGACCAGACAATACACAATCAGACAATATTACACAGGCATAACATGTTAGGGTGGAGGTAACAATAATAATAAAAAAAAGATACAAATAGGAA
Organism: Terrapene triunguis; assembly: GCF_002925995.2. Lineage (NCBI taxonomy): Eukaryota > Metazoa > Chordata > Testudines > Emydidae > Terrapene > Terrapene triunguis. Next base: position 40,844,834 of record NW_020664409.1, read on the forward strand.
AAAGGGAAGCTGGGTATGGAGGAAGTGGCAGTTATTGAGAGGGAAAAAGTGGAGAGGTCAGGTGGAATGGAAGTCTGGAATTATTTGAGCTATCTCAACATTCTTTATCCAAATGTATCAAGAAATGGGGTCCAAATTTCTTCAAATTCATATAACTGCTCTCTACATCGAAAACCTATTCTTTCTTTTGCTGCTAACTCAGACAGGTCTGAATATCACTGCTCTATTCTGGGCATAACCCTACTCCTCCATTTTTTAAAATTCATGCACTTGGTAATTATTGTGGCCCTCAAGAACCAAAGTCTTTGTGGTGGAGTTAAACCCAGAGCAGTAGGTACATAACCTAGGAAATAATTTTCAGCTCAGGTTTAATTGCTGAGGCCAAGCCCTATTCTCACTCATGTGCATACCTTTTTCCATAGCTGCCTGACTGATGGACAGTCCCATAGAATATGCATCAGGTTTCCTCCTTCTTTATTACAGCGCCAACAAACATTAAAGGACAAGGCCTCCACAACTTGCACAACTTCTGTGACTCCCAAAACATTCTGAATAGAATCTTTTGCTGTATCAGGCATGGCCTGAAATCCAGAGGAGCATTTTTAAGAGTCCATAATATACGCTGCCAGTGGTGGTCTTTTAAGGGCTGTGATATATCCCCTACCCATGCTTTTACAAAGAACTCCAGACCAATGGAGTTCCTTTTCGTTAGTAAAGCATACATAATGGACATGGGACTGGGGAGTTTATGAAGAATTTCTAAGCTCCCCAGTAGCTCTGGGGCCTCTGGCAGTCACAGGGGGTCTGGATCAAATTGGTATGTTAACAATGTTTTACCTGTAAGTACTGCCACTCTGCTAAGATATTGTTGCTTTAGTGTTAGAAAAGAGACAAAGTCCTCATCCTTGACTAATTGGGAAATCTATATGATGCCCTTGCTCAGCCAGTTCTTCCAAATTACCCTTTTTTTAATCCAATTTTCAAGTCTTTGTTGCCCCAGATAGGTGTTTTTGCATGATGGTGAGGCGGAAATTGGTATCTCTTAACTAGGATATCACAGATCCTTTACACAGCCAACGCTATAGGCACCTTATTTTTCTCCATTGAAAAAAAAGAAGAACCAAGCAGACCAGCAGGAGGAGCTGGATGCATCAATACCTATTCATTTTCCACCCATGTCGGCATATGGGTGTTGGCATGCTAGAACCAATTTGATATCTGTGATGTGACAAAAATATAATATTAATTTTGTGGGTCTGGAAGCCCAACACCCCCACTTGGCTTAGGGAGCTGGAGTTTTTCAAGTGATTGTAGCTTTCTTTTTTTTAAAACACAAGCTTTTAGCATTTTCCATCAGGGAGCAACCCTTCAACATATAAACCAGTTACAGAACCATAGTTTTTCTTTAAAATCATCAACTATTTACAGTCCTCTTCTATAACCATGCTCCTAAATTTTAGGATACAAGCGCTAGGGTCCCTGCAGGCTCCCATCCATTCCCATCACCTGCAGCAAAGCCAGTGCCTACTTCAAGTTGCCAGGGCAGCCTCTCCCCAAAGGGAGGTGTAGCTCATAGAAGAAGAAGAGCTGCAGACAGTTGGTCCATGGAGGGCAGAAGAAGAGAGAATCTAACTTCCTTCCACCTCAACAGCAGGAAGTCCTTTAGGGAGAGAAGAAATAAAATGTAATAAAGAGGAAAGGGTTGTAGGTCCTCAAACTAGAAGCAAAAGCCCTACTTGGAGGTAGGAAAAGGATGAAACCATGAAGGGGAGAGGGAGAAAGGAACCATTATGGGGAAGAGTTTCAGAGGGATGAGAAAAAGATGTGAAGAACCATGGTGGGACAACAGAATACAAAAAGACATAAGAAGGGGCATAAAGGGACAGAGAGACATTTTAACATTGGAGAGAGAAAGATGGCGAGTGTCAGAGTGTAGCAGCCCCTGCTGGCCAAGCATGGCGCTACAGGCACTCCCAGCCTCAGTTTCCTAACCCAGAGATGAGTCTCCCCAGCTCTCTGCACACCAGTCAATACTGTGATGTGGCTCAGCCCTCCAGTCAGGTCACAAACAACCTTAAACCCTTCCAGGAAAAAAGTCCCAACAAACAAAAATGTCATTCTGCCCTTCCGGGGCTTCTCCTCAGCCCATCCTATGAGCCCTGTTCCCAGCCTCTGGGCTTTCTGGCTCTGGTATAGAGCACACAGTCCCCAGGCTGGCTCCCTTGGAGTAATATTCTTAGCTCATGCTGGGCTCTATTTCTTGCATCCTTCCTTGCTCTGGTACAGAGCACTTTGTTTCCCTGGAATACCCAGCCTCCTGCAGACCCTGGCTCAGGAACTTCCACAGGAATCTGCCCACTCCCCATGGCTCCACACCCCACATATCTCTCTCAGTCTTCTTATGAGGCCTTGGTGTCTGTTAAACTATTACCTTACCCCCTAGTTCCACCCTCTCAGGCTGGGAAGTAGCTAATTAATTATGCCTAGGGTGAGGCTGGCCCCACTCCTCTTCAAGGGGCCAGTCACCTTGTGGCAGTGAGTAATAGAGAATGGGACAAGTAGGAACGAGATAAGACAAAATAAGAGGAAAGGAGATGCTCCTTTCCATGGAGAGAAAAGGTACAGATAATATGAGACTACATAGCAAACATTTATGTGGAAAAAGTGGTATGGAGATAGATGGAATGAGTTGGAAATGTGAGAAAAGAAAAATAAATGGTTAAAAAAAATAAAAGAAGGAAAAGGCAGCGCAGTTTTTAGGTTACTGAATTTTATTTAACTTATTTATGCTCCTTCGTTTCAGTGTGTTTCTCTGACACATGTCCTCTATCACTGTTAGTGTGGGGAAAAGACAGAATTCACAGCTATTTTGAGGACCCAGGCTTGCTGGTTATGCTGGTTTATACAGTTGGAAATTTGGAGAAGACGACAAAAGGCTGGATCATTTCCTTCCACTGGAGGGAGCCACTGGGGGATTGGAGTGGAATCTCTGCAAGGACAGAGCAGTCAAAGAGTTTATCCCCTCTCTCTTCCATGCAGTAAAGGGAGGTCCATATGCAGACTTCCCTTCTATGCATGGAACTGAGGGACAGGATCCCACTCACAGAGAACAATGAAGTTTACAGTGTACACAAAATCCTGTGAGGCTCAGAGTATGCCTACACCGCAATTAAAAACCTGTGGCTGACCCGTGCCAGCTGACTTGGGCTCCTGGGGCTCAGGCTAAGGGGCTGTTTTACCGTGGTGTAGACGTTCGGGCTCAAATTGGACACTGGGCTCTAGGATCCTGCAAAGTGGGAGGGTCCCAGAGCTTGGGCTGCAGCCTGAGCCTCAACGTCTACACCACAATTAAGCAGCCGCTTAGCCCGAGCCCCCCCAAATCAGCTGGCACGGGCCAGCCACAGGTGTCTAATTGCAGTGTAGACATATCTTTAGTAGCTCCCAGATCTCAAGCTCATTTGGAAGCTTCTCCGTTGGAAAAAAACTTGTCAACTGTTGGCAATTATGTATGCTTTTCCACCAGTTCTAGTTACAACTCAGATTACATTCCTTTTAAAAATAAACAAGCAAAATAAATTATGTTTTGGGGTGCAGGAAGCAAAAATGCTAATCTGCTCTCCCTGCCCCCAAAATTCAAAAGTCAGGCTCGAAAATGCCAGAAAGCATTAGGCAAAATTGCTGTATGTTGTGCTTGGATTGGTGTAAAAAGTTATGGTCAATGTGTTATAAGGATATTGAAGACAATAAAAAAACAACAATTTAGAGCAGTGGTTCTCAACCTTTTCAGACTATTGTACCCCTTTCAAGAGTCTGATTTGTCTTGCGTATCCCAAGTTTCATCTCACTTAAAAATGACTTGCTTACAAAATCAGACATAAAAATACAGAAGTGTCAAAGCACACTATTTCTGAAAAATTGCTTACTTTCTCATTTTTACCATATAATTATAAAATAAATTGATTGGAATGTAAATATTGTACTTACATTTCAGTGTGATACTTGAGCCTGTTTTTCACTTGTGAACCTTGTCATTCAGTGGCTGCTGGCCAGGCACCCAGCTCTGAAGTCAACGCCGCCACCAGCACCCGCACAGAAGTAAGGGTGGCATGGTATAATATTGCCACCTATAGCCTGCGCTGCTGCTGCTGGTGGCGCTGTTGTCTTCAGAGCTGCCGAAGAGTGGCGGCTGCTGGCTGGGGAGTTCATATTGTTTATGGTGTGGGAGGACTATTTTTTTAATCCTGCTCCCGTCCCGCAATACCCACTCGCACTCGCTCCTACATTGTTTGCTGAATTTTTATTCTACTCCTGTTATTATGGCAGTGGGTTCTGCAGGACCTGCAGGATCCCTGTCCCGCTACAGGGCTCTAGAGACTGTTGTAAAACTAGGCAAATATCTAGATGAGCTGTTCTTCCTCCTGGAAACCTCTACATTCCCCTGGTTGAGAACCACTGATTTAGGGGAAAGATTTTATTTACTCTTGAGAAAGAGAGATAATGTTACTAGTTTTGCTTTTTAAATAGGTAAAATTTCTGTCAAAATGAATGACCACAAAAAAAAGAAACTTATTTGTAATATAAACTACTTCATACTGTCAAGATTAAATTGTATGACATAAATGTCATCTTCCAAGTGGCAGAAGTGAGAGAATTACAAAATCAAATGGTTTTATAAGAAATTCTCTCAATGAAACTGGGTTTTTCTACTATAAAATGGGATAATGTGTCCAGAATTTTGAGGTACCTTCAGGAAGAGCCAATATACAGGAGAATCTTGCAGGATCCATAAATCCTCCCTGCAGGATTCTGCAAAGGAACAATTCTTGTGGCTTGCAGTTCTGAGTGTAGTATAAAATAGATGAATCTGAATCACTCATTGGCAGACTTGGTATTCTAAGATTTTCTTTTCATTAATATACACTTTTTAAAATTGGAGTGAGTGGACAGTGTTAGCTATTTCCTTGCTTATGGAACCTTTGACCAACTGACTCATTCAGGATTCTCTAGAGTTCTGAAATCATATTAGAAAAAGAAACATTTAGTATAACTAAAGAGTGCTTCAAAACACCGGAGAAATCTAGGGAGCAGACTGGCTGGTGAAGAGGTAATGATTTGTTAAAAAAAAAAATTTGTTAAAAGAAATATATGGTTGCATGGTTAAGCATTCAGAAGTCAGAAAATACCATATTTAACAGTCTGTGAAACCTTAACACTGCCCCCTTGTGTATATGCATTATAATAGACTCCAGTTACATGATCACTTTGTTTAAAAATGGTATATAAATACACACACAGAACATCTTGTACTACTCTGTGCAGGCTAGACAAACTCCATGAAAATCTTCAAATTCAATGTGTATAATGAATGAGGGAACTGTGCACTTTAAAAGATACAGCTTGCACTACTGTTCACAAGGTGACATTATTATTTATTATATTATTACTTTAGAATTTCATAATCTTAAAAAAATGGTTAAATGCTAACAAAACACCCTGTCTCATATAAGGTGGGGACTCTGCCTGATGGAGTGTCCATATTATGAATGAGATAAAGGCTGCTTACAAACCTTATGCATGCATACAATTTTCAGCAGCAAAAGCCAGTGTATGCTGAGAGTTATAGCCACAATATCAGGATGTACCTCCCTGATCTCCCAGTGGGTTCTGAGAGAGCGTAATTTGCTATGGCTCTTTAAAAGGTACAGCATACTTCTCCCTATGTGCCCTCCCCGCCCCCCCCCCACACACACACACTCAGCTCCACTATTCTCACTCCCTTTCTAGCAAGTTGCACCTAGAGGTTATAAGATAAATGATTACGCAATCTTAACTACATCCAAGGACTTGTGTACTTTGAAGCATAGCCCTTTGGTTTCTGAGGCACACCAGTACATCAATATGGACATTTTGAGGCAGCTCCATTTAAATTAAAAAAAATACATGTTTTGTTTATCTAAGTGTGAAAGCAAATAAAGCAATCAGTACAGTAGCCCCTGTATTATTAATTTTGATATTCAATACATTTTACACAGTTCTCACATTTTCAGTTTTCCACGTGCTTCCAGATTTGTATGTTGTCACATTGCAGAAATGGTTAGGGAGAAGCTGCAGGTATTGGCAGCTGGGGCTTTGGGCATCTAAGAACAAAGCCGGTCAAAAAAATGCTATTTATATTTCATGAAAATTTTCTAAAAAAGAATCAAAATGGTCATGTTTGAAATTTTTCTCAGAATCTGTTCAGTTTTTGATGAAAGAAAACATTGTTGGTTTTTCCTCCCCACTAGAAAAGTAAGATGAAAGTAAAAAATGGAAGAAAAAGATGAGAAAAATAAAATGCCCCCCCATTTTCATTTTTTGAAAACCCCAAATGTTCTGTTTTTTCATTAAAAAAGCCCCAGAAATTCAACAAAACAAAAATTTTCCAAGAAAATTCTCACTTTGGTCAAAAGGCCATATTTTTGTGGATCAGCTCTACCTAAGAAGGCATGGAAGGTGATCTGGTAATGTGGGATAAGTACTTTACCTGGATATGTCTGAGAAAATGTTCAGCAGCAAAAGGGTTAACAATGCTGAAATTCAAAACTCTCTGGCCATATCCTCAGCTAACATAAATCTGCGTAGGTCCATGGACTTCAGTGGAACGTTGTCATATTACACTACCTGAGGATCTGACACATCATCTTTATAATTACGGTGACCAGATAGCAACTGTGAAAAAAACGGGACGGGGGTGGGGGGTAATAGGCGCCTATACAAGAAAAAGTCCCAAAAAACAGGACTGTCTCTATAAAAACGGGACATCTGGTCACCCTATTTATAATTCATTGTTAAAATTGATTGATATGAATGGAACAGCTAGTACATGTCTTAGGGTTATTGCTGCAGGCTGTCTGCACAGTCAGGAAGACAACATTTCCATTCACATTTTCACAAAGATTAGGACTAGAAATAACTTTAAAAACTGCAGAAAACTTAGATTTGGAAGCAAAATTCAACATGCAGCAAATTCCATGGCCACAGAATAAACATATTGCTGATTATAGCTGGAGTGCTATTTATTTATAAATTAGAACCTTCCTCAGTCCAACTCCCCAAAGTGCAAAGAACAGTGGAACCCAAAATAGAAGATAAAATCACAACAATAAAAAGAGAATTCAGTCCCACTGTGAAGGATGCCAAAGATAAGCTACGGTGAACAAATGGAGGAAGAGAGATGCAACAGCATGAGCCCTCAATGGAAAAGACCCTGCATCTTGCTCTCTCAAGACAGTGGGTCACAAACTTGACTGCTTATGTAAGCAGCGTTGTATACTCAATGAGAGAGAGCAGCATGTTAAGTGGCTGCCTGTGATATATGTAAACAGCAGCAGGGGGTGCCAGAGAGATTCCTTGGTCTATAGCAAGGGCCCTACCAAATTCATGGTCCATTTTGGTCAATTTCATGGTCATGGGATTTTTTAAATTGTAAATTTCATGATTTCAGTTATTTAGATCTGAAATTTCACAGTGTTGTAATTATAGGGGTCCTGACCCAAAAAGGAGTTGTGTTTGGGGGGGGGGTTGCAAGGTTATTTTATGGGGGGTTGCGGTACTGCAACCCTTACTTCTGCGCTGCTGCTGGCGGCGGTGCTGCCCTCAGAGCTGGGCAACTGGAGAGCGGAGGCTGCTGTCCTGGAGCCCAGCTCTGAAGGCAGAGCCACCGCCAGCAGCAGCACAAAAGTAAGAATGACATGACCCTCAGTCAGCACTGCCACTCTCTGGCCGCTCAGCTCTGAAGGCAGCAGCACAGAAATAAGGGTGGCATGGGATGGTATTGCCACTCTTACTTCTGCACTGCTGCTGGCGGGGCACCGCCATCAGAGCTGGGCGCCCAGCCACCAGCCGCCACTCAGCTCTGTAGGCAGCGCAGAAGTAAGGCTGGCAATACCATGCCCCCCCTAAAATAACTTTGCAACCCCCCTGCAACTCCCTTTTAGGTCAGGACCCCCAATTTGAGAAACGCTGGTCTCCCCCATGAAATCTGGATAGTATAGGGTAAAAGCACACAAAAGACCAGATTTCATGGTGGGAGACCAGATTTCACGGTCCGTGATGCATTTTTCATGGCCGTGAATTTGGTAGGGCCCTACCTATAGCAGTGGCTCTCAACCTTTTCAGACTACTGTACCCTTTTCAGCAGTCTGATTTGTCTCGCGTACCCCCAAGTTTCATCTCACTTCAAATCTACTTGCTTACCAAATCAAACAGAAAAATATAGTAAGTGTCACAAGCACACTGTTACTGAAAAAGTTTCCTTACTTTCTCATTTTTACCATATAATTATAAAATAAATCAATTGGAATACAAATATTGTACTTACATTTCAGTGTATAGTATATAGAGCAGTATAAACAAGTCATTGTCTATATGAAATTTTAGTTTGTACTGACTTGGCTAGTGCTTTTTACGTAGCCTGTTGTAAAACTGGGCATATATGTGGATGAGTTGATGTACCCCCTAAAAGACCTCTGCATACCCAAATTTGCAGTCGTTGGGCCTATTTTTCCTCTCATTGATTGATACTAAGTGATATTGTTAAGGAAGTGATATTTTTATTTCATAGACTCAAAGGGGTACAATAGAGTAACGCAACTCCAGACTTTCTGTTGCTTGTGGTCTTGTGAACAAGACAATGAAAATCATGCCTTAAAGACAGCAATGCAAGAGTCATAGATTCTGTTGACGAAGATTACTGATATATCATGTTTTAGAAAAATGCCGTGGAATGAAATAAGTATTGTATTTTAACATCCCACTTAAAAACAATAACCTGAAAATGCAGACTCCAAACTATTTTTAAAGTCTAACTCTGAAATAAAAGAGTTTTCAGGTGTTCTGCTAGAAAGTATACAATAAAAATGTTTTAAAGTTAAACTTTTATAATAATCAGTGTTCTAAAGATAGCAACTAGTAAAGTTATTGGCCATATTCTGCTAATATATTAAAGAAGTATTCTTTTGCAGCAATTCATAACAAAATATTTGGACTCAGGAACATTTTAGTTTTTACGGTCAGAGTTCACATTCAAATGCCAAAATACTCTGCAGGGCTAGGAGAAAACACCAGTGATCAATGCCTACCTTTTCTCCTCTATCCTTTGGAATTACACGTTCTGTCTCCTTATCACACTTGTTACCCAACAATACTATATCCACCTCGTCATCTGCTTTCTAATAACAAAAGAAGAGAAACAATATTAACATGTACCATCATGAAGTTTAAAAAACGAAATACACACCCCTTTTTTCATTCTAACCTTCAGCATTTTATTTCTTTGCAATAAAGTGTTAATCTTTGCCCCGACCTTTTCAAGGATAAATAGAGATGCTCCCTAGACAGCTACAAGGATCCCACTGACAAGGACAGGACATCACAATGTAGAGTAATGCAGAGTGGCAGAATGTGAGCATGTGATGGAGTAGAGTATAATTTGCTGATCCTTTGAAAAGATACAAGGTATATAGCCTCCATCTTCTGATGAATGCTTGATGCTGATGATTTGGGAGGCAGGAAATGCCCCCAACTCAAGTCCCCTTAGAGCAGTGTTTCCCAAACTTGGGACGCCGCTTGTTTAGGGAAAGCCCCCGGCAGGGTGGGCCGGTTTGTTTACCTGCCACGTCCGCAGGT
>NW_020664409.1:40854899-40884755 GCF_002925995.2 Terrapene triunguis
GCCGGGGGCTTTCCCTAAACAAGCGGCGTCCCAAGTTTGGGAAACACTGCCTTAGAGGAATGTGATGCTGGCACATTAGTTAGGTCTACCTTCTAGCACTTGTGCGTACTATGGAAAGAGCTGTCATATTGCCTGAGCGCACGGGATGAGACAAGAAGCACCTAGTACCCTCTCTACCTTCCATTCTTGAACATCAGATGGTAGCACTGTGCCCAAAATGTCCAACCTCACCATGATAAAACTTAGATTATTCCAAAACCTTCTAAGAAAAGCAACTACAGTCTCATCCTACTCTTACTAAGGTAAATAGCAAAACCTCATCAACCTCAAAAGGAGCAAGATCAAGCCTACTATCCTTTGTCTACAGTCAGTTTTCCTGCTAATCCAGCAAAATTACATACTTTGATACCTTACATTATCATTATTTTAGGCCAGGCCATCATAACTGTGCATGTCTGAAATGGTGAAAAGGAAAGTGAGAAGTTCAGCAACAGAACCTGGAACTTGCCAACTGTCACGTGTTCTGAAATAAGTAATATTTATAGACATTTAAAACCACTTTTTGTGACTTGAATGATGGCTTCAGTCCAGCTCCTAGTGCACCGGCATCCAGATTACAAAACACTACCATCACACACCACCATCATAACTGCAACTGAGTAAAATGCTTATCAGTATCAAAAGAGGCCAGGGAATGAATGGGCATGGAGAATGAGTTGCCCTTCCATTTCCAGAGGTGGTCCAAGTAGGTCAAAATTAGGGAAGTTTGTTTTGCTACAGCCAATACGATTAACATATATAGATAAACAGAAACACTTCAGTCTATTGTAGACCCATCACTCCTGAGACCTTCGACAAACTCTAAGGACTAGTCTACACTAGAATCGCTACAGCAGCACAGCTGTAGCTGCGCCGCTGTAGACACTCTATGCTGATGGGAGAGAGCTCTGCCATCAGCATAATTACTCCACCTCCCAGATCTCTCCTGCTGACATAGAATCATAGAATATCAGGATTGGAAGGAACCTCAGGAGGTCATCTAGTCCAACCCCCTGCTCAAAGCAGGACCAACCCCCAGACAGTTTTTTACCCCAGTTCCCTAAATGGCCCCCTCAAGGATTGAACTCACAACCCTGGGTTTAGCAGTCCAATGCTCAAAACACTGAGCTATCCCTCCTCCCCATAGCACTATCCACAATGGTGCTTAGGGTGGTGTAACTTACATTGCTCAGAGGGGTGGTTTTTTCACACCTCTGTGTGACTTATATTATACCGAAGTGAGGGCTAGTGTGTACAAGTCCCAAAAGGAATATACATCCAACACCTTCCTCCAACACACACACACACACACCTTCAGAGAAATGCAAAAATGAATCTTTATTCATTGAAAGATCATAGAATCATTATTTTTAGTATATCTGCACTTTTTACAACTAAATTGCTTCATTTGAAAAGTATGGCATGAGGCACAATTATTTATTACTAGGGTACACCATTTCATTTTTTTAAATCCACTCTCATTTTAGAGTCAGCTAATCTCATTTCATAACTGCAGATGATGTTCAAGATAATGTTGTATTAAAATGAAGTAAACTCATCATAAGAGTACAAAGTACAGATCTAAAATAATGAATCAATCTAATCTGGATTAATAGACCAAAATGCTGGCTGTTTCAGAATGCACTGGAGCTTTACTCATTAAGGTCAATGGTTCTTCTACACAAAATAACATACATCAGTCCCTAAAATAGGATATAGTAAACAGACAATTTAAACACATCACATAATCAACTTATTTTATTTGAGAGATTTTATGTATCTAAAATTTTTAATGACATTTGACTTTACTTTGAAGTAAAAGGTCAAAAGGAAATGTTAATACTTATTATGTAAAAATATGGTATTCATGATTTAAATGAATTAATTTCTGTACATACAAAAAAGTATAAATATCCTTGCCATAGGAATGTTCTTTCAAAACAGCTTCAAATCGTAAGTAACAACTAAAAAGGCTTAAGACAATGGCTCTTTCAGAAATCTATTATTTCTAATTATATGCTAATATAATAATAAGTTTACATTTTTATAGCATCTTTCTACCAAGGATCTCAAAGTGCTTTGCAAATATTATAGCTCTTTTTGGAAGTCTGAAAAAGCTGATAGTCACTGGCCACACCTTCATTTTTGGAAACTAGATGTTAAGCTGAATTTCTACCTCCCCCCCCCCCCCTTTTTTTTTAAGTTTGTTTTGTAGATGATAGTTTTGGAAATGAAAATCACTACGAATTGCTACGGCTGAAATCTGACTGTAGCCAGATCCTTAGCTAGTGAAAATCAGAATCAGTAGTGTTATGCTGATTTACACCTGCAGACTATGGCCCTCTGATTTTTCCTAAAATTCAGGATATTCATGGCCTTTCCTACAGTTACCCAGGAATATCCCTTTGAAAAACCCATAGCCAGAAGTCCCTAACTTTTGGGAGATGGGGGTGTGGGGAGGGAAATGGACCCCTAACTAATTAGCAGCTGTGAATGTGCTACTGCTGAAGTGGCCACTGATGAAGCTACTGCAGTCACAAGTAGGGCTGGGCAGGAAATGGTTTGTGCATCCTGAAATTTTTTTTTTTTTTTTTTGAAATTTTGAAAATGTTTCCCATCCCAAATCTGGACCATGAAAATGTTAATGAACCAACCAACCAAACAAAAAATTCAGTTTGGGTCAATTGAAAGAAGTTACTCACACTGTGCAATAACAATGGTTCTTCAAGATGTGTGTCCCACAAGTGCTCCACTCTAGGTGAGCTAGAGCTCTCCTGTGACTTTGAATGGAGATTTCTTATAGCAGTGTCTGTTTCACCCGTGCATGCGTGTTAGTCAGTCTCCTGCCCCACACCGTTGTTATATAGCACAGCATGGGCGAACCATGGAAGAGTTCTTTCTCTACTACGAAGCTCTATGGCAAAGAACTCCAAAGCAGAGGGGAAGGAGCTCAGACAGTGAAGCACCCATAGGGACACACATCTCGAAGAACCACATTTTCTGCACAGGGTGAGTAACTGTTTCTTCTTCGTCAAGTAGTGTCCCTACGGGTGCCCTACTCTAGGTGACTACCAAGCAGTACCCTCTAAGGCAGAGGAGGCTTCGGAGTCAAGTCCTGTATGGCGGAAAGTACAGCTGAGCCAAACACAGTAGTAGAGGCGGAGTCATGTATTATCACATAGTGTTCGGTGAATGAATGTACAGATGCCCAAGTAGCGGCTTTATAAGATTTCGATAATCAGAATGTTCTTGAGGAAGGTAGTAAAAGACGCAATGGATCTTGTAGAATCAGTGCGTATATCCGAAAGTGGCTGAATATTGCAAGACTGGTGACAAGAGTTAATGCAGCCTGATAACCACTTAGAAAGCCTATGTCTAGAGACAGCTGATCCTTTTGATCTATCTAATAGCGAGACAAAAACTTGTGGATCTTTCTGAAGGGCTTTGTTCTGTCTACTAGATAGAAGGCCAGGGCTCTCCTGACATCCCGGGCGTGCAGCAGTGCCTCCTGGCAATATGGATGTGGTTTGGGGTGGAAGATAGGCAGGTGAATGGGCTGACTGAGATGGAACTCGGAAGAAACCTTAGGTAAGAATTTGGGGTGTGGCCACAGAATGACTTTGTCTTTAAAGAACACCCGTGAAGGGGGAGTATGCCATCAGGCCCCTATTTCTCCAACCCGTCGTGCCGACAAGATGGCTATCAGGAATGCCATCTTCATTGACAAATATAGCAGTGAGCAGATCGCCCTTCAAACCTCTGGCTATCTTGTGAGGCATTTAAGGACCAGGTTCAGGTCCCATACTGAAGTAGGTTGGACTGGTGGATAGAGGTTTCCCAGCCCCCTGAGAAATCTCATTGTGGTCAGGTGGGCAAAGATGGAATAACCCGGAAAGCCATGACGGCTGCCAGGTGGACCCTTATGGAGCTCATCGATAGACCAGAGATTTTCAGAGTTAGGGTGTATTCCAGTATATCCAAAAGTGATGTGGTCATTGGTGGAATCTGTCTGCAGCCATGCCAGCTGGCAAACTGTATCCATTTTTGAAACTATGTGTACCAAATAAACTGTTTCTTGTTGTGTAATAGTTCTCTTTTTACATCTCCTGAGCAGGCTGTCTCTAATCCTGATCTAAGCCATCAACCAACCATACTTTGAGATGAAGAACCGTGAGATTGGGATGAAAAATCTTCCCACCCTCCTGGGAGAGAAGATGGAGAGCTGTGTGAAGAGTTATTGGACAGCAAACAGCCAGTTGTAACTGGTAAGGAAGCCATGTTTGTTTGGGCCAGGGCCAGAACTATTAGGATGACTCTGGCTCTGTCTTCCTTTATTTTGAGCATAACTTTGGCTATCAGGGGAGTCACTGGGAATGCATACAGTGGGGCTGATGACCACTGAAGGTGAAAAGCATCCCCTAGGGATTGGTGAACCAATCCACCCCTCAAGGAGGAGTGGTTGCATTTCTTGTTTGACTCTGTGGTGAACAAGTCTACCTGGGGGGTGCCTCATTAATGAAATATGTGGAGGTCTACTTCCCAATTGTGGTCTTGAGAGAAGTGTCTGCTGAGTACATCTGCAGTCATGCTCTGAACCCCTGGGAGATACACTGCTGTGTTGGCGATCTGGTTGCATATGAACCAATTACAAAGCCTGACAGCCTTGGTGCAAAGGGAGGGGGATCCTGTTCCTCTTTGGCGATTGATGTACAACATGAATGACATTGTCTTCATAATCTTTAGGTGTTTGCCCCTGATTAGCGGTAGGAATCGGAGACAGGCGTATCTGACTACTCTGAGTTCCAAGAGCTTGATGTCTAGCATCCAGGAGGTTGACGTTCACTTGCCCTGGATCGTGTAAGTATCTAGATGAGCTCCTCACCCTAGCAGAGGGGTGTCCATCATTATGATGACCGTTGGGGGAAATAGGACTCTTGTACACACATTGTGATGGTCTTTCCACCAGTTGAGGGATTGTTTTACAGAGGTAGGTACGGAAAGAAGCAGATTTAAATTGTGTCTGGTTGGTGAACAGACAATTCTGAGCCACCCTTTAAGGTAGCATATTCAAAGTCTGGCATATTCTGTAATGAAGGTGGGGCTGCCATGTGTCACAGTAATTGAACACAGTTCTTGACTGTGATTTGGGAGCTGAGCTGAATTGTGTTTGCTATATTGGAAAGAGCCACAAATCTGTGTAGAGGAAGTTAGGTGCTTGCTGCTACTGAATCAAAATGTGTCCTTATGAATTCTAAGTTTTGCACAGGTATCAAGGTGGATTTTTGTATGTTCAATTGCAGGCCCAATTTGAAGAAGAGATCTATGGCTTCAGAAGTTTCCGGAGACATCAGTTCCAAGGAGTGGCCTTTCAGCAACCAGTCGTCCAGGCAAGGGAATACTAAGATACCTTTCCTGCAGAGCTGTGCAGCTACTATCAATTTGACCTTCAAGAAGACCATTAGGGCATATGACAGGCCAAAGGGGAGCACTTGGTATTGAAAATAGTCATGGCCAACCATGAAACATAGGAATTGTTTGTAGGATGGGTGGACAGCGATGTGGAACTATGCATCTTGAAGGTCGAGGGCTGAGAACCAATCCCCTTGTTCTAGTGATGGAATTATCGCTGCAAGTGTCATCATTTTGAATTTCTGTGCCTTCACACAGGTCTGGAGTAGTCTCAGGTCTAGGGTGGGTCTCTAACCTCCACTCTTTATTGGTACCAGGAAGTATCTTGAATAAAACCCCTTTCCTCTGTGCTGCATGGGGACTGGTTCTATAGCTCCCAAACGTAAGAGTGTCTATTTCTTGACAAAGCATGCTCTTATGAGAGGGGACCCTGAAGAGGGATGGGAAAGGGGGGCTTTGTTGGTGGGAGTGAAGTAAAGTGGATCATGTAGTTTGTGGAGATGATCTCCAAAGCCCATTTGTCTGTAGTGATCGACTCCCAGGCTCACCTGAAGTGGTGAAAGCAGTCGCCAAAGAGAGGAAGGCTGGTGAATAGGTGCAGCTGAAGAGGATGAGGATGGCAATTCAGGCCCTTAACAAACCTGTCAAAATTGCTGCTTGGAGGTGGACAGGTGTGAGGCAAGAGGCTGAGAAGAGGACGGTTTCCTTCTCTGAGATCTCTGCCTCTTGTGGTGTGACTCATAGGCTCTCTGGGAGGTAAGGAATTGGACATGGCGGGCTCTCTGGGCTCTTTGAGACTTGCTGAGTTTTCTCTTCTAGGTGGGTGTTGTGACAAAGTTCCTCCTCTACCTTGGTGGGTCCTGCGCTTATTGGCGGATTTGCTCGCCTCAGAGATTCACGGCAGCCCTCAGTTTGGCCACTTTTGTGGCTCAAATCTGCTGTTTTACTCAGATAACCTCATCACCGGCTAGCGTGGGGAAAAGGAAGGAGAACAATCCCCGCAGTCTCTGCTGATCCACCATGTGGGTCGGGGAACAGCCCAGAGACCTTCTCCTCTGGTGGAACCCACAGTCCAGGTCAACTCCTTCTGTGTCTGATCAGGAGTTGGGAGGTTTGGGGGGAACCCGGGCCCGCCCTCTACTCCGGGTTCCAGCCCGGGGCCCTGTGGACTGCAGCTGTCTATAGTGCCTCCTGTACCAGCTGCATGACAGCTACAACTCCCTGGGCTACTTCCCCATGGCCTCCTCCAAACACCTTCCTTATTCTCACCACAGGACCTTCCTCCTGGTGTCTGATAATGCTTGTGCTCCTCAGTCCTCCAGCAGCACACCCTCTGACTCTCAGCTCCTTGCGCCTCTTGCTCCCAGCTCCTCACACTCGCACCACAAACTGAAGTGAGCTCCTTTTTAAAACCCAGGTGCCCTGATTAGCCTGCCTTAATTGATTCTAGCAGCTTCTTCTTAATTGGCTCCAGGTGTCCTAATTAGCCTGCCTGCCTTAACTGGTTCTAGCAGGTTCCTGATTACTCTAGTGCAGCCCCTGCTCTGGTCACTCAGGGAACAGAAAACTACTCATCCAGTAACCAGTATATTTGCCCTCTACCAGACTCCTGTACCCCACTGGTCTGGGTCTGTCACAGTAGGCTTTGGGCACTTGGAGGGAAGCACAGTCACTGATGGTACCAAAGCTCTTGTGTGCTCCAAGGGAAGCGCGGTCAGTACCCGAGTGGGCTTTTTTGGTACAGGGAAAAGCTCTTCTTGCCACCCCAGTCTGATAACAGTACTGATGGTCTCTCCAGGCCCATGGCTTTGCCGCCTTGAGGTCTAGCTGTGCCCTTGGCACCTGAGGAACCAACAGCCTCAGAAGTACCTGATTGAAGAGCTGGTGAAGCTCAAGATACCAATGACCTCAATGTTTTAGAGGGAGGTTCTCTATCTGGCAAGCCACAGGCACATTCTTTCAAGGACAGCTGTCAGAGCTCCATCTCAGGCTGAGCAGTTGAGAAGGAACTGATGGCGGTTTGCCCGCACAATGCTGTATAACAACAGCCTGGGGCACAAGACTGACTAACATGCGTGTGCGGGCTAAATGGACACTGCTATGAGAAATCTCCAATCAAAGGCACAGAGGGGCGCTCACACACCTAGAATGGAGCACCTGTATGGACACTACTTGAAGAACATTTCATTTAGATTTTGAACTTTTTTTCTTTTTTAAAACTTTTTAAAACTTTTCTTTAATTTAAATTTACTAAAAATTCAAAATCAAAGTTGTTTTGACTCTAAGAAGTGAAACTTTCTGTTCAAAAATGTCACAACAATTTCAGAACTTTTTTTTATCCAAGCATAATTCAAGTCAGGAGATTCATTGAAACCAACCCTGGTTTGAAAACAGTTTCAGTTTCAACAAATCGGCATTTTTTGGCAAGAAAAAGGTTTGTTGTAAAATCCCCAAACAACTCTACCCACAATTTCCTTAGGAGCCAACTCATCAGTTCTGCAGTCATTACAACATAACCACAAGGGAGAGCAGCTCAGTAACACAAATCAGAGTGGCCTAGGAGACAAGACTATGCACCAAAGTAAGCATTTTACAGAGAGATTACATCACAGGGGTGTTGGGACAATTAGCCTATGTTTACAATACAACCTAATGGTGTGATTGCCCTGCTCGGGTACACATACTCGCACTAGCTCTCATTGAGCTAGCACAGGTATAGATAGCAGACTAGCCATGATGCCACTAGTAACAGCAGCGGAGGCAAGGCTGAGTTGTGCCAAATACAAACTTGCCTGAAACCAGGGGCATGTGCTTGGCATGGCTCAGCCATGCCTCTTCTGCTGGTGCCTGTGTTACCACAGCTACGCTGCTATTTATACACAGGCTAGCTCTATGAGAACTAGCATGAGTATGTGTGCATGAGCAGGGGAATCATTCCCCGAGCTCACAGGGTAGATGTAGCCTTAATTACTGTTTATAAAAGAGCTGTACACATGCTAAAACTAACTAATGCACACAACCTTTTCAAGAACTGTCCCCTGACATTTTTTTTAAATGGTATGCAAAGACCCTAGCACGGGGTGGGCAAACTTTTTGGCCCAAGGGCCACATCGAGGTTGCACAATTGTATGGAGGGCCAGGTAGGGAAGGATGTGCCTCCCCAAACAGCCTGGCCCCCTTCCCCTATCCACCCCCTCCCACTTCCTGCCCCCGACTGCCCCCCTCAGAGCCCCCAACCAATTCCAATCCGCCCTGCTCCTTGTCCCCTGACTGGCCCCTCCCAGGACCCCTGCCCCCTATCCAACCCCCCTGCTCCCTGTCCCCTGACTGCCCCGACCCCTATCCACACCCCTGACAGCCCCCCTGGGACTCCCACCCCCATCCAACCCCCCCTGCTCCTCATCACCTGACCACCCCCTCCTGGGACCCCCCGCCCCTAACTGCTCCCCGGGATCCCATCCCCTTATCCAACCCCTCCTGCTCCCTGTTCCGACTGCCCTCCCGACCCCAGCCACATCCCCGCCCCCTGACAGGCCCCCGGGACTCCCACTCCCAACCCCCCCTGTTCCCCATCCCCTGACCGCTCCCCCAGAACCTCCCCCCCATCCAACCACCCCCTCCTCCCTGACTGCCCCCAAGGACCCCCCCACTCCCTTACCCACCCCCCCGCTCCCGCCCCCTTACCAGCGGGAGCAGCAGGCCAGAGCGCAGCCTGTGCAGCGGCCAGGGGCGGCTCCAGGCACCAGCACAGCAAGCACGTGCCTGGGGCAGCAAGCCACGGGGGGCGGCCTGCCAGTCGCTGTGAGGGCGGCAGTCAGGAGGCCTTCGGCGGCGTGCCTGCGGGAGGTCCGCCGGTCCCGCGGTTTTGGCGGCAATTCGGCAGCAGGTATGTCAAAGCCGAGGGACCGACAGATCACCCGCAGAAACATCGCCGAATCCGCGTGACTGCGGACCATCCGCAGGCATGCCGCTGAAGGCCGCCTGACTGCCGTGCTTGAGGCGGTAAAAAACATAGAGCCACCCCTGCCAATACCAAGGGGCGGCACTCCACCCACTATTGGGGCGGCACGTCCGGATTTTCAGCGGGAGTTTGGCGGCGAGTCCTTCAGTCCCTCTCTTCCTCTTTGAGCTGCCGCCAAAGTGCCGCCAAAGGGGAAGAGAGGGAGTGAAGGACTCGCCGCCGAACTGCCGCCGAAGAGTGGAGCGGTGCGATTGCGCTGCCGCAGCTTTTTTTTGTTTGTTTTTGCCGCTTGGGGTGGCAGAAAACCTGGAGCCGGCCCTGGCAGCGGCGTGGCTGCGGGGAAGGGGGGACAGCGGGGGAGGGGCCGGGGACTAGGCTCCCCAGCTGGGAGCTCAGGAGCCGGGCAGGATGGGCCCGTGGGCCGAATGTGGCCCGCAGGCTGTAGTTTGCCCATGTCTGCCCTAGAATGAGCTCCATCTCATCGGCAGCAGGATGCTGGTGGTGACACAAACACCTCCTTTTCTTATATAAAATTAATCAGTTAAGCCTGGATGTTCCAAAGAATCACCTCACTGATGCTCCAAAATCTCAGGCCACTGTAATTAAACAATTGAATAATTAAATAGTAATTAGGCCAGAAAAAAAGTCAGTATCACTTAATAGGCCAGTGGTTAGGACACTCACCCGAGAGCCGGCAGATCCCTCTTCAACTCCTTTCATCCCATCAGAGTCTGGAAGTACTCAAACCGGAGGACTCGCGCATCCCAGGTGAGTACCCTCACCATTTGGAAAAATGCTATGAGAGAGGTCCTGCTCCTCCTCCTTTTCCTCTCAGCAGCCACTTTGTGTGGAGTTAGGCAGGTGCTAATTCATTCTTGCAAGAATGAGTTGGCACCTAAGCCACCTGGCTCCAGAAGAGGGGGTTCCTGGTTGTGGATTGCAAAGAGAGATAGGCACCTCCCTGCAACGTAGACTCTGGACAAGTCTACACTACAGCGCTACATCAGCACACTGATGCAGCTGCACTCCTATGGTGCGTCTGGTGAAGACACGCAATGCCGAGGGGAGAGCGCTCTCCCGTCGGCATAATTACTCCATCTCAGCAAGAAGCGGAAGCCATGTTGGTGGAAGAGCATCACCCACTGACAAAGCGATGTGGAGAACGCGAAACTTGCAATGCTCGGTGAGGGGGGGCTTTTTCACACCCCTGAGCGACTTAAATTAGATTGATTTATGCGGTAGTGTAGACCTGCCCTTAGATGCCAAACTCCATGATTAGATTAGGTGGGTCCCTGCCTTTATCATTCTGGCTTTTGTGGATCCCATCCCTAGGAGCCTCTCTCTCCCATTCATTATACCTATTACATTCCATATTCTGCTGGATGCAGGGTCATTCTTCTGGTGTAAATTAGTGTAGCCTAAATGCTGATGTAATTTGGGACACCTGCTAACGACCCCAAGGGACTACTGCAAAAATCTAAGATCACTACGGCTTGGGGAAGCTCTGACTACAGCCTTTTCTCCAAGTCATTTTCTTTACAATGACTGTGGATGTCATAGGAGCCATTATGACAACTCTTATGCCACCACAGAATCCCCCTAAACTGAGATCATCTTTCATGGTTGGTTATGCTGTTTTCAGAGCCACTTTCTGACGCTAGCCTGATACAAAGCAATCCTAACACAGGTGAGTCTCTGGGCCATTGTGTCCATGTACAGAGGTTATGCTGGTTCAGATTCCATTTGGGGTACCCACTGTGAATCCTGTTCAAGGCATTCAGGTAGGTAAGGGGAGAGGGTAAGTTTCCTCGAGTGGATTTTGGGCATGGTTATTACTTTTCATATGATAATTTATTTATATAGGTAAAAGGAATTCTCAGTCTTTCTGAAGAGTTACACACAACCTCTGAAGCCTGTAAATTATCTTCCGAATCAACAGAAGAAAGGAATATTGTACTAAATTCAGTTTTGTCTGCAATTCTATGAAACTTCTAAAAAAAGATTTCAGTTTTTGAAGTCATTTTCCTGCAATAAACATGCTGTTAATAGGTGCTCTACAGTTCTGATGTAGCCCCATCTGTATTGACTTTGTAAATTAAACTTTTGGTAGTCTTCCTTGAGACTATCTCTATTCAGCTTTGCATGTACTGTCAGAGTATTAAGTTACCTTTAGATTTGAATGTTAAAATAGTCAAAATATTAAAGTTCTTGTATGTCTTGAACTCACTTGAACAGTAATAATAAATTCTGTACTAAAGACAATACATACTTAGTACATTGTTAGTATAAGTGGAGTACAAACACAATATCACTTATAATGTGATATATTAATATACTGATTGGTTAGTTTTGATTGAGGCCAAGTTACTGAATATGGTAATTTACATGGATTGTGATTTTTAATATTTGTAAAAAGGGCATAGAGCAATGCATAGGTGCTTTTAGAATCTGTATTATGTGAATATAAAGAAAATAAATAAATAAAATTGTAAGGTGGATGTTTTAATTGTCTCAACACTCTGATTTGACTGGCTAACATGCAACACAGGAGTTCTCTAACAATACCTTGTACTTACCAAGTGAAATTGCATTACACATTTAATGAAATCTGCACTTTGGTTTTGCCTGCACATTCCTGCACATTTTTAACTTACAGTAGCAACAACAACCTTGGCACTAAGCATTTACTGGGGATTAATGACTCATTTGGGCTACAGCCCTGGCACAGGAGGGACCTCTTCTCCCAGTCAGTAATTAATTATCACAAAATGCCCTGTGTTTTAACAGTTATTGCTTAAAAACACATATTTTACAATGAATGACCCAATATATTTTACCCAAGACACTCCATAAATTGACAGCATACTAGAGTTGGATTAAGTGTTTATTATTCCTGTTCTTCAATTATGAAACTCACTAATTGGCTGTTTCTAGGCTGATCTGCAACAACGATCACCCTGTTCACATTCCTAGAAAATATTTTAAATGGAATATTTTTGTTTTTCACTGTCAATCTAATGTAAGGAGCTAGAACTTTATGAGGAAAGATTAAACAAGATAAATATGAATAGTTTGAATAAGCATCCAAAGGGAACATAGCAGTATACACACACAAAAAAGGCATTATCAAGAAAAATGGAGAGGAACTGTTTAGTTTGATACCTGGGATGAGGTAACTAGGAGTAACTAGGAACAATGGGGTGATCTTCCTGATACAAAGCTAATTAGATCATGAAGCCTTCCCTTTGGTGATGGAAGCTCCATAACTTGAAATATTTAAAACTAGACTTGACAAAAGACGGGGGGAAATAACTGCAGAAAACAATTTGGCATTGATAAACAGATGGTCTGGATGTCCTACTTGGTTTTTTCATCTCTAAGTACTATGAATCTATTACAACAATGGTATACTGCAAGCAAGGCCAGAATGGAATAAGCTCAGGCAAGAGGTATTTAACTGGAGCTGTAATAACAATTTTCATGTATTTATTAAAACATATTAAGTGCAGTAACTCAGGAAATAAAGATGTTAGCTACCCTGAGCAAAATATCAACTGCAGTTAGGTTTTCTTACCTCGTGTATATCTTTCATCCAGCTTGTTATACCTCGAAAACTGTCTGAGTTTGTTATGTCATAGACCAGAACAAAGCCACGTGCTCCACGAAAATAACTAGTACTAATTGTATGGAATTGTTCCTGACCAGCAGTATCCCTGAAATACACCAGAAAGGAGTCACTTGGTACTGCATACATTGAAAGAGTATGGATATGTTTTTTTCAGTGCAACTTAAAGAATACAGTCCCAATTTTGAGCTGTTTTCTGAGAGAGGAGGGGGAACTATGGTAGAGGTGGTAGAATACATGCCATTCTGCAGGGGAAGAGCTGGCAAACTATTTGGGGCATTTATGTTAATATTGCTGACTATTCTAGAGCCTATACTTAAATAAATAAATATACTTAAAAATAGGTTTTGTCTACATTAAATTTTTAACCACAGTGTAATTAAACTTATGTAGCTGCATTTGTACAACCCTTAGTATAGAATGTTTGCACTGGAATAAACTATGACTTCTACTACAGAAGCGTACTTTGGGGTAAGCTGCAGAAGAGCAGCATTTCAGCATCAGTGTGGCTAGATTAGGGTAGCTACACCAATAGCTAAAACCCTATGGGTGAGGTTTTCACTCTTGCCCTTGCCCCTTTGCGCTGGGTAAAGTGGTGTAAAGCTGCTCTAAAATGATTGGATCAGGCTGGGGGACAATTTCCCCAGCACAGACACTTTAGAAGACAGACGTAATGTAGTTTTCTAAGCACCCCTTTGTAAGACCTGCCAAAGGGAGAATGTTGGGGGCAGGCTGGGGTGGGAGGTTTAAGTTGGTGCTGGAGCCATGACATGCAGGCTGCAGAGATTCCAGGCAGCACTATGGCCCATATAGTTTCCTGGGGAGGCAGCTGTAATTTAGAAAGGCTTCCAGAGCTGTCTAGATTATGATAGAGCAGTGGTTCCCAAACTGGGGTTCGTGAATCCCTGGGGGTTCGCGAAATGTTACAGGGGGTTCTCGGGAAAAAATTCCCTAATGGCGGACAGAGCTGTGCCTAGGGATCCTGGGCAGCACGGGACCAGCAGCCCAGAGCCCCTGGACTTCCAAGAGCTAAGCAGATCAAAGCAAGCACATCTATCACACTGAGGAGATTTAAACTTCAAGACTCCTTATAAGAAATGGAAAGGGAGGTGGATATTTTTTGCTGTTTTTAAAATTAAATAGGCAGCTAGTATTGTTTTTAAAATTATTATGAAGAACAAGTTTAAGCTTTGTTGTAACGTGTGTTGTTTGCTTGAACTGCTCAAGATCTGAATGCTTGTATAAGAGGAACTCTTTGAGTTGGCTTCTTAGATACCTTCATGCTGTTTCACATCTGATACTTCTTGATGAAACACAGGAGACTTGTCTTATAACAAGCTTATTCAAAGTGATACAAGCTACAAAAGTGAGAGCTTGGAAGAGTGTTGCCATTTTCATAATGTAATAAAAATACTGTCATGATAAATAATTAATAATAAATAGTGTGTAATAAGCATGCCATAAAAACAAATTTTATATTTCCAAGTTCACTGCTTTTATAACTTATACTCAGGTAAAGAAGAAAATCCCTGGAAACATTCTTTTTTAGGAGGGGGTTCGCAAGACTTGACATTTTGGTGAAAGGGGTTCACAGGTTGTTAAAGTTTGGGAACCACTGTGATAGAGATTACAGGGCAGCCCAGGATCAAATAAATGCATAGATAGCTCAAAAGCCACCAAAGCCCCTCCTCCTACTGGGCTGTGAGTTCTGTGCTCGCAATTTAGATAAGCAGCAAAGAATCTTACCCTAAACGTAGACAAGGACTAAAAAAAACTCACCAGAATGCATCCAAACCCTCTAGCCATTGGAGATCTAGTGGCTGGAAACTCAAAAATTGGCAAATATATACAGAACCCACCACAGCTGCAGCCCAAAAACGCCCCCTTTTATTTAAAAATAAGATTATGGTGCCCGAAGAATCACCTTGCTAGTCTTCATCCAAAATCCTAAACCTGGCCCTATGAACATATGTTTGTAGGATAATGAAATATTTAAATCCAAATCTCCTGGCTTTTTCTTTTCAGTTTAACATTTTAATAAAGTTGCTTATATTTAGTATGGAATATAGGTTTACATTTTATCCATATGCTACAATAACTCAATGTTAAATGTTTCTAAGATAACTGTTTTTTAAAAAACATGTACTAGTTGTTCTAAACATGGCCTCTTCACCCTAATGCAAGTTTTAATATGATCACTACACTGTAGGAGGACAAATAATCAAAGCTGGACAAGATTTTGCACAGTATACAGTTCTATAATTTAGTTGGCTTTCATTTGTGGGACAAATTATAACTTACCATATTTGAAGTTTCACTGTTGTATCATTAAATGTTATTGTTTTTACTTTAAAATCAATGCCTAAAAGAAACAAGAAAATCTGTTACATGTCTTGAAATAACATTTATTTCTTATGGAGACTGTTTGTAAACAAAAAGTTATTTTGGGGATGTAGAGAAATGGAAGCACACCAACCAACCAACATCAACCAAAAATCATAATAAACCACTAATTGTATATACACAAAACAGAGGTGGGGAAAAAAGAATTATAAGAGTTCTTTTTGATATACATCAGTAATTATATTGAAATTAACTATCAAACTGGTCAAAGTTCTATACTCAGTCACTCATTGTGCATGGTCAACTCGGAAAGTATAACTACAAACCAGCATTAGCTGGCAAGTGACATGACAGCTGTTTGATGGCCCATGCACAAAACTGTCACAATATTGGCAATTTCTGCTAAGGGAATCAGTCCCATAATAACAGTGCTGTAGTTCTGCATGGAGGTTTAGTGACAAATGCTTACATGGCATTTGCTTGCCCTATGCCATTCTTTAGCCTTTACTGCAACATTACTGAAAAGAAGTGTCCAGGATTACATCAACAGAACTAGACGTGAATTAACTGAATTAATTAGGTACAAAGATAAGTGGACACGCATTCAAGTTCAAGTAAAGACCATATCTCTATACTACCCTTCCATCTAAACATTTATGCCTCAAAATCCAAAATGTTTTGGTACTGAAACCTATTTTGGACCTAGTAATATTGCAGTATAGTAATGCCTCTGCAGCCATTATACTGTTTTCCTTAAGGATGCTTTTCTCTATAATTTATCTAGTTTTTCATTACCTATATTATCACAATAGCACCCAAAATAGGTGCCAGACAGATGTATGGGAGAATGCATTTTTTGCCTTGAGGAGTTTACAATCCAATAAAAATGAAACTCCAAACATCACACTGGAGTCTGCTATCTACTGAAGTATGAAGGTCCAAAATAAAAAGATTGTATAATTCCCTGCAGTTATACAACTTTTTCAATGACTTTAGCAGTAAAATTTTAAAGAAAACATTTCAAATGAGTTTCAGTCTCAAAATGCAATATCCATTGAGAAACCTTTTCATTCTGTTCATTCATTACAAGTCAACTAGGAGAATACCTTAATGGGCAAAAGGGTATGTATTTCAGTCACATGAGCTCAGCTGAATTAGCTTAATAAAACTGAGAAGTCCTGTTAAAATGCAGGTTAACATGTCTCAAGTTGTGTTAGGTGGCCGTGTTGTAGCCTAGGCTTCTCACTAAGTTAAAACATATCTAGCTAACATGACTTCAAATGTGTCAGCCTACATCTCAATGGGGCTTTTCAACTGTGTTTAAACTAATTTGACTGGGCTAACACAACTGAAAAAGTACACCCTTTTTGCATGTCAAGAAAAGTCCGTATTGTGTTAAAGTGTAATAAAGAGATGTTGTAATGGACATCACTGAAGTTGGGAACCAGAGTGCAATTCTGTTTTTGGTGCTACCATAATACAGATAAATAAATACCTTACACCATAAAAGGATAACCTTATGACGAGAGATACTACATTTCAAACCCTAGAGGACACCTTCAACTGCAAGTTATCTTACCTAATGCTCATGAGTCAAGCCTCAAGCTATCAGAACCTACAGTACTCAGAAGTCTATGCCTACTATATTCTTGAACTGTTGTACCACAGCTGCTTTTTTTTCAGAAGTAAAATCAGCAGCATCTTTAGACTGTCTCGGAAGAATAGCCTTAATAGTCTATCTTCTATAGTCTTCAATTTGTAAATTTCTTCTTATCCTTTAGCTGTGGACTAATAGCCATAATTCTAGAAATCTCTCTTTAACTTCAATGATTCCAAAATAGAACAAAACTGTCCTTTGTAATTTCCCTAAAATAACTCTCCTCTGATAGAAAAGGAACATGAAAAACATCAGGTTTGTGGTTTCGGTTCTGGTGAAGCCTGTGTTTTAGACAGAGGGGCAGAGCTTAGGGTATGTCTACACTACGAAATTAGGTCGAATTTATAGAAGCCGGTTTTATAGAAAATTGGTTTTATACAGTCGATTGTGTGTGTCCCCACATAAAATGCTCTAAGTGCATTAAGTCGGCGGACCGCGTCCACAGTACCGAGGCTAGCGTCGACTTCCGGAGCGTTGCACTATGGGTAGCTATCCCACAGTTCCCGCAGTCTCCGCCGCCCATTGGAATTCTGGGTTGAGATCCCAATGCCTGATGATGCAAAAACAGTGTCGCGGGGGGTTCTGGGTACATGTCGTCAGGCCCCTCCCACTCCATCAGAGCAACGGCAGACAATCGATTCGCGCCTTTTTACCTGGGTTACCTGTGCAGACAACATACCACGGCAAGCATGGAGACCGCTCAGCTCAGCTCACCGTCACCATATGTCATCTGGGTGCCGGCAGACGTGGTACTGCATTGCTACACAGCAGCAGCTAATTGCCTTTTGGCCGTAGACGGTGCAGTATGACTGGTATCCATCGTCGTCGTATTCCTCAGTGAATTCGATCAGAGGCACGTGGGCAGACATGTTTTGTCTCCTGGAGACTCAGTCCTGTCGGCAGTCCTATTGAACCGTCTTGACGATGATGGCTAGCAGTCATAGTACAGCATCTTCTGCCAAGCACCCAGAAGATGCCGATGGCTATCAGTCATGCTGCACCGTCTGCTGCCAGCTTAAGATGTAAAAAATAGATGGACCAGATTTGTTCTGTATTCATTTGCTTCCCCCTCCCTCCGTGAAATCAACGGCCTGCTAAACCCAGGGTTTTGAGTTCAATCTTTGGGGGGGCCATTCTGTGTGACAGTTGTTTGTGTTTCTCCCTGATACACAGCCACCTTTGTTCATTTTAATTCCCTGTACCTGTAAGCCATGTCGTCACTCGCCCCTCCCTCCCTCCGTCAGACAATAGTTTTGCGCCTTTTTTCAGCCCAGACGCCATAGCACTGGGATCATGGAGCCCGCTCAGATCACCGCGGCAATTATGAGCACTATGAACACCACGCACATTGTCCTGGAGTATATGCAGAGCCAGAACATGCCAAAGCAAAACCAGGCGAGGAGGCGATTGCAGCGCGGTGACGAGAGTGATGAGGAAATTGACATGGACATAGACCTCTCACAAAGTACAGGCCCCAGCAATGTGCAAATCATGGTGTTACTGGGGCAGGTTCATGCCGTGGAACGCCGATTCTGGGCCTGGGAAACAAGCACAGACTGGTGGGACCGCATCGTGTTGCAGGTGTGGGACGATTCCCAGTGGCTGCGAAACTTCGCATGCGTAAGAGCACTTTCATGGAACTTTGTGACTTGCTTTCCCCTGCCCTGAAGCGCCAGAATACCAGGATGAGAGCAGCCCTCACAGTTGAGAAGCGAATGGTGATAGCCCTGTGGAAGCTTGCAATGCCAGACAGCTACCGGTCAGTCGGGAATCAATTTGGAGTGGGCAAATCTACTGTGGGGGCTGCTGTGATCCAAGTAGCCAACGCAATCAAAGACCTGCTGATATCAAGGGTAGTGACTCTGGGAAACGTGCAGGTCATAGTGGAATGCTTTACTGCAATGGAATTCCCAAACTGTGGTGGGGCGATAGACGGAACCCATATCCCTATCTTGGCACCGGAGCACCAAGCCACCGAGCACATAAACCGCAAGGGGTACTTTTCAATGCTGCTGCAAGCCCTGGCGGATCACAAGGGACGTTTCACTAACATCAACGTGGGATGGCCGGGAAAGGTACATGATGCTCGCGTCTTCAGGAACTCTGGTCTGTTTCAAAAGCTGGAGGAAGGGACTTTCTTCCCGGACCAGAAAATAACCGTTGGGGATGTTGAAATGCCTATCGTTATCCTTGGGGACCCAGCCTATCCCTTAATGCCATGGCTCATGAAGCCGTACACAGGCAGCCTGGACAGTAGTCAGGACCTGTTCAACTATAGGCTGAGCAAGTGCCGAATGGTGGTGGAATGTGCATTTGGACGTTTAAAAGCGCGCTGGCGCAGTTTACTGACTCGGATAGACCTCAGCGAAGCCAATATTCCAATTGTTATTGCGGCTTGCTGTGAGCTCCACAATATCTGTGAGTAAGGGGGAGACATTTATGGTGGGGTGGGAGGTTGAGGCAAATCGCCTGGCCGCTGATTACACGCAGCCAGACACCAGGGCGGTTAGAAGAGTACAGCAGGGTGCGGTGCGCATCAGAGAAGCTTTGAAAACGAGTTTTGTGACTGGCCAGGCTACGGTGTGACACTTCTGTTTGTTTCTCCTTGATGAACCCTTCCCCCTCCCCCCTTCGAGCACCGCTTACAGAGGCAATAAAGTCATTGTTACTTCACATTCATGCATTCTTTATTAATTCATCACACAACTAGGGGGATAACTGCCAAGGTAGCCCGGGAGGGGTGGGGGAGGAGGGAAGGAAAAGGACACACTGCAGTTTAAAACTTTAACACTTATTGAAGGCCAGCCTTCTGATGCTCAGGCAATCATCTAGGGTGGAGTGACTGGGTGGCCGGAGGCCCCCCCCACCGCGTTCTTGGGCGTCTGGGTGAGGAGGCTATGGAACTTGGGGAGGAGGGCTGCTGGTTACACAGGGGCTGTAGCGGCGGTCTCTGCTCCTGCTGCCTTTCCTGCAGCTCAACCATACGCTGGAGCATATCAGTTTGATGCTCCAGCAGCCGGAGCATATCAGTTTGATGCTCCAGCAGCCGGAGCATATCAGTTTGATGCTCCAGCAGCCGGAGCATATCAGTTTGATGCTCCAGCAGCCGGAGCATCGACTCTTGCCTTCTGTCAGCAAGCTGACGCCACCTATCCTCTTCAGCCCGCCACTTGCTCTCTTCAGCCCGCGATTCAGCCCGCCACCTCTCCTCTCGTTCATATTGTGCTTTTTTGCACTCTGACATTGACTGCCTCCACGCATTCTGCTGTGCTCTGTCAGCATGGGAGGACATCTGGAGCTCCGAGAACATATCATCCCGAGTCCGCCGTTTTCTCCTTCTAATCTTCACTAGCCTCTGTGAAGGAGAAACATTTGCAGCTGGTGGAGGAGAAGGGAGAGGTGGTTAAAAAAGACACATTTTAGAGAACAATGGGTACACTCTTTCACGTTAAATTTTGCTGTTCACATTACACAGCACGTGCTTTTGTTACAAGGTTGCATTTTTCCTCTTATATTGAGGGCCTGCCGGTTTGGTGTGAGAGATCACTCACGCAGTGCCAGGCAACAGATTTCGGCTTGTAGGCAGCCATGGTAAGCCACAGTCTTTTGGCTTTTTTAACCTTCTTAACATGTGGGAATGGTTTCAAACAGTAGCGCCCTCATTTCCCATACCAAGCACCCATTGGGTTGGACATTTAAAATGGGTTTGCAATGTAAAAGGAGGGGCTGCGGTTTCCGGGTTAACATGCAGCACAAACCCAACTACCCCCCCACACACCCAATTCTCTGGGATGATCACTTCACCCCTCCCCCCTATCGCGTGGCTAACAGCGGGGAACATTTCTGTTCAGCCGAGCAGGAACGGGCACCTCTGAATGTCCCCTTAATAAAATCACCCCATCTCAACCAGGTGACCGTGAATGATATCACTCTCCTGAGGATAACAAAGAGAGATAAGGAATGGATGTTGTCTGCATGCCAGCAAACACCGGGACCATACTCTGCCATGCTTTGTTATGCAATGATTCCAGACTACGTGCTACTGGCCTAGCGTGGTAACGTGTCCTACCATGACGGACGGGATAAGGCAGCCCTCCCCAGAAACCTTTTGCAAAGGCTTTGGGAGTACATGAAGGAGAGCTTTCTGGAGATGTCCCTGGAGGATTTCCGCTCCATTCCCCATACACGTTAACAGACTTTTCCAGTAGCTGTATTGGTCGCGATTGCCAGGGCAAATTAATCATTAATCATTAAACACGCTTGGTTTTAAACCACGTGTAATATTTACAAAGGTACACTCACCAGAGGTCCCTTGTGTGCCCTCAGGGTCTGGGAGCATGCCTTGGGTGAGTTCGGGGGTTACTGGTTCCAGATCCAGGGTGATAAACATATCCTGGCTGTTGGGGAAACCGGTTTCTCCGCTTCCTTGCTGTGAGCCATCTTCATTGTCTTCATCATCATCTTCCTTGTACCCCGAACCCGCTTCCCTGTTGCGTGATTCTCCATTTGGTTTTTTTCTTATGGTTTTAACCAAATAACATATTTGACTGTGTAAAGATAAAGTACCACTATTCTTCTGCTTCTGTGCTTTACATAAAATCTAAATGTTCCAATGCAAGTTCTCAGAAAATCAACAATTTGATGTTCGAATCATCATTTTGATTCCTACTTGAACCTCGCTGCCTAACTCCTCTATCAAAGGCAAGCATTCACAAAAGTGCAATAAAATGGCAAAATAGCAGAAAATCTCCCTTCTTTTAACTTCCAAATGCATCTTATAGCAGACTTTGGGGGATAAGCCTTCAGATGCAAGATTCTACTTAGTATTAAAAGTTGGTGTTGGGGGGGTGGGCTGTTTGGGTGGAGAGGTTTAAATTATTATATGGGTCGTGCCCTTCAGCTGCTGAAAATTCTCACTGAAACTTTAATGGAAGGAAAAAATGAAATAATACAATTGGCAGCTGTAATAAATGTTATGTGAAACTTTCTTGAAGAAATTAGTAAAGGTGGCTGGAAATATAATTTTACCGGAACATGCTTATATGTTCATATCAGGCAACCTACAAATTTGAAGAAAAATATTCATTCTTGCATTTCAAAGAACCACTTATAGAATTTGCTTTAATTGTTTGTTTAGCTTTCTACAGGAGATGTTACAGCACTTGATAGGGACATGATATGTGGTGGAAGTTTGGAAGGTCACTTTCAAAATGTTGAGTTGGGAATACTTTAAAAAATTATAACCCAGCGAGGCAATTCCAGCCCTACAGGAAAACAGTTCTTATTTGACATAAATTTTAATAATAAATTGACAAGAGTTTTTTCTGTATAGAAAAGGAACTAGAGACTGCTGAATCAGACCAAAATGTAATCTAAATTAAAATAAGGCATATTGACTTCTTAAGTCAACTTAAATGTATTGACCTAAAAAGGTCAATGAACGTTAGTGAAAAACAGAAGTCAATATGTACTGCATGCATGAATTGTTCATGTCTTTATATGAAGTTTCAAGCAAACTTAGCAAACTGAAAAGACAAGAAAGAAAAATGAAAAATATAGTGCCAAAGACAGCTCACAGATTTCAGATAGTTTTAGGCCAATGCATTATATAATATGATCAACATAACAAAACTAACATTGATCACCAGCCCAGAGATAAAAGTTATTTGAATACAGGAGCTTGTATTTTCTTCTTTGGATTCTTCATATAAAACCCAGAATGTGATATAAACCAGACCAACTTCTAAGTGTGATTTCTAAACTATTATAGCCATAGGGTATTTATGATTCATTCTTTCTTTATATTTAAATAATAAAAATGTCTATTCAAGGTTCCAGGAGAACTAACATAATTAAGTATGTAACAATAAATACAACTAAATTAAAACTCATCAGCTTTAAAATAATCAGTTCCACAGAAACTCAGCCAGCCAGCCAACCCCCCCCACACACCCCCTTCAGCATCTAGGAAGCATACTCTCAGCCCTTTCCAAAACCCCTCTCAATCAGGTGCCTTTTACAGCATGCCCAGAAAGTCACCAAATTCAGGCTATTTCAGGTCAAGACAGGAAGCAAGTTTCAGAGTCTTAGAATCTTCACAGAGAATGCCCTGCCAACTATCCTGCTCTCTTATAAAGAGGGGGATCCAGCCTGAACACCTCCACTGGCCATAGCTGTGGCAGTATGCCATGCGGAGAGAGGCAATCCCTTAGGTAGACAGGTCCAAGGCTATTAAGGGCTTCATAGGCCATAGCTAAAGACCAATGGGCAACCAGTGCCCCACTCAATAAGCAATCAGATGCATTCTGCACAAGCTTTAGTCTTCAAATGGTTTTAAATTTAAGGTGTAGTCTCATGCATCACATTGCAATATTCTAATCCTCAGATAACAAAAGCACGGATAACAGTGGTAACTCTGCATCTGAAAGAAAAGGTCGTAACTTCCTCGCCAAAAAGCTTATTGGGTCACTGCTGTAATATGATTGTCAAACAACAGCGGGGAGTCTAAAGTCACCCCTAAGTTGCAACACTAGTAACTAATGGCAGATGTATTCTTTAATCAAAGGGGATGATATTACCTCTGCCATCTCTTCCAGAGGCTTTTCCCAGCCCACCATCTCTCTCATCTGGGTGAGCTTCAGCTAGCTTGCTCTCATTCGTGCCTTCATCTCAACTAGACATTGGCTGAGGCACTGAACTGCACTGTCCAGATCAGACTAGATAGACCTACAGTTAATCTAAACCATACTGATGGCACTGCACCCCATCCCTCCTTACTGACCCTCCTAACTGACCCATATATGAACAGGAGGGATGACAGAATGGCATCCTGCGAGACCTCACATTTGAGAGCTCTTTGAGAGGAGAAGCAATTGCCCACAACTATCCACTAAGATCTCTCTGAAAGAAAAGAGCAAAGCCACTGAGGAGCAGCCCTATCCATTCCTGTCAGATTATGCAGATGAGTCACCAACATACCATGATCAATGGTATCGAAGGCAGCTGATAGATCTAAAAATACCAGCACGGACACCTCATCATCATCTACTGCCAGGAGGAGATCACTGACTCTGTGACAAAGTCAGATCTATATACCCAGATTGACATGGTTAATGGCATCTAGATAATGTAAGAGTTGTCCCAGTACAATCTTCTCCACAGTCTTATCCAAGAAGTTAAAATGTGTTACTGATCGACAATTACGGTAGCAAGAGTGTCAGCATCAAGCAACATCTTCTTGAGCAAAGGTTGCATTATTGCTTCCTTCAAAGCAATAGACAGCTTGCACTCTCTAAGAGAGGTGTTGATGATCTCCACAAGCAAGGGAGTCAGTACTTCACCAGTGGCCTTCAACAGCCAGGAAGGACATAGATCCAAAGCACAGGTTGTGGGATGAAGTTCTCTTAACACATTCAGTACCTCAGAAAGCATCACTGACTGAAACTCTAGCAGAAAAGATGAGGCCCTTGTTCCCTCAAGACCTTGCACTGCCACCACAGAAGCAGACAGCTCATCCCTACAGTGATCCCAATAACAAGCAATATCTTCACAATGGGAGGGAATCAGATAAGCTACCAAGTCAAGACAGTGGTTTAACCACCCAAAACAAATCCGCGACCTGAGATTTTGCAGATTTAGAATTAACCTAAACAAGGACAAGGCTCTTGTCTTTCTGAATAAGTTTCCATGGAGTTAATTAGCAACAAATCCATTTGTAGGAAAGTCCTAAATGTATCAGCTACTATGGGGAGAGGAAACCTACTCCTCAAAAGTGTACAGCCGGACTTGAAAATCTAATTCCTGAAATCTTCTGCTGCTGCTTCTAATGAGGGCAGAGGGGAAGGAAGGAGAGCATCCTACGCCTCAAGAAGCAGAATGATCCAATGGTTAAGAAACTAGCTTAAGACTTTAAAGACCTGGGTTCAGGTCCCTGCTCTACCACATCCTTCCTCTGAGATCTTGGGCTAGCCACTTGGCCTCTCTGTGCCATCTGTAAAATGGGGATTATAGTACTTCCCTACCTTAGAGAGGTAGGGGGAACAGTGAGCCATTTAGATACTAAGGGAATGAGGGCTACAGAAATACAATATAGAGAGATAAACCTAAACTTGTGGGGGAAACTGGTCAGGGTAATTGATCCTAGATAGCTTGCTGGCAAGTGGGCCAGAACATGGTAGGGATGGAGGCCAATTTAATTTGGGCCCAAATAGCTCTGAAACAGAATGAGGGTGTGGTTATACACTCATACTACATATTAAACATGCTGTCCCTCTCATTCATATCAAGTAGTATCTCACTCTGTGAGTGATCACGTGTATTGTTAAATAATAGACTGCAAATTAGACTACTCGTGGAGAAAGGTACTCCTCAATATAAATAAGAGCAACAGAATCTGGCGCTGTTCCAAAAAACAGGAAACATGTAGATTACTATTGGTGTTATCAGTACATACAGTCCATTAGATTTTATAGACCATATTTACGTACAGTACCATATGTAACAACGATTCAAGCCTACACTCTTCTTTTATAAAAAGAAGAGTCCACGTAGACGTCTAGAATTAGTTTATTTACCTACAAGATGGTATAAACCAATTTGCAAATCTAGAGAAAAAGAAACCTCTGTCTGAAAGGAGATTTCAGTTTTAGGTTTCTGTAATTTACCCATAACAAAACAAAGACAAAAAATGTTACTCACACCCACACTCATGAATGTGTCCCTTTGAACAGAAATTCAAAATACGATTGTCTGCTCCTTCCCTACCCTGAAAAAGTGGAACTTGTATTTTGAATTTCTGTTCAAAGGGATGCAGTCAACTGTCTGCTACTTCCCTTCCCCCAAAAAGTGGAACTTGAATGCATCCCTTTGAACAGAAATTCAAAATACATTTGTCTGTTCCTTCCCTTCTGTTCTTTCCCTTCCCCCAAGTAAATGGAAGCTTCACCTTTTTAGAACCAAGATCTCCACAAATATTTTCCCACATAGAAGCACATGGCACCGTCGAGAAGACAATAGCTAGGATAACAACTTATTTCATACCTATAATAAATAAAACAAATAAAGTACTGTGCAGACGTTTCATGTTCACTTGTACACAAGATTTTTTTGTTCATAGGCTTTCCCTATGGCTTTCTATCCTGTGCCATTGTTTAAATAAAAAGTTATTCTTTGTAGTCTGCTATTCTCAATATGATTCATCTGTCTTATGATCCGTGTAAGTTTAATTAGAAAACTGCTTATAATTCACCCAAACTGTATAATTGAAGAGGAGGAAGGGCAACCATCCCTGAGAGTTTAAGTGCTGCATAAAATGCTTTCAGTGAAAATTTACTGTGAATGCATGTTTTCATTTTCTAAAATATATAATTTTAGAAAGTTTCAACAAGTAGAGTCTATTAACAACAGCTACAAGACATTATTTTTTGTAGTCTCACCAGGCTTACTTGTAGCAACATGGAATGCCTAGTTGCCATGACATAAAAAGAGACCCTCAACAGTTCCCCTCCAATCTTTTTTCTTCTATGACTACTATCTTTATCTCTGAATAAAGGTAAGTTGATGACACACAACCCCACCAAAAACTCAGATTCCTAGGGGACTAAATATCTCAGAGTACTGGTAAAGGCCTTTTACTTCATTTCCAGTTGAAATTCCAGCCGGATAGGTAATGATTAATAGCCATTCATAACCTTCAGATGAGTGTGCAATGGGCTGCAAGAAAGGAAAGCTCTCAGTCAAGACTGTACCAGACATATGTCCAAATCAAAATTGCTACTCTTGTTGGTAGACTTAGTAAAGAGACAGAAGTTTAGATGGACATAAAGTCTGAACTGTTCTATCATCACTGGAAACTGTCCCTCCAGGATACAGTTGAGGCCCATTGGGAAGCTGCTGCAGAAATTTAAACTGTTGCTTCCTGCATTGTACTTTTCTTGACAGGAGGCTTCCTACTGCCAATACTGCTAGTCTGGCACTTATGATCAGCGCAACCCACTTATTTTAAAAATCTAGGGCCAATGTATACTACAAAATTTACTTGCTTGGGATTTTGAAATCAGATGCAAATAATCGTTATTCAGATTTGGATAATTTGCTTACCGCATGGATGGGACATAAAACTTTCTTAAAAGTTTCTGAAAACCACATTAAGACTTGACTTTGAAAATACACTCCTAATATGATCAGTTTTGTAATATACAGGAGCTTTCGATTCTTGAGTGAACAGAGGTAGAGTATCAGAAATTCCATCTGTTTGAGAAAAAAATCTCAGGGGCATGAGTTCACTTCCAATATTAGGTATCATCATGAAAGAAGACATTCACTTTCACAGGTATTCCACAGGGATGACGTAGGTTCCATCATTATTACAGGTTTCAAAGATCAATTTCACTATCCGACACCTCCCCTGCTGATAGGCTCTGCTATCCTTATTCGTATAGGTTTCAATGGAATGACTTGCAGAGTAGGATACTACTCAATTTAAGTAAGGGAGTTAGAAACTGGGCCAAATTCATCCAGCTCTCATAGGGCCAGATTCTGACATCCTCACTTACATTAAGTATTCATATTTAAATCAATATCAATTGAGGAGAAAGATATTAGTCAACATTTCTAACTATAAGGGTAATAACTGTATGAGGCTTTCAATAAGAACACCGGTCAGGGATGGTCTAGGGCAGCATTTCTCAAACTGGGGTCCACAGACCGAGGATACCCCAGACCAGGAATACCCCAGCCGGCCCTGCTGATCAACTCCTTCCCCTCCCTCCCAGTGCCTCCTGCATGCCAGGGAACAGCTGTTCAGCAGCATGCAGGAGGCGCTGGAAGGTAGGGGAAGGAGCAGGGATGGGGTGCGCTCGGGGGAGGGGGTGGAATCATGTTTGGGGCTGCCGGCCTTGCTGATCAACTCCTTCCCCTCCCTCCCAGTGCCTCCTGCATGCTGGGGAACAGCTGTTCAGGGGCATGCAGGAGGCACTGGGAGGGAGGGAGAGGCGCTGGGAGGGAGGGAGAGGAGTGGGGAGGAAGTGCGCTGGGGGGAGAGGCAAGGAAGAGGAGGGGCAGAGGTGGAGCAGGGGCAGAAAGAGGTGGGGGTGTGGCCCTAGAGGAAGGGATGGAGTGGTGGCGGGGCATAGGGCTGAGCAGTGGGGGCTTGGAGGTCCCTGAAAATTTTTAAATGAAAATAGGGGTCCTCGAGTTGCTGAAGTTTGAGAACTGCTGGTCTAGGGCATATGCAGAACTGCTGGAACATGCAGGTTTCTCTGCACACTTTTTCTATAAATTTCCACTAAACAGCACATGAAATAAGGCAATTACAAATGCAGCCATCCACACCTATGGAAGAAGAAGAGATTCTCTTGGAGATACTATGCCTGACAAATCATTATCTACAAGGTCAGTAAAATAGATGGAAAGGATTTTAACTTTGTACTAT
This sequence comes from Terrapene triunguis, assembly GCF_002925995.2. Lineage (NCBI taxonomy): Eukaryota > Metazoa > Chordata > Testudines > Emydidae > Terrapene > Terrapene triunguis. The sequence continues at coordinate 40,883,365 of NW_020664409.1, forward strand.
CATTGAAGGTGAAGGAACTAGGCATTTTAATTTAGATTGTAAATTTTTTGGAGCAGGGAGTATAATTTTCTGTGTGTGTGTGTTCAGTACCTAGCACAATGGGGCCTTGACTTAGGCCTTGTCTACACTACAGGGGAAATTCAATCTAAGCTACATAATTTGAGTTACGTGAATAGCTTAGATCTATTTATGTCTCTCCGTGGACTCCCCCTACTCTTCTCGATCTGGTGGAGTACAGGAGTTGACGGGAGAGCAATCTGCGGTCGATTTAGTGGGTCTTCACTAGATCCGCTAAATCTACCGCCGCTGCATCGATCACCGCTCATGGATCCCCTGGTAAGTGTAGACAAGCCCTTAGTTAAATTCTCTAGGCACTACTGCAGTACATTTTTTTAAACAAATAATAATAATTTTAAGACCAACAGGAGGATGTCACAGATATAATATTAATTATGCCAACACATGACAGCTGGTAAGAGGAAGATTTGGAGGTGGAAAGACAGTACCATGCATTTCTCCCTATTTAGGGCCTCACCATCAGTGTTTCAATGTCTAATTCAGCAAAGACTGGAAATGTGTTTCAGAATAAAAGTAGGTCTTGAAGATACAAATAAATATTTGTTTAGTGTGAAAGTGTGTGACAGTCTGCCAAGGTGTGAATGTGTGCGTGTCAGGGTGAGAACGCAGGGGGCGTCAGTCTGTCAGGGTTTGAATGTGTGTGTCGGGGTGTGAATGTGGGGGTGTCAGTCTGTCAGGGTGTTAATGTGGGTGTGTATGTCAGTGTGAATGTGTGTGTCAGGGTGTGAATGCGGGGTGTATGTCAGTGTGTCGTGGTGTGAATACGGGTGTTTGTCAGCCTGTTAGGGTGTGAATGCGGGGGGTGTATGTCATTGTGTGAATGTGTGTGTCAGCCTGTGAATGTGTGTGGGGGGTATCAGTGTGGATTGCCAGAGCCCGGGCGCTGGCTCCCTGTCACTCACCGACGGTGGCGATGTAGGAGGCGGCGCGGGGCGGCCCGGGCTCCGTGTACCTCCTCACGATGGAGGTTTTCCCCACGCAGGACTCCCCGGCCATCACTATTTTCACCAGCAGCGGCTTCCCCGCGGAGCGGTGCCCCGGCCCAGCCATGTCCCGTCCGGGGGGCCGTCATGTGGTCCCGGAAAGGAGCGAGCGGCGGGAACACCCGGCCTGCGCAGAACCGAAACCGGCCGGGCCCAGGGGCACCCCGGGGACAAGGGGCGGTTCCTTCCGAGCCTCAAGGACGGGCAGGAGGGACCCGCCTTTGTCGCTTGCGGTTGCAGCTGCCCCGGGACTCTCCGGCCTTGCAAAACAGCCGCCTGCGCTGCCCCGCACCAGCCGCTTCCCACCGCCCGGCTGCGTGTGTGAGCGTC
>NW_020664409.1:40885155-40885326 GCF_002925995.2 Terrapene triunguis
GTGTCTGTCTGTCTGTGTGTGTGAGCGTCTGGGGGTGGGGCTGTGTCCGTCTGTCTGTGTGTGAGAGTTTCTGGGGGTGGGGCTGTGTCTGTCTGTCTGTGTGAGCGTCTGGAGGTCGGGCTGTGTCTGTCTGTGTGAGCAACTGGGGGTGGTCGGGCTCTGTCTGTGCGT
>NW_020664409.1:40885336-40955628 GCF_002925995.2 Terrapene triunguis
TGGGGTCACTTGTTATTTTATGCCAGATTCCAAGAACCATCACTAGACTACACAAAATGTACTGTAGAAATTACTGGGATGGTTATGTACTAGAGGATATAATTTCTATAATTATTTAAAAAAAAAACAGTAGGCAAATTGTTTGGCATGGAGCAATATAGTCATTGACAAATGAGACTCTGGCCCATAACAGTCTCAGAGCTTCTGCTACTACTCTGTCTGTGTTACACATGCATCATACTGATTGTGCTTGTCCACCCTTCTACTTCTTGTCCCGAACTCCCTTGGTGGCTCTGTCTTGAATTTAGCTGTATGTGTAAAAATGTCTACTGCAATGCTGAGCTCCGTGCTGGGTGGGATCACATTTGTACTTGGACTTGGGGCCAGAGGCTGCATGTCAGCCATCTCACCATTTTAGGATTAGAGAAATCTGCAAGGACTTCCCACCCCCCATTTTTATTTTGTTTCATCACAGATGAGGAGACAGAGAGCTTCAACAGTGCCCATACTACAAACCCACGAGGAGCATAGGAACCAGTAATTTACGGTTTATTTTATATCAACTTCCTGGCATCATATAAGACACAGAAAATGGATTCTGATAATTTACTTTTCTCGGCTGTGATGTGTTATCAGCTCACATTCCAAGAGAGTTCTAGTCTAACTAAGGCTATGTCATCACTGAAGGGTTAAGTCATCTACACTCAAGTTCGCTGGTCTGAAGTTAGCCTAGCTTGAGTGAGAGCAGCTACACTGTGAAAGAATGCTCAAGCTGCACAAAAGTTTCTGCAGTGATTGTTTTAGCAGCTGATGAGTTGTTCTAATTGAGCTGTAGACTATCCCCCTGCCATGCCCACCAACTCCGTTAAAAGCACTACCATGCTCAAGTTAACAAGTTTTGTGTTTAGACAGTATTTAAGTTAGGGGCAACACTTGAGTTGTAACTCAAATGAACTCTGCAATGAAACCCTAAAGTGGCCCGTGTCACCATTGCTAAAGCTACAATATCACTTTCCTCTTCTTTCCCCCCACCACTCTACTCACATTCCTATCCACAAGAGGACAGTCTTTCCATCTGTTATTACCAGCTACAACATAGTTTTAAGGTCAACCCCTTTAAAAATTAGCAGTGGGTAAATGCAACATAACAAAATGCTGAAAACACAGTTCTATCCAATTCACTTTGTTTTAAAAATTATGCTTCAATTCCCAGTAACTGAATTGCTCCTATTTGTTCATACTGGATTTGTGCTTATATCTCCCACCCTGTAAACATATTCCACATCCCTGTTAATTGAAATAAAGTTGTTTAATTCCCAGAATGAAACGGAAAGACAGAGCTTTATTAAGGTCATGGATTTGAGTTATTAGAAGAGCTTGTAAGCCTCCACAACACATTCTATGTAAATCATAAAACAAAGTCATATAACATACATTAGTGACCCCAGTGTAATCCCATTACACCATCACTATGAAAGCAGGAGACTGCTATTGTTTCTTTCCTTTCTTTGCTTGAATCGTTCCAATAGCATGATTCCGTTTGAAAACAGGATATTGTTCCAATTTGAGAAATGATCCTCTGTCTTCCAGAACTCATCTTAGAATCTGTCCGTTTCTCTAGGTTCAGGATATTAAAAGGAACAGTTATTTAAAAAGGATGTAATAACGGGCCTTTGTGCACTTAATAAAATTCTCACTTGTACTTCAAGTTCACTCAAAGAAATTAACAACTTTTATGGCAGAGGCCCATGTGACACTGAGATCCCTTGGCAAAGGGTTTCCTGTTCTTTGCAAACAGCTCTCACCTCAGACCTGACAAATTCACTACACCAAACACATTTTACAGGATATTCATCCATAAAGAGTAACATATAAGGTATCTACAGATAGCTCATAACTTGTCAAGATTCAATCATTGTGAGATGTATGTATGGATAATAGTCAAGGAACAATGTATTTATATTGAAAGTATGCTATATGGATTTGGAGTACAAATTAGTCTCGATGATGACCCATTTAGGCAAGAGGGAGCCATCACCCTCCATAGTCAGACGGCGAGGTAATTGCACTCTATTGTTCATCCTTGCCACAATCCCAGAATAATCAATAAAAAACCATCAGAAACAACGACAAAACCAATCAAAACTACTTAAAGGTAGAAAAGAAACTCTGCAGCAAAGCAGAAGTTTGTCCTGTCTATGAACAGAAACAAAAGATTGTTTTCAGTATAACAGAGCATATGGAAAAGCGGTATCCATTCACTGAGGAAAACCCCTGGTGGATGGAGTGTGCTTTCAGGAACGTTTGGTTCCTGGTTCTTGAGAAACCAGTCAGTTCTGCAACAGACTGAACTTTGGGGGAAATCTACTTTATTAGATAGGAATGGTAACTATTGACACTGGTTTGTGTTTTATGATTTTGTTTTGTATTGCAACCACTTGTTTCCATCATTCTCTCTTGTTTCTAGTTAACTCTTTATTCTTTCTTAAAATAAACCTTTTATTTTATATAAGTGCTCACAAGTGCTGTGTGGTTTACAGACGTGGTGGTTTAAGGCAAAGAATCTGGAAATTCTGTGAATAGCCAGTGTTAAGGGCTGGATAGTACATGGGAACAATACAAAGAGAGTTGGGGATTGGGGTGCATCTATTGTTAACCTGCTTCGTGAAGAAAGGGCAGCATAAGTCCAGAGGAGAGTGCTTGAGAGGGTTGGCAGTCTCAGGAAGCTCACACCCCGCTACCACACACACACAAAAGACTCCCTCTCATTGGAGATGAGGTGGTAACAGGCTGACTCATGGTCCTGGGTCCCCTGAGAACCATCGTAGCCCAACTTTTATTTTTTGTCCTTGTGTTAGAGCCAGCTTAATCTATAAAGTAAAATATCACTGCACAATAGATTTAAACCAATATCTCCTGACCAATTCTACTTCTATCAGCCACATACTTGCTCACTGAAGACTCCAAAGGGAATGAGCCCCAAATATCATAATATATAATCCTGCGTTCTCCCAAATTCCTTGAACTCCTCTTTTGGAGCAATACATACATTGCACAATACTTTACTTCTGCAGTTAATGAGCTAATTATCTCTGGCAAAGATTTTCAAAATAAGCATCTAAAATTAAGCTCCTAAATACATACTTAGGCACCTAAATAAGTGATCTGCTTTTCAAAAGTGCTGAAAAGGGGGTGTTAGATGCTCAAGAGTTTTGAAAATATGATCATTTATTTGGGTGCCTAAATATGGCTTTAGGAACCTATCTTCAGGAGCCAATTTTTGAAAACCAACCTTGGCCTCCAAATTTTATTTCCATGTTAATTTGAAATCTTATTGCATAGAAGTGCTTGGAAATAAAGATAATGCTTTAGTTATAACAATTTTCAAACTTGTATGTGTTATATTATTCAGAAATCAGCCTGTGCTGCCTCTGAGCTGCCTGGAAGCGGGTGGTTAGACAGTTCCTTACCTGTCTTGGCATCTCTTCTGTATGTCCGATAGAATTCAAGCATTTTGTGAAGGATAGCCTAGTGAGCACTCTATGACTCTTCAATACAAAACTGAAACCATATGGTGATGAGACTAGGATCCAGTTAGGAACAGTTAAATGATTTTCATTTTATCCCTAAAGGATTCACTATGAATCAGCTTCATAAGAGAAAATAGTGTTTCCAGTGAGAATTGCTAAAATGGCCATTTAGTGCACTTTAAAAAATGAGTTTCCAGGATGATATGCTCACCTCAAAGGTTATTCCCTTGCTAATTAAACTGTTACTAAAGAAAAGTAAAAAGCAAACAATTTTTATTGTAGTTTGGAGTAAAATATACTGAGAATTAACAGATTTAACATTACTACTGTAATTGATGAAAAAGGGATTAAGAATTTAATTGACCATTTAAGGGAATATTTTTGGCCTGATTCTCTATTATGCTGCACCTGTTTTATAAACTGGTGTAATTGATTACACAGGCATAAAACTGGTGAAACAGAGTTGATGATCAGGCCCTATTTTCCTAGAACAAGCTTTGTTGCATAAATTCACAAAATATACTTGCCAAACCACTTCAGAAGCAAATGCTTTTTAGTACCTGGAAAAAGTAAAGAAAATGGCTGACGAAATTTCAGGTCAGTCTAAGGCCTGGACTACACTAAGGGGGAGGATCAATGTAAGTTACGCAACTTCAGCTATGTGAATAATGTAGCTGAAGTTGACGTACTTAGATCTACTTACTGCGATCTTCACTGTGTTAAGTCGACAGCTGATGCTCCCCCATCGACTCTGCCTATGCTTCTCGCTCCGGTGGAGTACCGGAGTCGACAGGAGAGCGCTCGGCGGTTGATTTATCGCATCTAGACTAGACGTGATAAATCGACCCCCGCTGGATCGATCTCTGCCCGTCGTAATGTAGCAGGGGGCAGGTTACTACTACTTGTTTGTTAAGTGCTGACAATGTGCTGAACATTGTGCAACACAAAAAATAATAACTGTTTTTGACCCAAATACTTTATAATCTAAAAGGCAGGCACAAAGGACTAAATGCTGTTCTCATAATATGTAAATCACAAGGAACTCCATTGATGTCAGATTTACACCTGTGTAAAACTGTTATGAGTGAAAGAAAAATTAGGCAGACACAAACACACAGAACCCAAAGGATAGATTGTAAATTTGTTAGTTTTGGGGGATATTATTATCATCATTACCCCTTTGTGCCTCAAGCAGTTAGCTAAAATTTGAAGTCCTGTGAATTGTTTCAGTTAGGAGGAGAAATTGATGATGGAGTGAGGTATCTTTGATGCAATCCTGTTTATTTATAAAGAACATACAAAGTCCTGTTCCCCTGAACACAGCAAGAATCAAAATAGGAAGAGATTTCTCTGCTCTCAGATCCATGTCTTTTTTTAAACACTAGGCCCCAAATCTCTTGTAGGTTTTTTTTTTTCCTTCAGGCTATGCTACCAATATTTCTGTGGCTATCTGGTGCTTCCTTTTTTCCTTGTCTCTCTGCTTTTATGGTCTTTCTGCTTCTCTTTCAGACAAAATTTCATAAAACAATACGTAGTGGAACCCTACTACCCACATGTGCCTGGCATGTGCCTTTGTTTTGGGTTGTGACATATGCCTGTGTTTTGGATGGAGACTGTTATTGTTTAATTTTGTTATACACTGACTTTTGAGTGGGGAAGTATCGTCTCCTAGAGGCATCCAGGGTGGTATTTAGTTTTCCCAGATTTCTGGGTGGGTTCAAGCTGGTTCTGTTTTGCAATGTTGAGAGGAATCTCTAGATACCAAACTCAGCCTTGTTGCTGTCGACAGCATTTGGCAGAAGGGTTACAGGTGTCAGGCCAAAAAGGAAAAGTTGAATTTTTGATATGTTACCAAGAAAGAAATGGCAAAATTTTGTCAGAGCCTGGGAAGCAGAGGGAAGCGTAAAGACGATCTTGAGATTGTGAGTTTGGGTGACAGGAATAATGAACTGTGGACAAATTCTAATCTCACTTGCATCCATATAAATCCAGAGTAAATAATCCAGAATAATTCTCACTGACTTTAGTTGCTGAAAACAATGGATTTACTCTGCAGAAATTGAGATTAGACTCTGCCTTGTTTGTTATAAACTGTATGCGTAAAAGATTTTCCCAGTCTTACTAACCAAAGTCTTGCTGCATTACACTGATAGAGGGACATTTGAATGGATTAGCTTTGGTGTTTATTCAAAAAAGACAGATAGAAAATACTATTGACCATTTTGCAAGACAATGCAGATCTTGAAGATTTACTGCGTATCTGAAATATTAGATATGTGATTAATTATCCTTCTTAAAAACACAACACATTTGAATACTGATTTTAGACAGCTTTCTTCCTCCTTCCCTCCATTAAAAAAATCTCAGATCTGCCACTGGTTAAGAGATAGAAGATGTAAATAAGATGTAATAAAATAAAAGAGATTGGCTCAGGTGATATTTTTGATTGTAAATGGTAACTTGGATAAATGACATGTAAATCCTATTTACAGTCTGTAAAGGATAAAACACTGCCTGATTCTGAGGCTCTGAAAACATTATTTTCAAAACTTGTGAAGAAATTGGCTTTTTTTCAGCATTGGACAATGTAGCCATTCTGCAAGCTTTATAAACTGTCCAGATGTTATACTTTCATCAAGTTCTACTCCAAATTCAGACTCTTATTGACAATATTTCACATTTGAGAAAGCTGATAAAATATAGACAGCCTGAAATTCACTGCTTAAAAAGGTTGTTTGGTTTGTTTGTTAAAGTTTCGTAGTATTTAAAGGGGAGGGTGTTCTATAGATGCATTGCCCAGCATTTTCAGTGGCAATTTTAGGCCTATGTGATATATAGTGTAAATTAGGGACCAGCTCTTCCGTGGGCCTCACAGAATGGAAGCTGATTCACGCAGCCTTCTGGACAGATTTCTGTCCCCAAGCTGCCTGCCATCACTGATCCCTGTCCCTGATTCTATCTGACTTGGATACTAGGAGGTTATAGGAAATATTGAATAAATCAAGGCTGAAATTTTCAAAGCCACTGAGGGTAATTGGATGCCTGATTCCTATTGAAAAATCTCAGTCTAAATGCACTTCTTGCTCATGCCACTGACACATTGATTTTAAGTTTGCATTACATTGTTTAAAATACAGTTAGTATTATTTGTTTTCTATGTTATTTATAAACTCTTTTCTTTTCCCAGTACAACTCAGTTTAAAAATTTCATTGAGGAACAACTCCTTCTCTCCTGCCCCCCACACCTACATAACATAGTATCAATTCCTAATAAAAAAATCAATATACAAACACATTTCAGTCATTTCCTTGGTTACAGTACATTCATTACCCACAACTATTCCTTAGCCTCAAAGTAGAAGCACAATGCATTCCTGACCCTATTTCTCTGACCACTTAGGGCATATTTCAGAGTCCCCTCCCCCTTTGGCTGTCCCTAATTTTCAGAAAATGTCCCCACTTACTTCTCCCTTGCTCTCACGGATGTTGTGCAAATACAGCAAGCACATGAGGCACATAATGATGATAAACATCTGGTCTTGTTGTGAGTTCTGCCACCTTCCTTCCAGTTTTCCAAATGCACACTCCACTGTCATTCGGCAGATACTCAGGGGATAGGTAAATCCCTCCTTTCTTTTGTCCAAATATCCAATGAAAGGTTTCGTAAGCCAGGGAAGGAGTCGGTAAGCTGAGTCTCCCAGAATGACTTCCAGAAGGAGGAAGCATAATTTCATTAATGTCCATAGTGGTCTGGGAAGCAAAAACTCCCTTGCTCATTCCAGCAAACTTCCCTTAGTTTCTAGCCATTACGTAATCATAGAACAATCGGGTTAGAAGGGAGCGGAAGGGTCATCTAATCTAACCCCCTGCCAAGATGCAAGATTTGTTTTATCTCAATCCTGGCATCATGAATCTTTCCAGAACACGCTAAATTAATGTTGGTAAACCTTCCATGTTGATCAACCAGGCCTGGTAGCACCATGGAGAAAGACTTTATCAAGAGAAAGAGATATTTCTCCTGGTATATAGACAAAGAATATGCACGAGTGTCCCATCAGTACCTCCAATGCAGTTCAGGAACCCCATCTATGCAAAGCCATCAATAACCTTTTGTGAATTGACAAGCTTTATGACCCAGCACAGCAGAGCCCTCCTAATAGCATCGGAAACCTTCATGATAACAGCCCTAACAGTTGATCTACCAACACCAAACTGGTTGTAATAGGAAGAGAGCCTGAGACATAAGCCCTTGTATCAGAGGCCTGGGCTAAAGTAGTGGTCAAAGCTTTGCTAATATAAAGCAAAGTCAGCCAAACATCTAACTACACTGGTCAGCTACTGACCTGTAGCAACTGAGGGTGATGAGTTTCCAGATGGTGTTGGCAACATATTTCTCCATGCTGAGGAGAGCCGTGTATCCTGCTGCTGGAGCCTCGGGGTGAGCTCCACCCAGATCTCAAGGAAAGTAGCTGAAGTTCTGCCACCACTGCTGGTCCTGCCAGTTCTGCATCACTATCCTCTCCCACCAGTCCGTGCTAGCTGACCAAGATCAGAAGCAGCATTTCACCAAGTGAAACTGCTCCAGATAAATATCCTGCAGGAGTAAACTGCTCATTTTCATCCCTTGGGATTGTAAAGAATGTAACATTGAATTTTGTATGACAAACTCAGGCACCTAAAAGCAACAAAGTTTACACTAAAAAGACTTGGTAAGAGCATTAGGAAAATGTGGCATTATTAAAAAAGCAATACTACAATTTAAAAAAAATACTGGGAAAATAGACTATATATAATGAAATTCAGCACTTGGCTGTTATCAACTCAGGATTGAGTCTGCTACACCATAAAATATGAGAAGAAGAAGGGGGCTGCAAGGTAAGGAGTCTGCAGTCACTCCCTGGGAGGAGGGAAGCTATCAGGGAGAAGAAAGAAGGCCAGGGAGAAAGGAAGCCCTGAGATCCTGACCTGTAGTAAGGAGTCTGGCAAGAGTCTAGGAGGGGTGAAGTAGCCACGGGGAGTAAGCTCCAGTAGTAAACCCAGAAACAGGCAAAAAGACACAGAACCTGGGTAGGAAGGACCACAGGGACTGGGCTGGAACTGAGCAGACCTGGATTACTAGTTGTAGGGTCCCTGGACTGGAACCCATGTAGCGGGCAGGCTCAGGTTTCCCTGCCAGCCACTGATATAGTGGCATAGAGCCTTAAGCTGGGACTGAACACCATCTTGAGATGGCAGTTGGACAGTTGTCCTGTTGGACTTCGTAATCTCAGAAGAGTGGATTAAATGGTGTCCTGGCAGGAGGGCCAAGTTACGAGAAGAAAGATTACTGCAGAGTGAACAACAAACAACAAGGGGACACCTGATGCAGCAGTAACTACATTCTTGGACCTAAACACAAGGAGGCACACTAGCTGTGAGTGGCAACCACATTACAGCATCCCACAATGCACTGTGAGAAAAATCACAGAGCTGAACATTACACTATGGGTATCTGCCCAGAATGCTGCAAGATTGGTTCCAACAATCACAGAGCTGTGTGGATGCAGTGATTAACAAGGAAAGTGCTATATAGTTAAAAATCACTGCACTTAGATTGAACAAATGAATCTGATGTAATGTCCTTGTATAGGCAAGCTCTCAGGCATGTCTTTCAGGACCCCTATATTGCCAAGCCTTTCACATGAGGGTCAAATTACAAAGCTGTGGTTCCCTTAATTATGGAAACTATGAAGAAATTCAACGAGGGGCTTCAGTGCATGAAAGCCTGGAACACCAAGACACATACAAGGGAGAATGACTGAGTAACTGAATTGGAACTCACGATACCAAGAGCATAACACTGAACTGTCCTGCCTTTCGTCAGGGTGTATGGAATAGTCAGCACATGGATTTTCCCCCCGCCCAACTCAACCAATAACTAGCATAATTTTTAAGTTACTAGCTGAACTCAGAGACTTTGGCCAGTGATGTGTTTGAGAAGTCAGAGAGGAACCAAGTATTCCCTCTCTACATAATGAAAGCTAGAAAAGTTGCTCAGGTGAGGTGACAATGGGACACAGTAATGTTAGGGACACCAGCACAGTCAGTGCAAACAGTATCAGACTCATCCAGAAGACTATCACTCAGTCTATCTGGTGAGCATTCTTTTTGTTCAGTAGCAGGTAGAATTTCAGGGTGGCTGGCCTCTCCCAGTCTTTCTGAATGGGGCTGCTAATGCAGGGACAGAGAAAATCCTGGACTGCTTAGTGCAGGGGTGGGCAAACTTTTTGGCCCAAGGGTCGCATCTGGGTGGGGGAAATTGTATGCAAGGCCATGAATGTAGGGCTGGGGTGCGGGAGGGAGTGCGGGGTGTGGGAGAGGGTGCGGTGTGCAGGAAGGGGCTCAGGGGAAGGGGTTGGGGTGCAGGAGAGGGCTCAGAACAGAGGGTGCAGGATGCAGGAGGGGTGCAGCAGGGGCCTCAGGGCAGGGGGTGCAGAGTGTGTGAGGGGGCTCAGGGCAGGCGGTTAGGGTACAGAAGGGGTGTGGCGGGGGGCTCAAGGCAGGGGGTTTGGGTGCGGGGTGCAGCAGCACGCAGCAGGGCTAAGGCAGGCTCCCTGCCTGCCCTGGCCCTGCGCCACCCCCGGAAGTGGCCAACATGTCCAGCAGTGGCTCCTGGGGCTAGGGTGGGGCAGGCGGCTCTGCCGCACGCTTCCCTCACCTGTGGGTAGTGCCCCCAAAGCTCCCATTCACCGTGGTTCCCCATTCCCGGCCAATGGGAGCTGCAGGGGGCTGTGCCTGCAGGCCAGGGCAGCGCACGGATCCCTCTGCCTCCCCTCCCCCCAGGGGCCGCAGGGACGTGGTGCAGTGCAGGGCTAGGGCAGGCAGGGAGCCTGCCTTAGCCCCAGTCCGCCACAGGGCTGGCAATCCCGCGGGCCGGATTGAAAGCCCTGACGGGCTGGATCCAGCCTGCGGGCCATGGTTTGCCCTCCCCTAGCTTAGTGGTACCAAACCCTTCAAAGAGATCTGGATTTTGTATATCTAGGTCCACATGTAGTGACTGAATTTTTGCTCTTCCTCTACTAAGCAGCTAAACTATATAAATCTTTTCCTGTACTTAGATCCATGATATTAGTGAGTCATATCACAATAGATGTTAAGTAAATAGGGCAATTAACAGAAGTGTCAATAATCAAGGTAAATGACCAAAATCACTTACAGTGCAGTATTCTGTATTACAGAATTAATCTGATTTATGTATGTATCTATAGGCATTTCTGTGATGCTCAGCATCAGAGGCTTGGGAACTGCCTGCTAGAGACCACCTATTTCTGTACCATACTACCTCATTAGTAATCTGTGATGCTGGCAGGCAGCTGTCCCTGAGAGGCCACCAATTTGGTGAGGTACCCCTCCACGCTCCAGTCTGAAATAGCCTGAATTGGCAAAATCCCTCGGTTATCACAGGCTATTTGGGAGGGAGAGGATGAGGGCTGGGATTTGTGGGTGTCCTCTGGTGCTCTAGGCTTCCATGCATTGAAGGCTCTTGAGGAGTTTATGTTAAGTACTATACATTATTGTAGGGGGGCAGAGCTGGTTTTTATTTGATTTTTGGCTCTTTTCTGGTTTTAGGGAGATTGCTGGCTTCACATTTGTTTGTACCAGTGAGACTGCATTTTTCCTACATGGCACAGGTACTGAGAGCCTTACATAAAAAAGGTCTATCATATAAATCTAAATAAGTGAATTAATAAATCAATTCAATGGGGCAAGACTGAAGGATGGGTTTGGTGCTATTAGGGATTAAACTGTTTGGAAAGTGCCATGAACAAAGTATGAGTAAACTTAAACAATCCACCAACGTTTGTTTTTCTTTAACTAACTGCCAAAAATGCAGACCCCCATTTTGATTCAACTATCTGACTTTGCCCCTGATATCTTTAATGTGATTATCAGTCACAAAATGATATTTTATTTATCATTAAAAGATTTTACAGGCAATTTCCTTTTTTAAGCATTCTGAAAGCACAAAAGAAAACAAAGGAATATGCAATACTTAAATCTTATAAGCCTTTTCCTAGAAAAAATTGCCACAGAAATCAGTAGTAGATACATCTGTTGTATATAAATTAAATTATGTCGAGCTGTATCATGCTAATGACTCTAAAACAATATGTACATTAAATTCTTTCCATTTGCAATTCAGGATTCTCAGAATAAGAGACTCAGAGACAAGGATAACCCATGTTCTCCATAACAGATTCTTGGAAACTGAAAAATAAGGTCTTTTAATAGTTCATGATAACTGTTTTTCTTGGCTTAAGCGTAGGTTTTAAAAAATGGTACTCATTGTTTTGATTGTAGTTCTTTCATGCATGGACAATCATGCTGATGATGCATTCACTTCGAGTGAATTTTCCAATTGAAAAAGTGCTCTTGAGTGGCTGAAGTACTATGAATCACCAAACATAATCTAAGCCCCATAAAAAACACAAGCTGCGAAAAGCAGCCACAGCAAGACGACATATTGAAGTTGTGCTGCATGATTCAGCTAAAACAGAAAAAAATATTTTGTTAAGACAGGAGAATTTCAGGAATCTGACAGTTTTGTTAACATGAATATCACATTTTGCCAGAAAGACAGTATTAACTCTTCTGCTGGACCACCAAGTTTGACCCCACAGCTATTCTTCCTGCAATGTAGGACATAGATTCCTAAAACACAGGACACCAATCCTTGAGATGTAAGCCATAATGTTGGACAAATTTTATGTTCCTATTGCCGGTACTGCTGGAGTCCTGAGGGGGGCGTGGCCTCATCCAGAAGAGGCATGGCCTCGACTGAAAGAGGCAGGGCCTCTCAAGATTTAAAGGCCCTGAGGCACCGGCTGTGGCTGGGAGCCCCAAGCCCTTTAAGTCTCGGCCCCAGCCCGGCAGCTGGGCTCGGGCATGGATTTAAAGGGCCCGGAGCTCCCGTGGCTGCGGGGAGCCCTGAGCCCTTTAAATCCCCGCCACGGAAGCCGGTGCGGTCCGGCACGGTGTACTGTCTCTTGCCGGTACGCCGGACTGTACCAGCTTACTTTCACCTCTGCATACCATATGAATAGATCTTACACGTCCATACTAACAAGATAGGATCACAGAAAGTCCTGTAAGTTACTTTCACCCCTGATGGTATGTGATAATGTTTCCATATGAGCAGCTTTGTGTTGTACATGTCTGGCAGGAAGGCATTTGTGGTATCATTCTTGTAGCATTCTTATTTATGCATACATTGCAAATAAGTTTGCAAACAATTTCTCTGCAAGATGTATATTAAACTATTAATTTTTGGGAATTGTAAATTTAAAAGGGTTAATAGTTATTAATCTTTGTCAAGTTTGTGTATAATTTAATACATAGGCCCTCATCACCATCTCTGGAGTAATGGGCATGCTAGGGGGCAGGGCCAGGAGGGGGAACGTCAGGCACAGGAAGGGAATCTCTGTATCATACGCAGTTATAAGGCTTTTCAGCTATTGTGGGCTGCAGAGCAACCCATAGAAAGCCAGGAGTGGGAGGGGTGGTGGTGGCATTGTCAGAGCAAGGCAAAGCAGTCAGAGTGCATTGGTCTAGTGGGACTCTTTGTGGAACAAAGTTATTATTCAGCTTATGGGTGGCAGAATCTGTTCCCTTGGGAGCTCAGCACAGAGCTGTTCCTCAGAGAGTTCATCACAGAGGCTGAAGAAAGAGGGTTTTTTCCTTTGAATTGGCTAGAAGAGATTGGGGCCTTTGAACTGGATGATGTGGGAATTCGGTTGACTGGTTAAATCTGTCTGGGAATTTGTAAATTTTGCCTTTACTTGAGAATCTGGATTAAAAAAAATGTCTGAAGGATGGTACTTACTTATGGTGGAACATTTGAGAATTTTTAAATGCTTTTCCTGTTTTTATTATTTGTGACATTTTTATATGAATACAATACTTCTATACAGAATAGTCTTGGTTTTGGGATTAGCTATTGTGTTTCCCTTCCACACACCTCAAAATAATATTAGTTTCTGAAGGCAAGATGAGATTAAAAAGCCCATACCCTTCATCTAAACATAATAAAATCTTTGTGAACAAGGGATGTTTAGTACCATTTTAACAGAGGAGTAACAGGGGGATGCATTTGTTAACCCATGCTTCTGTTGCGGTTCCTTTTAAACGATCATAGTCAGTTTTGTTTTATTTTTTTGCCAGCAGAGCGGAGTAGCTGTCCACTGACTCAAACTAGTCTGGAACTAGCAGGCAAACAAAGGAAAAGGTTCATAAACCCTTGGAGCATGGGCATCTCCAAGTGAGGGGGCCAATTCCTTTCCTAAACATATAGACAAAAAGGCACCAAACTCTTCAGTTAGTTCAGCCAGGCCCAGAGGGAGACAGCTTTATGGGAAGGGATGTGAAGATCTCTGCCCTGAAAGCTGATGCCCATAGGCCTGCTTTTACTAATTGCAACAAGAAGGTAACCACAAGGAGAAAAATACCAGCCTATTCAAAGAACTGGGCATTTGCTGTTTGTTCAGTCCAGGGTAGTGTGGTGACATTAATGTCAAATTGGCAGTGCATGTTTTAAATGTATAGGATCTGTGGCCTTTTGATATGAAGAAATCTGTATGTTTGGTTTTTGTTTGTTTCCACAGTATTTGCTGTATTGATGTAGTGATAAGATTGGCTTATGAGGAGTCTTAGCTAACCCTCAAATTGTTCTCAAATATTTTTTAGTTCGAGCAGCTTTACTACATTGTGGTGTCTGTATTCCAAATGGGAGCAACTTAGAGAATGGGCATCCATGACTGTCCAAATCTGCATATTTATCTTGTGTTATCCAGAGGTAGGAGTTCCGCTGTCAAAACAAACTGAACCCACTCACTATTCTTGCAGTAAAATGGAATTAGGGGATACTTGTGTAATCAAAGTTTAGTGGGTTACACATTCATCTACTGAAGGTAAGAAATGATCAATGTTCTGTTCTAACTTGATTTAATTATCTTGATGACCTGTCTTCCCCAAGTCAAAGCTCAGTTTTAAATCAAGAACATTTTCTTTGAATTACAGTTAAGAACAAATCAAAATTTCATCCAGAGCCCCAACAAAAAATGGTGGAAAAGACTGATTCCTAGATCAGTATTTGCACAGATATATTTTTGGAATGAGGACTCTTTGGGGACAAGCATGCATGCAAGAATCTGCAAGATTCGTCCGTTGCCTCTCTCTCTCTCACACACACACACACACACACACACACACACACACACTTCACAACAGATCTTTCACTTCTAACCCAGAACCTCTAGAAATGTTCAAATCCAAATAATCAGGATCTCCCTCTGAATCCTCAACACAGCCCCATTCCCTTCCTCCCGACGGCACAGCTCTGTTCCAACAATATGCACAGCACACAGCTAATCAGTCAGCTGGTATTAGAAAATGGAAGCAGCCTGTGAAACTCAGTGCTGTCACTTACTCTTGGCATAGTAGAATAATTTATGCCAAATGAAGGAAATAATTTCTGTTAAATTATATCAAAATTTGAGAAGTGGCCTACTTGGGAGATATTATCAGACTGTGTGAAGTCTAGAGTTCAGTTATTTAGCTAAAGAAAGAAAGAAAGATTCTCCAAACCAAACTTCTAAAATGCTCCCTTTTAAAAGTTTCTTCAGCCAAAGTTAATTAGTTACTGGAAAAAAGAGAATTCACTTGTCCTAGGAAGACCTAATCTGTAAGACTAAATTCAATCATTAAAATGTGAAAAGCAGGGATTTTAGTCCTGCTTAAAGTGTAAATTTCAAACAAACTTAACTATGGAGTTACTACTGCCACGTCCATAACACCGGTCTAAACTATAGAACCTCAGAGGACTCAACTGTTAATCTTTTGTCCTGTGGAGAATTAGCCACAGGAGAATTATTCCTGTTTGTTCTCTGTCTTTTAGCTATTGCCTAATCCAGAACAGAATTTTCTTTTACCTCATGACCACTTAATTGCGTGATCTGTGTGTTTTAAATTGAAGCACTTTTTACAGGATATATAGGTCAGTAGAATCCTCTCTCATTTTTTGCCTTCCCTAATTTTGTGAAAATAAAATAATTTCATAGTTTCTGGGTGGAGGGTGCGGGGGGGTTTATATCTATTAATCAAATGACAATTCTCGTAGCTGTCTTTTCAGATGGGCTCCTGCTAAAATAAGCAGATGATTAATGGAATCAGAAGAGTCAGAAAACTGAAACACAACCAAATGCATTTTGGGGGCTTAATTTTTGCCATCCAATATGTCATGCACAGTTGCATATTTTGGAAAATCTGTGTTGCAGAGACTGACATACTGTATGCCCCCAAGTTGTGCTCCCTGTGCAAGCCAAATTGGACTGGGATTCATCCTTTACCATACATGATAATGTTGAATGAGCTATTTCATCCAAGTAACCTGCAGTAGCCATTGTTCAGCGTTATAATTAGTGCTACCTGTGGTTTTGTAGGGTGAACTTTAGTAACATACATTTAAGTCAAGATTCAGCAAAGCACTGAAGTATATGCTTTAGTGCTTTGAGGAATAGGGATGGGTTTATTCAGGCACTTACAATTAAGCACATGCTTAAATGATTTGCTGATTTGAGGGCCTCACTGCAATCAAAATTCCTGTATTCCCATCCTTGCTGTGCAGCAGGGGAACAAAATTTCCTGTCTTCCACATAGTCAATTTACTGTCCTCTAGAATATATCAGCATGGCACATTAGCTGTTGAGAAAATATTCACGTATCAAGGATTGAGGAGCGGAGCCTCAATTAGCAGCACGCTCCATCCAGAACTGTGGAAAATCTGCAGTAAACTCAGCTTTGCTGCTTTTCAGTTCCCCTCCAGAGGGGTCACAGAGCACAGGCATACCAATGGCAAGGTCAAGTGTTGCGGTTAAGCAAAATGAGGCCTTCTGTAGCTGGCTACCTCCACACTCTGCCAGCATTTAGGCCCTATCTATTGTAGGAAACTGAACCAATATTGATGATGTTTGTCAGCAATGGGTTGCCTCCATCTGGTATTGAAAATTGTTTGTCTACTAATGTATATGGGATGACGTTATCAACGTCATTACAGACTTGATGGAAGCAATTCTCATTCACACTTTATGTAGGTTTTCCCCTCCCCATCTACATTAGAGGTTAACAATTTTCAATATCAGTTGTAGGAGGAACCATTCTGAATATCATTGTCAGCAGTAGCACAATTTCATAGTGTAAACACAATATGAACAGTATTCCACAGGATTTCACCTACCACTGAAGTCTAAGAGGTTTAGTTCCAGAAATCCAAATAAAATGTTTTCCCTGATTTCTAACAACAAAACACAAAGATGTGATTATCTAAATAATCAATGCTTTTCTATATCATGTCCAACAATCTGTCTACTCAGATTTTGCAGATTTATTCCTATGGAGTGCCCATGTGAATGTGTGACACCAGAGTGTTTCACTTACATACAGGTGACACTGAAGAAGCACATTAGATGGATGTTTCTGGTACAGTGGTCAGCAGTGAAATGATTAAGTATGTTGGCATTTAAGTGATCATAATTAGGCTTCCCAGCTAACAGCACTTTGAGATACATATTGAAAAGTCACACTTATCTTGCTCCTATTATTTTTTAGTCTACCTGAGTATAGGCGCAACAGGACAACATATGTCATAATATGGCTTTGAATGTGGATTGTCTAGAGACTTCTTCTGATTGGCTGTTTGGATCTGTCTGAGGTCTTGTACATCTATTGAATTCAGTTTATAAAATGTATGTATCCCCAAATTCTAAGCATATATTCCCAGATAAAAAAAAAAAAAGACACAAATGTGGAGTTATGGTTGAGTACATATCAATAATTTAAGGGTAAAAATAATACAGGGAAGTTGTAATTATCCCCCAAATAAGCATTATATACCCAGAAAATTCAGAGTTTAAGGTTAAATTTAAAATAAATCCAAACAAGATAAGATATGGAAATACCCACTTATGGCACCCAAACAACCTTAACTCTGCCTCATATCGATGCTATGAAATAACTGTGTATAATTATGATTAGCACATAATGCACAATCTAGTTCCAAATTAAATTAAACTTATCTTTAAAGACACATTAGATTTCTTTATTTGCTCATTTTCATTTTTCCTAAACAGGGGAAAAATAATATTCTTCAGAGAATTCCATGAAGAACCGTCCTTTTTCAAAATGGCTGCCACCTCCTATTGTTCTCAGTGGAAAGGAGGCTACATGCTGCCTTAACAAAGTGCTTTTTTTCAACATGACCACAGTTTCCTGTTGTTCCCAGTGGGAGGAAAGCCAGTCTTTCTTCTGGGAAGATGGTAGTTCTGTATTTTTGGCACCTTTAAAAGGGGTCTAATGTTCAAAGATTTAAGTACCTAATTTTAAGCACCTAAATTTTAACACTTAAAGCCTCACCCCTCTCCACAATTATTCCAAATAGCTCTGAAAAGCACTAGCTTGGCCCTTCTATTCTAATCTTTTATGCACCTGTGGTTCCCAGAATCACCTTCATGAATAAGAATATTTCTAGTTTGCAATTCATGCCTACATGATAGATTTATACTTCCAAGAATCCACAAATCTTAAATTAATTCTAGAATGTATGTCTCTGTGAATAGCAATATGCACCAAAAATATTAGTGGGCAATAGGGTTAAGTTATGAATGTTAATTCAACTACTAAAGATACTCATATTGATCTACCTCTTATGAATTAGCATATATACACAAAACTCTTCTGTAATTCCCCACTCTGTGTCTTTCAACAGAATTTGAAGAGAGGCATGAGAGCTGCTTGGATTCCAGAGAGGTTTCTTGCAGACTTAAGGACTTAGTTTTAAAATAAAATTTCTAATAAGTCACTAGAAAAGATTATGGACTAAGGGTTTTTGCAGGATATTAAGAATTATGCCATTTGTTCCACAGCTATCTGCAAATCCTGCTGGTGTGATAGATATCTTTAGAGTTAACAAAAGATGGGTGCAACACATGCCCTTGCAAATCAGAAGAGGTCTGTTTTCAAGACAATGAGGTAGTGAGAGCTACAGTTGTTATAATACTGTTAATGGGCAACAGTATGCTAATTAGTCAGATTAACTAAGCGGGTGAGTCATGCAGTAAGCCTTCTTGAAAGAAAGTGCCCATTTTGAGATGCTAAATGAGAACATAAATGCAGTCAGGCATAGAATTCTTGAAAGATAAAAGGAGTGCAGACCTGCTTGTTAATGTAGCCAGTGAAATTAATTTTTCTTTTTGGAAGAGGGGTACATTTTTTCATATCCAGGGATCATTTTAATGGAGAAGGGTTCAAAACCATCCAAGATAGACAATGTGTTTCACTCAAGTCTAAGCAGTTTTAATGATCTAATCTTGCAGAGATATTTCTGGTACTCTTTGCTATGTTTGTACCTTAGTAAAGACTTATTTGAATGCCTCTAATTTAAAAAAAAAAAATGTTTCAAAGGAAGATCAAGGTATAATATACTGAAAAGTATGGAGCATCTCATCTATATTTGGTGTAAAAAGATTACAAATGTTTACTGCAAATGAAGTTGTCATATTAAAAAATTAGTCTCATGTTCTATAAATAATATGAACAAGGATCATATAAGAAGGGCTCCCATTGTGCCATGGCAGCTGAGCGGCCACATGCCAGGTGGGACTGTGGGAGCAGTTTTGAGGAGCAAAGCTCAGAAATTTTTTTAAGTTCATTGATGGCTGCCTACTTTGTACATTTTAATCTATTTTAAACCTCTTTCCCCTCAGGAGTTAGGCAATATTGTACATTGCACAATATCCTTTATTAGCGAGGACTCTTATTTGTCCTATGTACTCTCCCACATGTATACAGTAGAAACAATTTTCTTAGGTCAAGGTAAAAAAAGAAAAATGAAAATAAATCCTGAGCCATGCAATGGTTCCTTTGCACCACCAGAGTAGAACCCAAGGCTGATTTGCACCTGCAAAATGTGCAGACGCACAAATACTTCTCTTAATACACATTAAGTAGAGAGACTAGGTAGGTGAGAATCTTTTATTGAACAAAAGATATTACCTCACCTGCCTTGTGTCTCATGTTCTGGGACCAGTGCAGCCACAAAAAACCACTACACATCCAGTAGTCACACACACAAATAATATTTGCCTATGCCAGTGCCTATGTGTACCTGTGCATACATAGCCACGTGCACACAGGGGATTTTGCAGGTCCGGGGTGCTAGAACAATTTGTATAGTGGGGGTGCTGAGAGCCATTGAACCAAACTAAACCCTGTATATGATGGAAACCACTTCAAGCCAGGGGGTGTAGCAGCACCCCTAGTACTCTTAGTTCTAGCACCTATGTTGCAAGTAAAAACCTTTCATGATTAAAAATATGCCTGTGTATCCAGACAGTTAGACAATGCTATACACACATACAGATATCTTGATAAGTGAAGCTTAAGAGGTTTACAGCAGGAGGCTAAGAAGAGAATTTAGCCTTACTCAGTTTTCTTGTATATTGAATTCACAAAATATTCTTTTACATGCTTATTTTTGGTTACATTCAATTTAGTCAACATTTGTACTAAACAGTCATTTTAAAAAACATGGTTTATATACTTCCAGTCTGATTTCAAGGCAGTTATGGAACAGCTCCTGGCTAGCAGGATTGTTAGAAGACACTGGATACAAAATTCTTCATCACTTTCTGACCCTAAAGAGTTTTCAGTGGCATTTTATGGCCACCATATCCAACCCAGAAGTGACTGCTCGTAGGCAGTGGGTGAAGTGATCCTATATTATATATATATATATACATACACACACACACATATATATATACACACACACACACACACACACACATATAATTCTGTAAAGTGCTTTGAAGCTTGCAAAAGGCACTCTATAAATCAAACAACAACATCAGAGGTCACTCAGCCAATCAGAATACAATTTAGTTTAATGAGAGATAAATAAGACAGAGAGCTACACACACGGAGCTAGGCTGTGAATATGGTATTTTTCATGTTCATCACAAGAATTTTCATAAACATAGAAAATAGTTGTGTCACTGCCATTTCTCAGGCCAGTGTACTATCCATTACTGGTTTTGATGTCTTACTTAGCTTTGTACCAGTATGATTTTAGGAAGAGTGTACATTATTTTCATGAAAACAAATATGAGCATGAGGAAGCATTTTCCCCTTGCATGCAATTCCTACTAAAGAATTTACATTCTTCTAATTTACTGGTTTACCGCACCACTTAGTGCACTCCTGAAATGTGCAGAATGTCCTCGCAGTTAAGAATGTGAAGATGAAATTTACCCTTTTTGCACTGAATCACTCTCTTTCCCTGAAGTCACCAGGTTCTTTCTTCCCTCGAATTCTCCTTTAGCCATTCTCATAAAAGAGTTTATTTTGAACACTTACAGAATGGATCAAGAACTGGTAGTTGAAAATTTGTTTTGAATGTACAACAGTTGTGTATTTTAAAAATTAATTTGGTTAAAAGAAGTCTTGTACATTATACTCTACCTATCTGTATAAATCATTGTGAAGGGAAAGAGGTCTGTCAAAATAGACTCAGGGGCTCAGAAACAAAAACTGTGTGGCATCCTGCCTATGAAAAGTCACACTTCATAAGTTGTCAGAGGGAGAAGTAGGCATGGCCAGAAGACCCACTAATCCAAAGACCAGCTGTGCAGAGTGTTATCATAGAATATCAGGGTTGGAAGGGAACTCAGGAGGTCATCTAGTCCAACCCCCTGCTCAAAGCAGGACCAATCCCCAACTAAATTATCCCAGCCAAGCTTTGTCAAGACAGGCCTTAAAAACCTTTAAGGAAGGAGATTCCACCACCATCTATGATAATATGCATCAGGGTGGGGAGGGGAGAGAGGAGTTGTGTTCAACTAGTAAATGCGCTCAAATTGCCAAGCCTCTTGCTGTCCTAGATTATCTGGTCACATAGATGGCAGCAGAGCATGGTATATGTGTATCCAGAACAAAAGATTCTGGAATTGATCTGACCTGTAGGATTCCAAGTGAGCAGGCTGATCAGTGCTAGTGAATGACCAACCATTAACTTGCACTCAAAGTCTAGCCTCAACCTATGCATCTTTCCATGAGGAACATGTCCCATATGGGGTTATTCCACCCTGTCCAGGTCCTCATGGCAGCACTAGATGTGATATCTGCCTACATCTTGTGCTGCCACCCTCCTATTTCATATTTAGCAACAGGAGTATGCCACTCAGGGGTTTCTGAACCACACCCTCAGAGGGATTGTGGTAGCTGTCTATAGTAAATTTCTTCCTGCCGTGGCAAGCAATAGAGAGAAGCAACTGGCCCTAAGCATTTTGCTGGAATATTAAAGAGTATGTTATTATTTGTAAACTACATTTGTTTTTATTCTTGTAAATGAAATACTACCTAACTGGCCCCAGGCTGCAGTACACGGGCCATGCTATACAGCAGCAAGAAAAACACAAATGAAGAAACCATAACCATCAGGTCCCAGCTCACCCATCAGCCGTACTTCCCTTTGATCAGGTGCTATTTTGAACTGGAGAAGTTGTTGCCTGAATGTACTTACCTTATATTAGTACATCCTTTAACCATATGGACTCCCTAAAAGTCTGAAACCTTACTCAAACAATCAACAACAAAAGTAAAAATATTTCAGAATTAATTATGGAAAGAGCAAAGTCTGTCCCAAACACCTCCAAGTTCATACACAGCCTGTCTAATCCCCCTTCTAAATTCCTTCACTGATTCATAAAGCAGAAAAAAAAAAGCCAGATAGAAACTGATTTGCACTCTCACACCAGTCCCTCTACTTCAGTCAACAGGAGTTTTGAGTGCACATGGAGTGCCAGTCTGCACCCATTATCAGTGCAGCTATTTATCAGCTATGTAAATACCACCAGCAAGAAGTTCAGAAATGCTCATTTCACATCTTACACAATGGAGAATTTACTTGTGAGGAAGTGTGTCTCAATGGTCCCAACCTTGCTCCCCCTAAGCCAACAGGAGTTTTGTCACAGATTTCAGTCAGAGCAAGATCAAGCCCTTGGTGAACTTTCAGGAAGGTGCACTGTAGAGAACAGGAATGGGTGCAGCTTAATTGCATGTGAAAGCAGTCAGCTTTGGATGGATAGAACTTTAAACCAAAAGGAACGTAACAGCCTGAATCAGTTCCTGAGCCTGCATGGAATGGCACCAGTTCACTGAGAGGGTCATGCTGAAGTTGGAGATTAACTGGAGCAAGAGGAAACCAGAATTCAGTTTGGTAACATATACATGCACTATAATTAGAAGAAACAAACAACAACATGCACTGTAATAATGGAATTTGCATTCTCTATAGTCACCTAATGAACAATCAGGTCCTGCAGTCCTTACTCAAGCAAAACTTCCACTTCTTGCAATAGGGCTGCAGAGTCAGACCAGGAACCTTTTGGATATGTGAAAGTTAGGGTTTTATTGCTTAATTTCACTAATTACTCATACTGTACCTGCCTTACCTATGCACTTGGACTAGACAGTATCCAATTTAAGAAGTCAATTCAAATGCAATAAGGAAATTAAGGTATGTGATATATGACTTGTTTTTGCATGGCCCTCTTTCAGGCCTTGACCTCTAGGACCATGCTCAGGGGAAGCACAGAATACAGTAGAACCTCATTTCTAAAGCCAGAGTGTGAGGGGGCTCTGGCATTGCTGAGCCTGGAGCAGCTGTCAGGTAAAGGGCTTGCATCCATTGTTGCTGTTCCCTAGCAGGTGCCTGTAGATTTAAGGACATGGCCTTTTGTTGGGCTAGTTATCACAAAAGCTCCTCCACGTTTGGGCCCTCACCAGCTCCTCTCAGGGCCAATGGGTCTGTGCTTCAGCCAAGCAGACTCTGGTTTCTGGTATCACATGAGAGGGGCTCTCAACACTTTCACCTGGCCTCAGGCCCCTTGAAAGTACACTAGCCCTTTAAGAGCTTGTTCTTTTAACTTTTCCCTCAGCTCCTGCTGTTCTCAAAACCTTATGTCAGATTCCTCACAGGCTTGGTAGAAAGATCCTAGGGAGTCCAGTCTTGCTGTAGCTCATGGAGAGCAGAAGGGAAACCTGTTTAGGATTCCCCCCCAGCAATCTCACCTCAGTCAATTTTCAGTCCTGCTCTTTGAGCAGTTTGCTACTGACACAGGGTAGTACTGGGCCTCTCTGGCAGCCTCCCCTTCTCACCTGGGCTGCAGCTTCTTATCCCAACTCTTGCTGGTCAACCAATTAGCTGCAGCTGGGGAGGCAGTGACTTTGTTCCACAATCCCTTATTGGCTATTTATACACCCCATCCCACATGCCTTTGGCCAGCTGGAGTTGACATTACCCCCCACCCCCAATTCATAGGATAAAATAAGGGCTACTATATATGACTATTTTCTGAAGGACTACAGCCTGGCCTTCCTTTGTGTGTGCAATGTGACTCCCTTACAGTTACATCAGTAATTAATTTGGCCCAGTGTGTTTCTACCCACTGTTATAGCTCTCACTGCAAGTGAAATTAAGTATCATGTTGATCGGTCTCATGACAGAGATTGCAGGCTGCCCTGAATTGCACATAATCAGTGCTTGTCTTCTTTTTTCAAAATGACAGTTGCAATACTGATCACTAAAGTAATCTCCAATCACCTTATAAATCAATTAGAAATTAATCTTATCTGGGAAAAGCAGAGGACAGTTCATTCTCTAATTAGACCCAAACAAGTAAGGCGACCAAATTAGGATTCTTTTTCAGTCTGAGTTCCAGATGTCAAGCTGAAATTCTTCAGCTTTCTGCCCAGCAGTAAATGATGAAACTGTCATCGGTGAAATCTGTAACCCAGGCTCTGAAATACAAGGTGCAGTTCAGGAATGAACTGACAACATAAATTGATCATAAGTAAAATTCTGGAAAGGTATGAGAGAACACTTGTGAATTCCTTCATCCTCCATAGATTAGCTGAACTATCAGTTTGTTGATGAGAACCTATGTTAGTTTGAGACTTCATTCTTCACCATTTTGGGGCTAGGATGTGTTAATGTGATATGACTTATTTTTGCATGGCCCCCTTTCAGTCCTTGAACCCAAGGACCATATTAGCCTTTCACTTCTGGGCCATAATCTTTTGGGTTGCAAGAGAAAAGGAGCTCATAGGTTCACCTTAGCTCCACTTCCAAATGCCCAGCCAACACATCAGGCATGCTTTGCACAAGAGAGGCTAAAGGCTGCAATAGCAGAATTTTGCAATTGAACTCTGGGCTGCAGAGCCACTGATGTGTAGAAAGCTTGCAGAGCCCCTAGCTTCATTAAACCTGTGGTAATTAACCAATGGCACTCGTCCCTCTCTTTCCTGGGCATGAAGCTCACCCCCAACAGTTTTTGCAAAGGAAGCGAAAACACAAACAGAGGTATTGATGATGAGAATGCGACGTAGAAAATGGAAAAAAATGATACATTATGGTTGAGAGATAGGAAATTCAGTTTTAATTCCCCCAGAAACTGTAACACAGCAGTATGGGCCTGATCCAGCTCCCATTGAAGTCAATGGGCAAACCCCCTCTGACTGCAATGGTGCAGAATCATGCCCTATATTAACATAATAGGTCAGATTTACCCCTGAACCAGAGACCCACTGTACCCCGCAGGGCTCCACCCCTAGAGAGGCAAGCAGTGTTCCTGTCACTGCTCTCACTAAGGGAAGGAAGGTCAGTGTAAGGTTTTGCTGGGGGCTGTATAGGAGGTGTGCCTGGGAAGGCTGCAGAATCAGCACATCTCCTGGCTACATATCCTTCCTGGCTAACATTTCCCACTTTGTGGGCTGTGCTCGTCCCTGGTTGGCTGGCCCCAATGTAGAAGGAAGGTTGTGGATGCCTTGTGCCATTACAATCTCCTCCACTCTAGTGTAAACCAAGGCTGAACCTAGCCGAGCCCTTTAATCTATATACGTGGAATATGGTTTATAGCCAGACGGCCACATTTTGGCCTATTGTTAAAAGCAAGAGGGCACATGATTTTCAAATACATATATTATTATTTCCCAGCCAATTTTTTGATACCTTTAAAAAACATGAATTCCTCACTGAGAGCTGAGCTGCTCATGTGCCAGGTCTAGAACCTTTAAAATGAAACATTTCAGTGTTATTGAAGTACAAACATTTTTGAAAACTGTGAACGTCTTTTTTTTAAACATGCACAAACCACTTTTTTTTTGCATTTGGCTACTTCACAAACTGCAAGACAGACTTCTTCAGACTTTTTTAAAAATGTTTTCCTTTGGGTGGAGAATCGACATGTGACCCCTCCTCCAATATTTATTTTGGAATGTTGCGAGCTCTTGATAATACAGAGCGCCCCAGCCTGCAAACCTTTACTACCAGGGATAGCGCTTTCTGCCAGGAATAGTCACATTAAATTCAAGAGAGAATACTCAATAGCGCCAATGCCTGAAATGAAAAGACAAAAATCATGACATTTATTTTTCTTTTCATTTCAGGTATTGGCGCAATCCAGTAGCTCTTGAAATCACTGGAATATGTGATGGCAAAGCAAAAGCGAATGCCCAGAGCATATTTCAGAGATGGTAATACTGTGACAGACATAACTATTCACAAATGTGCTTCATCTTACTCTAGTAAGAGAAGCAAAAGAGCTTAAATGAAAGATGTCTTTTCTAAAGCCCATCCACTGAAAAAAACGGTCACTTTCTGACAACAGACTAGATCCATATTCATTTGTGTGGGTAAACACTACTGACATAAGTAAAGTTTGCGGGTCTGAGAATACTGGATATCTGGATTTTGGCTTTATTCCTTACCTTTGATTATTAAGAAGTGAATATATCACTTATTGAAAAATGCTGAAATATCTGTCCCAATCAGCTCTAGACTGGGAAAGTTATATGAAGACCTAAATAGGATGGAAATAAAGAACTTTAAATCTCTGAGTCTGAGGATTTACTTCTTCCCTTAAGCTAATCATTCTATCATGATTTCGACCTACAGTGTAATGTGCTCTCCTACTATGGCTATATACAGCCTCCTTGTGGTTATGCTCCCAGCTGTGACTAATAGGATCTTCAGAATCTAGAGGTTATATATATATATACAAACCTTATATATACAAAATAAAGCTCTATGCATCTTCATTTGGTTATTCATACACTAATAGACCTGTATTTGGGATGTATGTAACCATAGTAGGATAGCACGAATGCACACACACAAAATTTGGATACCTGTAATTACATCACAAGCAAAAAGAAAATTTGTTCCTTGAGCCAAGTGATACAGCTCAGCAGTCTAAGGAGTCAATGTTCACAATCCAAACAAGTTTGGTATGTATTTATCCAGCTAATGTGAAGTATCCTTAATCGGCCAAAGCTTTTTATGAAGAAAAGCTCTATGGAATTACTTTGCACAAATGTCAACGCAAACCGAAGCAAATGGCAAACCACTAGAAACTGCATAAAACACACGGGAATGAGATGCAAAGCAAGAGAGCCAGGAGTGCAATTCTTCCAGTGTGTTTATTATAGATTATATTTGTTTTTATTTTTTGCTGTGAATTTAGTGCTAATGAAATGGATTGACATCCTGAAGGAGAAGTTGTGTTGTCCACTGAACATGCAAACATGGGCAGTTGGAGCTGCCCTATGCTGCATCACCAGTGTTCCTCAGCACTGTTTAGAAGAAGTCACTTCTAGAGGAGAAGGGAGTGATCCGTCTCTATGCCCATTCAAACCTTGGCTGTGATGGTTGATTATTAATACTAGCAATGACGGTGGTGTCTGTGAGGTGGCTACCTCCCCCCTGGAAACTGAATGGAGAACACTAAACTCAATGCACCTTGTCCACCAAACAGCTACTAGATAAGAACATTGTTATTGCCAATCTGTTTGGGGACAGGGGTGTTGGAACAATTTGTACAGTGTGGGTGCTGATAGCCATTGAACAAAACTGCAAACCCTGTATAATATGGAAACCACTTCAAGCCAGGGGGTGCTGCTGCAGCCCCCAGCATCCGTAGTTCCAGCACCTATGTTTGGGGACCTAAGGTGCTACTGCAATAATAACCACCAGCTGGGCTGAAATTTGAACCAGTGTCCTAGAAGCAAAAGGCTCCATCGTCCATTACCAATCTGATGTAGGCTGTCCTATGTAAATTGTAATGATGATATGGATTACATGAGAAATTTCTTGGTGAAAGTACCTCTAGATTTGCACAATCCTGAGTACACTGACAGTGCTTAATAATAACTACTATCCCTTGAACCAAGGAGTTTCTGGTTTTCCAGGTTTTTGCTTTACTTATGGCGGACTACAGATAATTACTGCTGCCATTGCCTTAAGAAATGTCAACCTGTATTTCCTTTGAATTCTTGCATTTTTAAAGCCATAGGTACTGTGAACTCCTCAAACAGGTAAAAATAACTTTGGAATTGCCCCATATTAGGTTTGTGGGATTCTGACACATTTATAACAGCATGGGACAGAAAAGAAGGCAACTCAAAATTGAAGGAGTTATAGAGGAATTTGCAAGATACTTGTAGCTAATTCACCTCAGCCATTAATACACATTTCTTCTGTTACCATTGTGATGATTAATTGCAGTTTTCTGAACTGAAGAACAGAATCCCAAGTCTGATGATGCTACTTTCCATAAATCCAACTGACTGCTTTTTCAATGTTGGTGGAGAACATTAATTTGGGAGAAAGCAAAATTTGTTAAAAAACAACTAAGTAGTTTCCCCTGTATCTGTTCACATCCATTTAGTTTTATTTCTAAGGCCATTTAAATACAAGAGCAATGAATCCTAAATGGGTGGTGCTACTAGAACAAGAATTCTAATTTGGGTCCAAGCACAAGCATAGGCAGGCAGAATGTACTAACAACAAAGAGAGCTGGGTTAGCTAAGGGTGAGGCTCCTGCATTTGTTGCCAGTGATGCCATGTAGGTGATGAGTGGAGTCACTGTGGGAAGCATGCCAGTGACTCTGTACTTAGTCACCATATTGGCTTGTAAGATGGTGACTTTCTTTGTTCTTCAAAGAAGCAGTAAAGTGATACAATAATAGATTGCAGTTGAAGGGGAAAACAAAACAATTAGGAAATCCATATTTGTATTCAGTCCCTTACAATTAAAATAACACATTGGTTGACCACCTCTCTTCTAAGTATACTGTGACAAAGTTCCTCCTCTATCTTGGTGGGTCCTGCGCTTATTGGCGGATTTTCTTGCCTCAGAGATTCACCATGTGGGTTGGGGAACAGCCCAGAGACCTTCCCCTCTGGGAGAACCCACAGTCCAGGTCAATTGGGAGGTTTGGGGGGAACCCAGGCCTGCCCTCTACTCCGGGTTCCAGCCCAGGGTCCTGTGGACTGCAGCTGTCCATAGTGCCTCCTGTAACAGCTGCATGACAGCTACAACTCCCTGGGCTACTTCCCCATGGCCTCCTCCAAACACCTTCCTTATTCTCACCACAGGACCTTCCTCCTGGTGTCTGATAACGCTTGTGCTCCTCAGTCCTCCAGCAGCTCTCACTCTCAGCTCCTTGCGCCTCTTGCTCCCAGCTCCTCACATTCCCACCACAAACTGAAGTGAGCTCCTTTTTAAAACCCAGGTGCCCTGATTAGCCTGCCGTAATTGATTCTAGAAGCTTCTTCTTAATTGGCTCCAGGTGTCCTAATTAGCCTGCCTGCCTTAACTGGTTCTAGCAGGTTCCTGATTACTCTAGTGCAGCCCCTGCTCTGGTCACTCAGGGAACAGAAAACTACTCATCCAGTGACCAGTATATTTACCCTCTACCAGACTCCTGTACCCCACTGGTCTGGGTCTGTCACAATACACACTTGTCTTCAGCTTCAGTAAGGGATACAAATATAACAGTCCCACAAGTCTCCTCTAATTTTATTTTGTAATTCATTGATGCTTTATTAATCAACGTAAGATGCATTCATTGAACTGGATTAATCCTGCATAAGTAATTTTGAAATTTCCTGCTGAAGTTATTTTTCATTTCTGTGAACAAATCATTTATTTGGATTTTCATATATCAGGATCACAGAGATTTGCCACAGTCAGATTTAAATTTTAGCTACATCTGAGCTGGCTTATATATTAGGGCACATAGTTTTGCATGAGAGCATCTTCTAAAATCTGTAATTGGTGTGGAACGCCGACATGCACAGAATACATCTGACAAGGTCCAGGGAGTTAGGTTCAGTTCCACTGATCAACATCTATGCTGCAGATTAACTGAATCTTTTATGGCATTACAAGCCCTCTAGAATTCATTAGTGTAGTTTCCCTTACCACTAACCACTCTGACCTCCAGCACTACCATTGCTACTTCTTTGGTCTGACTGTTAAAGGCCTAAACAAACCAGAGGGCAAAACATCTCCTCTTCTATTGCTGGTATATAATAAAAAACAGGATCTGTATCTTCAATTGTACAGCAGAATATATTTTGATAACTTCAGGCTAGTGCTCATGTATTGCCACTTGTCTGCAGTTTCTGTCTCCACTCACATACACCCAGCATGCTCAGTTTAAGGAGGATCTGTAAAATGAGATGACCCTTTCAACAAAGGGCTGGTCTACACTGGGGGGAGGGGGGATGTCGATGTAAGATACGCAACTTCAGCTACGGGAATAGCGTAGCTGAAGTCGACGTATCTTATTTTGACTTACCTTGGGTCCTCATGACACGGGATCGACGGCCGCAGCTCCCCCATCGACTCCGCTACTGCCGCTCGCCCTGGTGGAGTTCCGAAGTCGACGGGAGCGTGTTCAGGGATCGATATATCGCGTCTAGATGAGACGTGATATATCGATCCCCGATAGATCGATTACTACCCGCCAATTCGGCGGGTAGTCTGGATGTACCCAAAGAGAACTACAGCACTACATTGGTGAGTCAGTCAGATTCAATCCTTTGTGAGGTATTGCATGATTTTTCCTCATAGGTTGGCCCTGAGAGGCAGATAGACCATTCAGGCCTGCATTTTAATAGCAGGAAAATACAAAATAAATAAATGCTAATAATAGCCTTACATTTGGCTTCCTATACAAAACTTCAGGGCTTCATTTTTCAATGGAAATTGTGGGTGCTTAGCACCTTTCAGGATGGCAATTAGCTGGTGGAAGACATGTCCCTGAAAAAGCAGACCATGTCCCCTTTCAGGGCATGTGTGTGGGTTGACAGGTTAGCAAGCCTCTCTCTCCTCTTGTGCTTCCTGAGCAATATGGAGGGATACTACCCTGCTTGCATATAGAGGGGAAAATGCCTCATCTTCCCTTCTCCCCTCCCCCCGCCCACTATGACACCAGCAGACATGATTTTGTCCTTTTTGTGACTCATAGCTATAGCACTTTAAATGAATTGGCTTTGGAAAGCAGAACGGCAGCTGTCACAAATCTGCTCACATTACTTCATTTCTCTCCTTTTCTGGTATTTCCCTTTGCTTCTCCTCCACTCTGCTCTTCATTCCTCCTGTCCTCCAGTTTGTATCTTGGAACCACCTCCCCTTCTTTTCTTGTCATCCCGTCTCATCAGTTTCTCCTTTGACCCTGATCCAGGAGACCCGGTCCCCTGACCCCTTCTAAACCTTCCTTCTTACTTTTCCTCTGACTCGTGTCTTTCTCCTCTCTCAGGCCTTGCTCCTATTTCTTCCTTTCATTCCTATGTGCTCCTCCTAGCCCCTGTTCCTTTTTTTCTGTGTCTGTCCCATCTCTCCTCTTTGTTTCCAGTTTCTCTTACGTTTTGCTTTTTCTCCCACATAAAATATAAGAATAAAATCCTCTCCTCACTCTTTTTCTTCCCTTCTCCTGTCACATTTTGTACTCAACATAATATACACTTACAAAAATCCTCCCCATTGTGTCTCTCAGTCCATTTTCTTATCTGCCACCACTCTTCCCTTCTGTGCTGAAGATTTTTACAGGCTCCCCTGTCCTCTTTAGAACAGGGATTTTAAAAACTCACTGTGCCCCTCAGCCCTCTAACAATACCACCATTGCTGCTGATTCGACAGCACCACACCCGGCAAGATCCATCCTTTTCCTCCTCCTACCAGCCCAAGGCTACCACTTGTCCCAGCTCCTTAACCTCTCACCTGCATTAGTGCTTCTAGGCTAATGAATGAAATACACAGAATCAGAAGTGTTAATCACAGTTTTAGGGAAATTTTGAAGAGGGACAAAAAAAATCCCCATGAATACAAACGAGAGTTTGGATTTAATTTAATGAGGATTCTTTTCATTTAATTTATTATGAAATGGATGAGAATTAATTTTTCCTTTCCCAATGGGTAGAGTAAGTGACACTCAAAGACCTGAAGAAGTGTATTTCAGAAGTGTGCAGTGAAATTTGTATTTTCCTGGGGTCGAATTCTGCCCTCGGACATGAATGTGGGGCTTTCACTGATTTAAACATAGGCCAAGCATGTGCACTGAAGGGAAGAATTTGATTAATTACATTTAGAGCATAGAGTATATCACTCTCGGAGAACAGTGAAACGGTTTTGCATATCTGCAAAATAAAAATGTTTACGCATCTACGTGATAAAAAACTTCCAAAGAATTTAATGTAGATATTATTTATACATACACTTTATAAGTAGGAATATGGCAGACAGTTGAATTAGTACATAAAGTTTTATTTAAAGTTTTCGCCCTACAAGCAAGCTTCATTTACACATTCTAATACTGTACAAAATTTACATTCTTTGTGACTTATTCAGTTAGCAATTTCCTTGGTCATGCCTTTCTGAAACATAAAGATTTACATACAAGCCTCATAAATCTTTAAATTATCTTGGTGTAAAAAAAGAACCATTCAAAAGAACAACAAATACCCATTTAAAATGGTACATTTTAGTAGAGACAGGTAACAGTCAGTGGTTTATGGCAGACCTTATCCTGATCTTAAATGTCATTCTAGGTTTCCTCGTTTAATATTGTAACATGTTTCCTTTTCATATATATTTATACACTTTAAACAAAAAAGAAAAAAGTCATGATTGCACCAAATATATTTTACAAGGAATCCCTTGGATATGAACAATACAAATAAATACAAAACCAACTAAAATTGCACTCTACAGTAGAAATGGATTGAGATTTCAGGATATACACTCCACCTTTATGAGTTCCTTAGTGATGCTATCTGTGGCTTTGGAAAATAATTTGTTTAAACAACTTTTTCTGCATGGGCAGCTGCCTCACCAGTTGCTTTATTGCATTTGTACAGCCTCAGTCTCTACTGAATTACTCCAGTTTTACTTCAGTGTAATTCTGCTGCATGTCATAAAAATGGAGTGATGCCATGGAGAAACAGTCCCACAGTATTTATTCTCCATTGTTTATATCACTTTCTTGGAAGCCTGAATGTATAGTTTAATTTCCAACCAAATTTGTCCTTTTTCTATTTCTATATACCGGTATGTAAAAAACACAATGATTTCCCCCCTGTCTATTCCTACTGCAGCAGAAGCTAACGTACAGTAGCTGTTTGCTTCTTGTTTATGTACCATCATCATCAATTTATATCAACAGAAATTTGCACAGCTTTGGAAATACTCAGCCTGATCCCTACTGCCTTTCACAGTGTAAGCATTTACAACTTTACAAATGAAGGGCCAGATCATCAGCTGGTGTAAACTGGAGTGCCTTTACTGATTTTCATGGAGCTATGCCAATTTACATCGGCTGAGGAGCTGGCCTGAGAGCAAAGTGGATGTAAAACACCAGTGATCCAGAATGGAAAAAGCGGTTACTAACCTTCCATAACTGTTGTTCTTCGAGATGGGTTGCTCATGTCCATTCCATTGTAGGTGTGTGTGCTCGCCATGGGCACTGGTGCCAGAAGTTTTTCCCCTCAGTGGTATCCGTAGGGGACTTGCTCTGGCGCCTTCTGGAGTGGTGCGCATATGCACCACTATAAGGGGTGCCGCCGGTCCCCCCCCTTCAGTTCCTTCTTGCCAGAACTCCAAAAGAGGGGAAGGAGGGCAGGTCATGGAATGGACATGAGCAACACATCTTGAAGAACAACAGTTACAGAAGGTTAGTAACCATTTTTTCTTCTTCGAGTGCTTGCTCGTGTCCATTCCATGTCAGGTGACTCCCAAGCAGTATCTCCGGAGGTGGGTAGGAGTTCATGGATGTGTTGATTGCCACATAGTTCTGCCAAAGCCAGCATCATCTCTGGCCTGCTGGGTGATGGCATAGTGGGTTGTGAAGGTGTGCATCGATGACCACGTTGCGGCCCTGCAGATATCCTGGATAGGGACTTGTGCCAGGAAGGCTGCTGACGATGCCTGAGCTCTAGTTGAATGGACCGTCACTATTGGTGGAGGTACAATCTGTGCCAACTCATAGCAAGTACGGATGCAGGTAGTAATCCAAGATGAAAGCCTCTGAGAAGACACTGGGAGGCCTTTCATCCTGTCAGCTACTGTGACGAAGAGTTGAGTCGATCTGCGAAAGGGCTTGGTATGCTCTAAGTAGAACGCCAGAGCCCCTCTGACATCCAGGGTGTGCAAACGCTTCTCCTCATTGGAGGCATGAGGCTTCAGGCAGAACACCGAGAGGAAAATGTCCTGGTTAACATGGAAAGGCGATACCACCTTTGGCAGGAAGGCAGGGTGGGGACGCAACTGAACCTTGTCTTTGTAGAACACTGTATACAGGAGCTCCGACGTAAGGGCTTTAATCTCGGCGACTCGCCTCGCTGAAGTAATATCCACAAGGAACACAACCTTCCATGACAGATGCAAAAGAGAATAGGAGGCCAGAGGCTCAAAGGGAGGGCCAGTGAGCCTAGAGAGGACTAGGTTAAGGACCCATAGGGGCACCAGGCCCCAGACTGGCAGAAAAAGCCTTTCAAGGCCCTTAAGAAACCTGATAGGGCAGGTCTTCACTACCCTATCGGGGATCGATTTATCGCGTCTCGTGTAGACGCGGATAAATCAATCCAAAAACACGCTCCCCGTCGACTCCAGAACTCCAGCTCGCGAGAGGCAGAAGCGGAGTCGAAGGGGGAGCGGCAGCAGTCGACTCGCCGCCGTACTCACGGCCAGATAAGTTGACCTAAGATACGCTGACTTCAGCAACGCTATTCGCGTAGCTGAAGTTTCGTATTTTAGGTCGACACCCCCCCCCCCCAGTGTAGACCAGGGCATAGTCATTTAATGCGTGAATACTGATCTGTCCTGGACGTGGGGATGGAAGGCTGAGATGGCCGCCAGGTGCACCTTGATCGAGGAGAAGGCTAGACCCTGATGTTTGAAGTCAAGCAGGTAGTCCATAATGGACTGCAGAGAAGACTGAGTAGGGGAGATCCCCCACTCCGACGCCCAGCAGGAGAAGTCTTTCCACTTTGCCATGTAAGTCGCTCTAGTGGAGGGTTTTCTACTCTCCAACAGAATGTGCTGGACTTGACTGAAGCAGGCCTGCTCCTCTGGGTTCAGACACACATCATCCATGCTGTGTGGTGGAGAGAGGTGAGGTTCAGGTGCAGTAACCTCCAGTGATCCTGAGAGAGTAGATCTGGGTGGTTGGGAAACATCCATGGGGACGCTGTTGCCAAGTCCATGAGCATGCCAAACCAATGCTGGTGCGGCCATGCTGAGGTGATCATGATGACCTTGGCTTTGTCCCTTTTGATTTTTTAGGAGGGTCCTGCTTATAAGTGGGATCGGCGGGAAGGTGTACATCAGGTCCCTTGCCCAAGACAGGAGAAAAGTGTCAGAGAGCGATCTGCTGTCGAGCCCTTGGAGGGAGCAGAATCGGTGGCACTCCTGTTCCATCTGGTGGCAAACAGGTCCACTTGGGGAGTTCACCGCCTCTGAAAGATCATTCTGGCGATCTCCAAGTGGAGGGACCATCATGGTGAGAACAGAACGACATGCGGAGGCGATCTGCCAGTGTGTTTCGGATGCCAGGAAAATGTAGAGCCTCGATGCGTATGACATGCTGGTCACAGAATTCCCACAGTTGGAGGACTTCCCGACAGAGGGCTGAGGACTGTGCTCCTCCTTTCCTGCTGACATAGAACATGGAGGCTGTATTGTCCATCAACACCTGAACTGCTTGATGGGATAGTTGCAGGAGGAACACTTTGCAAGCCAAACAGATGGCCCTGAGCTCCCTGACGTTGATGTGCAGTGCCAACTCTTCCCGGGACAACTTCTGGGTCCTTAGCAATCCGAGGTGGGCTCCCAGCCAACATCCGACACTAGCACCAGTGTGGTTTTTGGGATTGCAAAAGGTATTCCTTCAGACATGTTTACTGGGTTGGACCACCATTCCAGAGCAGTAAGTACTCGATGCAGAATCGTAAGGACTTTGTCCAGGTGGTGCCTGGCTGGGGTGTAGACTGACGCCAGCTACATCTGGTGGGGTCTGAGCCTCAGTTGCGCGTGTCAAACTACCTAAGTGCACACTGCCATGTGCCCTAGCAGTCTGAGGCATACCCTGGCTGAGGTGATAGGGTGGCTCGTCAGTTGGGCAATGAGACCAGACATTGTCTTGAATCTGGGTTCCAGGAGAAAGGCCCTGACTCAGGTAGAGTCCGGAACTGCCCCCATGAACTCTATTCTTTGCACTGGGACCAATGTGGATTTTTGTTCATTTATCAAGAGACACAGTTTTGGCACATGGCTTGCACCAACTGAACGCTGCGATGGACTTGTACCGGCAAACGACCCTTGATGAGCCAATCATCGAGGTACGGGTAGATTTGAATGCCGTGGCGCCTGAGGTAGGCTGCGACCACCGACATGCATTTCGTGAACCTCATGGCGCTATAGCCAGGTCGAATGGAAGCACCATGAACTGGTAGTGGGACTGCCCCACTGCAGGAATCTTCTGTGCCCTTGGAAAATGGCAATACGCGTCCTTCAAGTCGAGGGCGGCATACCAGTCTCCAGGATCCAGGGAGGGGATAATGGAGGCCAGGAAGACCATGAGGAACTTCAACTTCTTGAGATACTTGTTGAGGCCTCGCAGGTCCAATATGGGGCACAGACCCCCATTGACCTTCGGAATGAGAAAATACCAAGAGTAAAACCCTTTCCCTCTTAGGTGTAAGGGGACTTCTTCTATGGCCCCAACTCACAGGAGGGCTTGCACCTTTTGGGCGAGAAGTTGCTCGTGAGAAGTGTCCCTGAAGAGGGACAGGGAAGGGTGGTGGTAGTGGGGGGTAGAAATAAATTGTAAGGTATACCCCATTGCCACAGTGCTGAGGACCCACCAGTCCAATGTTATAGCGGCCCAAGTCGTGAGGAAAGGAAAAAGGTGGTTTGAAAACAAGAGGGGTGCAGGATCCCGGCTGCAGACTGAGAGGTCGCCCTTGGGCATACCCTCAAAACGCCCGCTTGTTACCAGGCGGGTAGCGGGAGGAGCCCAAGTGGGAAGAAGGGCTGGTTGTTGGCCTTGTCTGCACTTATAGCTCTTGCCCTTCCTGTGGGCTCCGGTCGGGCCTGACAGGTTGGTCTTTGAGGTTGCTGTGGTCTGAATCTCTTCCTAGTGGGGGTCGGTGTATAGAGACCCAGGAAATGTAGAGTAGCCCTAGAGACCTTGAGCCATGTAATCTCGTGTCTCTTTGTTCTGAAAAAAGGGCTAGGCCATTGAAGGGGAGGTCCTGGATTGATTGCTGAGCCTCCGTTGATAGCCCAGAAGACATCAGCCACAATGCTCATGTCATCAACATGGCTGTTGTGATGGACCTGGCAGCTGAGTCCACCGTGTTGGAGGCGGCCTGAAGGGAGGCCCTTGCCACGTTTCTCCCTTCATCCAAAATGGCCAGGAACTCTTGACTGGTGTCTTCCGGCAGCGAGTCTGCAAACTTGGGCACAGACTGCCACACATTGAAATCATACCTCCTGAGTAAGGTCTGATGGTTTGCCATTCATAATTGGAGGTTGGCAGATGAACAATTTTTTCTGCCAAATAAGTCCAGCCTCTTTCCATCCTTGTTTTTGGGAATTGGGCTGGATTGCCCCTGCCTGTCCCTCTCGTTGGCCACAGAGACCACTAAAGAATTTGGGGCTGGGTGGGAATGCAGGTATTCAAACCCTTTTGCAGGGACGTAATACCTCCTCTCTGCCTGCTTGGAAATGGGCAGGAGAGAAGATGGGGTCTGCCATAAGGCTTTTACCAGCTTTACTACTCCTTCATGTACTGGGAGCACCACCCTAAATGTGGCTACTGTGGCCAGAATGTCGAATAAAGTGTCACAGGATTCCGCCAACTCCTCTGCTTCCAATCCCAAGTTTGCAACCACTCTCTTCAGCAGCTCCTGGTGTGCCTTGGGATCATCCTGTGGCACTGTCTTGGACAGTCCTGCAACTGCCTTGTCGGGTGAGGATGACGAGGAGGCGAAGGCGGGGGAGGGGCTGGCTCAGCATCCCTTGCATGGGTGGTCTCCGTCGAGGCCAGAGGGTGCTTCTGGGCCTCTTGATCAGATCCCTCTTCTGATTCCAGGGGAGGGCGGGAGTCTGTTGCCAACTTCCTCTCTGACGCCCCTGACACTGAGTGCTGCATTTGAGTCTCCGATACCTGGGGGAACTCCTATGGGTTCCAAAAGTACCACCGGGCTGGCCATTGGCCCTGGGGCCATGCACTGGCTGGTGGCTCTGGAGGAGCCCCCCAGATCTGGTTGTGTGTGGCTGGACAGAGGGACCCGCTATCTCCTCAGCCTCTAAGCCCGAGGAGGAAAGTTTCTGCCAGGAGGAACAAAGCAGTGCTGATGCTGCATCCATGGCCTCTTCATGCCTGCTATCCCAGCGACTGTGGCTGGGGGACAGGTACCGGGGTTCCAGGTCCTGGTGCCATCTGTCCAGGGACTGACGGCGGAGTTTGGCAGATTGGCGATGGTACACCAGCAATCGACGTCTAGAGCTCTGGGACCCCAGAGACTGGTGCTGTGAGTCCGTAGATCTGTGTCTCAGTGCCAGGGACTGGTCTTGTGGTCCCGGCAATTGGCATCATGATCCTGGTGGACTTTGTTGCCCCAAGGAGAGATGCCTCCTCTCCGGCGACCGGTGCCATGATTCCAGGTACCAGTGGCATGCTACGGATCTGCATTGACCATAGGGCAAGCGATGCCACACCTCAGGGACTGGGGCCGAGAGTCCAGCGAACAGGGCCAGTCAGTATGGGCAGGTCAGAAGCGCCTCCCGGGAGATCCCGCTTTGACATCGACTGCCGTGGTGCTGGGGAGCGATGCCGCACAGACGGAGACCGTTGCACGGACCCTAGTGCCGGCTTCACTCTAGAGACAACTACATCTTGACGGGGCGTCGGTAGCACCAGCAAAGACATGATGTCTTTTGCAGCCTGGAAGGCCTCCAGCATGGATGGGACTTCCAGGTGCTGGGAACCTCTGCCACTACCCGGGGTGGCTGGTGGGTTCCTAGGAGGGCTGGGTTGCCTAGCCGGCGATGCAGGTGCCTGGCTGGGCTCCGGAGACATGCTGTCCCACACGGGCCTATGTTCCTCTTCGGACTTTTCCTTTTCAGTACGGGATGTTGCAGAACACCCTCTCCTGGTGTGCTTCCTTTGCATTTTAGCAGGTACTGGGGACTCGGACCAGCATTGGGAGGCCGGTGCCGGTGGCACACTTTGTGCTGATGCCACTGTGCTCGGAGTGGAGTCTGATTTCGGTGGTTTGGAGACATGCTCCATGAGGAGCGCTCTCAGTCTTATGTCCTGCTCCTTTTTAGTTCTTGGCTTGAAGCTCTTGCAGATGTGACACTTATTGCTAACATGGGTTTCCCCCAGACATTTCAAGCAGCTTTGATGAGGGTCGCTGATCGGCATAGGCTTTTTGCAGCGATCACAAGGCTTGAAGCCCGGGGACCGAGGCATGCCCCATCCCTGGGCTAAGTCCCTTAGGGGACTATCTAACTTAACTACTGTACTATTAACTAACTATTAAGAGAACAAAATAACTACTTATCTAAGAACTATTAACACAATAAATAATAGGAAGAACATAGGTAAGAGTACTTGCCAAAGCAAGGAGATGTTCCAGTACCGTCACTGGCGGTAAGAAGGAACTGAGGGGGCCGGTGCTGCCCCTTCTACTGGCGCATATGCATGCCACTCCAGAGGGTGCCAGAGCTGGTCCCTACAGATACCACTGAAGGAAAAACTTCCGGCACTGGTGCATGTGGTGAGCACACACACCTAACATGGAATAGACATTAGCAAGCACTCGAAGAAGAAGTATTTTATATGCACTGTGTACAGGTCGAAATCCTTATGCAAGCCAAGAGGAAATGGAGAACCGGGCACAGTGTTTGTAAGTCAGTTACTGCTGCAAAAGGAAGACATAAGCATAAAAACACATTGGACCTGATTTGCCACTGCCTTGCACCCTATGTAATCAAGTACAACTGTGTAAAGTGGGTGTAACATGCGACTGTTCTGATCTGATAGCATTTTGCACTCACTTTACCAGATGTAAATAACTAAACAAGGTATAAGGCAGTGGAGAATCCAGCCCTGTATTTTTCTGGATCAACAGAGAAAACCTTTCAAATTGTGAAATCAGAGACGAGGATTTTAGCCAGTTACCAGAGTCCCTTCAATTCTATGCATACTAATTTAAAAGTCCAAAGAGGTACCATTATGCTTAAATTCAGTGTTCTTGTCTTTGAAAGCAAATAGCAAGTGTGTTCACTTCTAATGTTAGTGAAAATGAAGAAGAATTCTTGTATGTTTACTGTATTAATGGACTGTGTTGTCTTTTAACTGCTTATGAGAAAAACTTACTTTGTAAACCCAGAATTTGAGGTTTAGGCCAAGATTTCAGTCACACCAGCTATAAAAACATTCATTCCATTGATTTTAGTGGAGTGGCTCTGCATTTATACCAGTGTAACTAAGAGCAGAATTTGTTCCTAATCCTTAAAATCACTATTGCAAGAAGTGCTCTGTAAAGCATCACTTTCATCGGAGTCTGCTCTTCACTACACTTACATATGGGGACTTTGAAGGCAGAGTGTATGAGAAGCCAAGTTGTGCAAAAATGGAATGACATTTCTTTACCTTTTATGATCTTTTGATGCTGTGTTGCTTGCAGAGCATATGAAGTAGCTGTAGGTTAGGATTACAGAGGGGGAGACAGTTCTGCAATGCAGAGTGAGCTTTTCAGTATCTGAGTTTTGAAGCATTCATGAACACAACATCCTCATGACTTCACATAGATCACATGCAGGTAGAATATAATGCACAAAACTGATCTTGTCTTTTCAGGCTGTATTTGGACATTTAGCCTTCATTTTTAAAAGTTAAAACCCATGTGAAGAATATTTCTGTAGCGGGAAAAAAGTTAAAATCAGTCTGAAATGGCAGTCT
Organism: Terrapene triunguis; assembly: GCF_002925995.2. Classification (NCBI taxonomy): domain Eukaryota; kingdom Metazoa; phylum Chordata; order Testudines; family Emydidae; genus Terrapene; species Terrapene triunguis. Next base: position 40,926,274 of record NW_020664409.1, read on the forward strand.
GTCAGCATGTAATGTTCGGTGTGTTCCAGCTACTTGCTTCACAAGACACCGGCATCTATCTGAGATGAGACTTTTTGTTCCCAGTTTGCTTTTAAAGCATAAATCTGAAATAAGGGGTCAATTATGGTAGTTTTGTTTTGCCAGGAATTCTGTTCTATTAAAATATTTACGTCACCTGTTATTACTTTCCAGAATGTAATATTGTTCATTTCAGTGCTTCTCGAATATTATTTGTTGTACGGTACACAGGCTGGCAGTATGACAGTCGAACATGCAGGACCTGCAAGTGGCTCAGCTACATCTCCTTCTAGTTCTGTCCAGGTTCCTTTCTCAGGACTGTAGCAAATAGTAGAAGATTTGTAGGCTCCCTATGATAGAACAAAATCTTATTGAAACATTGTGAGAGCAAAACTTGAGACACATTAAACAGGCTCAACTGTCATAAAGTGCTGAACTCTCACCCTCTCAAAACCAAGTTCCTCTAAAGTATCAGAAGTTAGTCTGTATCCACAAAAATAACGAGGAGTCTGGTGGCACCTTAAAGACTAACAGATTTATTTGGGCTTTCCGCTTATGCCCAAATAAATCTGTTAGTCTTCAAGGTGCCACCGAACGCCTCGTTGTTCCTCTAAAAGTGTCTTTAGTGAGATAATCAAAGTACTGAGTGACCCAAAATCACTACTCAATTTTGCCAAATTATACCCCTCTTTTGTATCACTGCACCTCGTACAAATTAAAATAATTTATTCTAAAATATCTTCTCTTAAAAGGAAATTGAAATAATGAAAAAATGCTAAAAGTTCTCTATAAGTGACTGATGCTCAGATTAAAAAAAACCCTGAAGCTGTCTTAAATCAACCCATGTCCTCTTCCCCAACTTCATTAGTGCATATACTCATGTACATCATGCAAATAACATTACCAAAGCTTTGCTTCATTTTTTCTAAAGTCAACGATAAAGGGGCTGATCTTTCTCTTACCCGGCAGTAAATCAGAAGTCAATAGAGCTACCATGCTGTACAACTAGTGTAAGTTTGAGGAGAACCAGGTTCAATGTGTTGGTAAAAATACTTCAGTCCAAGTCAATGGGACTATTCATGTAAGTAAGGGAAGAAAGATCTCAAGCAGGCAGATACACACTGACAAATAGGCACTTTACACTTTACACAGAAAGTTCAATCAATAACACTTAATTTTATGTAGTACGTTATGGGTCGAATCCTGTACCACTGATGTCAATCCTGACTTCAAAGCACTGTATGACATCAACTAAACCTCACAATAACAGAATAAAACGGGTAAGTAAGTACTAATAGTCCCCTTTGGGGAACTTAGATTGTGAAGTGACTTGCGCCAGGTCATGCAGGGAGCCAGCGGAAGAGCTGGGATTATAACCCCAGACCTTTTGATACCCAACTATGTGCTAAATCCTTTAGACTACAACATTTCACAGCACCTGTTTTGCATGCCCAATCCCCAGGGTTCAGTGGAGCTTCTTGTTTTACATGTATGTGTGTATTTTATGGATGTAACTTAAGCAACAGTGTTTGCAGGCTAAGGCCCAGAGTTTTAAAGCTATTTAAGCATTGCTGCTCTCAGCATTGCAAAGCCTACTTGATTTAGGAGCTTAAGTCCCATTTTCAAAAGTGAGTTAGGCACCTAGTCATTTAAATCCCACTCTCAGTTAATGTCCTAATTGCCTAAATCACTTCTGTAAATAAGATTTAGTCTCCTAAATAACTTTGGCAGTGCAACGCTAAGTGGAGCAATGCCTATATAGCTTTAAAAATATGGGACTTAGCCCTTAATCTATATTTTCATAATAAAATAAAATTGGAAATGAAATAAGATTATTTCCATCAGAAAATCAATAAGTAATGTCAGCTTTACAAACCAAGCTGTAAATCAGCCTCAAGAACATTTTCAATGCATCCAAGATTTTGACAGCCCTTGATTCATATTTTTAGCATTTCTTAGAAGGAAAAAAAGAACAGGCACAACTTTTTTCAGACAGTAACTAAAAATTGCACAAGGAGCCATTTTCAGAAAACAGGTACACACCATACTCCAACTGTAGCCTCCGACAAGGTAAATACTGTCATCAAGAACTGCGCATCCAGGGCCACTGCGACCTTCCAAAATAGGAGTCTGAAGAATATTCCACTGGTCACCCTTTGGATCATAGCATTCCACAAGCATGACATCAAGATGGGAGAAACCTGAATAAAATATTTAGAAAATAACTTAAAGCAGGCATCTTTAAGTTTCTATATCCTTTTAAAAAGCCACATTTATTTCAAAAGTACAACTGCGGCCACCTCTAATAGTTCCTGATGAATGGTAATAGTAATAGGAATTTTCTAAAAAAATATGGAAGTCAGGAGCTGCAGAGTCTGGATCTGAAATTCTGTCGTGAATTTGTATGCAGTGTTTTGGTTTGGGCCCATACCTATTTAAAAAAAGTGTGAAAATACACAGTAACAGTTCTAATACCAACCTCAACTCCCCCACCACTATCCTGCATTTAACTTCCACAATCACCTACTATCCAGGAATAAAGATACCATACTGGCCTATGAGCTGCAAAACTATTCACTCCCCATCACAGAGATCTCCCACAGGCCAGCAACCATATTGTCTTATATTACCCTCCACAAATGGGCCACACACAACAACTATAGATGATGCCCAATTTTACGCTATTAACCTTACTTATATAAGTTGCCACAAGTACTCCTGTTCTTTTTGCGGATACAGACTAACACGGCTGCTACTCTGAAACCTTACTTATATAGTTCAGAAGTCTCATGCCACCAAAAGAGGAGGTCAGCTTTTTCCACATTCACCCTGATCATATGATGAAAAACTCCCAAATAGCCTACCCTTACAATAAAGGCCTAAAATATCCCTGTACTTGATACAGGCCAGCAGGATAGCTGCAGATGTTATCATAATGCAAAAATCTAAGTTATTCAGGGAAAACTGGCATTTATTCCATATGGCCACTAGTGAGGGTCTTCCACCTGTAACTGGAGGAGAAGTGAGGGTAAAGGGACAGAAAGATAAAGCTAGTGATGGAAAATGTTCTGAGTATTTCGAGACTTTCCAGTGTTCAGGGTTTTGAAAAACTAAAATTTCTTAATTTTCAATTGTTTGTTTTTTAACTTTAACTTAGAACTTTCTGACTTCAAATGTTTGGGGTTTTTTCTTTTTACAAATATTTTATTTACAACAATGTTGTTTTAAATTAATAAATATTTAGACAGAACCTTAGCACTTTCTCAATGAATCTTTTTTTACAAGGAAATTTCTCTATTATTCAAAAAAATAAAAATAAAATTATTCTATTTCTTCCTAACACTAGTAAGTTTAGAAAAAGTCATTTTAGAAAAGAATGATGAAAAATCTTACCCAATATACAGATATGTAAGCCAACTCCTCTAATGTTTATTTTTTTAACTATTTCAATTTATACTAACTCTTTAAAAAGCACTTAACCCAAAGACTCCGGGTCTCTGTCATGAATCAAAAATACAACTGCATAACAAACCTAACCAAACCAGAGACTTCTCTTCATCCCAAACTAGAAAATAACTAAGAAATGATGAAAGCAGACCCCAAGTTAAGAAATGATGAAAGCAGACCCCAAACAATATTCCTCCTCACCAACCAATTATCCCACCCCAAAAGTGGGGCCAGTGTTCCCTGAAGATCAACAGATCCAAGCTATTCTGGACAAACACGGGATGGGGAGTAAGTTTCAAAGTTTTGGTTGCCTCAAGTAGAATGTCTTGCTAGTAGCTACTATTTTATACAGATGGGGTTCCAGCTTGAGCACCAATGCTGACTTCTGCAGCAATAATGCATGGTGAGAAGCTGTCCCTAAAGTAGACAGGTTCCAAGCCATTTAGGATTCTATCATTCAAACTCAACGTCTTAAACCTCACCCAGAAACCACAGATAGGCAATGCAGAAGCACTGGTGTCATATGCTTCCAGAAAGATACTCTGCTTAATAAGCAGGCTGCCATATTCTGAACAAGCTTCAGTTTCTAGCTGATTTAAGGTGTAGCCTCATTAGTGTGCATTACAGTAGTCATGAGGGGACAAAGACCACATCCACAAAAAGAATGGTCACCCTCTCCTGACTGAGATGGAAAAAAGCCTTCCTGGTCATTGCTGCTATGTAATCATTAAACAGCAGCTGGGGTGCAACGATGCCCCAGATTGTGAAAAGGTGGGTACAAGTCTTCCAAGCAAGAGGTAGATATAACGCTCTCTCTCTCTCTCTGGTTGCTTCCTGCAACCAAACCAGTATCACTCCAGTCTTATCAGCATTGATCTCAGCCAGCTAGACCTCGTCCATGCCCCAATCTCACCCAGACATTGAGTAAAGCATTCAATAGCACTGGCTGGATCACACAAGATAGCGAAGGAGAGATGGGTATCAACAAAATGAACATACTGCAGCCCATGCCTCCCCACTAATGCTCCTACTGGCCCCATGTACACAAGGATGGAAACAGGGAGGGAGACAAGATGGAGCCCTATGGAACACCACATATGAGCTCCCTTAGAGATGATGAGTAATTGCTTGAAGCCACCATCAGGGAATGTTCAGCAAGGAAAGAATGAAGAAGCCAAATAAGAGAAGCCTTATGATACCACTCTTGTCAGGAGAAGAGCACCTACCAATGCCACCACCACTGTTGTACTTGTGTAATTTGCAGGTCTGTATCCAGATTGTCAAGGAGATCTGAGGCATCTAGATCTCTGAGATTGATTCTCCACTGCCTTGTACCTTGTGGAATCATTTACAATTGTGCAAAGTAGGTGCAAAGATATTCTAAAACTCTAAAAAATTGGAATGGTAGCACTTATGCCCACTTTGCACAAATGTAAATGGCTACACAAGATACAAGCAAAATGGAAGAATCAAGATCTGTATGTGGAAGCCTACAGACAATATATATGTAAACAAAGAATTAGATACTCAAAAAAGGCAAAACTAGATCTGTGCTCCAGCTTTCATTGGGGATCAATGCATCACACAATTCTGAGATCTTCACGTTAAGCCATTTTGAGTTAAGAGTGGAAAAAAGAAGTTAGAATAATTTTTTTAAAGTGTAAATCCACTCTTTTTTGATAACTTCTCTTCTTTCAGCGATCAAGTCTGTGAATCTTTTAGAAGGGGTCAAAATGTGGTTTAGAATTGGCACCATCTTACAGTCTAGACTGTGGAAACTACTATGATTCTATAATTCTTATAATGCCCCGCTGAGGTAAATTGTATTACTGTCACTTTACAGATGGGTAAATTGAGGCCCAGAGACATTAAATGATTTGCCCAAGTTTACACAGGGATTGAGTTGATCAGCTAGAAATAGAAAACAGGAGTCCATGATCCCATTACATGCTCCATCCTTTAGACAACATTTCCTCTTATCAAATACCTTAAATCTCAAGAGAGCCCAAACAATTTTAGGAACACTGCAATAAAATTACAGTCTTAGTCATACACCAATATGATTTGTTTTATATTTCTATCTTCTTTCTCATCAAAGGGAATAGAAAAGAGGAGAATATACGACTTTCTGTGAAAGGGTATTTGGTGATATAGGTAGCCCATAACAATGACGCTTGCAAAATTATTAGTTTATGTCAGGAATGAACAGGTGTGACAAAATGATTTTGCATCACAGCAGAATTTTCAAGGGTCTATGATGAGATCAACCCAGTGTGCCCAGAATCTGTCAAAGACCATCCCCCAACTTTGTAGTATACCCACAATTAGTTATGATGAGGTAAAGACACTGACACTAATAGAGATCCAGCTTCACAAATGAGTGCTTTGCCATTGAGCTATCAGAGCATCTTTACTACCCCAAGTCAACGCAGTATTTGTTGCAGAATCCACACTACAATCCACTCTCCCATCCCTTCGCTTACAGTTCTTCTTTGAGCTCCTCATCACTGGGCAAATAAGAAGAAATGTTTTCCAAAGAACTCTTTCTCAAAACAACAGCATTTTGGGAGCAAAGATGGCAACTATCCCACAACAGAGAGCAACTCAGCCATGGCTGAAGCATACAAGGCAACAACATGGTACAACAGAAAATACAATTGTAACGTGTTCCATTTTATTTGTCTGATAAAATTGGGAGATGCCACCAGGGAGATCAGAACTGTTGTCACAACTTCCTGAGTAAAGAGACCTTATTAAAGTGTGTATTACAGTTCCATTTAATTTTAATCAACACATGTTCAAATATACTTTAATCAACATTTTGCTATTCTATGGAATATATGAGTCAAGGAACGCAAAGCACTTTGTTTACAACCCCCACATTGAATAGGCCAGATCTTAAGGCCGAATCCTCAACTGGTATATATCAGTGCTATTCCAATGGAGTGATGCTCTCTATTTATTAAACTGAGGATCTGACCCTCTATTTATAAAACATTAAGAGTCCAATGCTGAAACACGTCTGGGAGCAATATTAAAATGATGGAAATGCACTCTCTTTAGTTAAATGTACATAGTGTTGCATAGTGTCCCTTTACTTATTGCTTTCCTCTGTTGCAGGGAAGGACAAAATAGAGCTTAAAAGAAGAGGGGAACATTTCCAGTTTTTACATACCTCTTAATTTTGTTATTCCAATAGAAAAAAGAATGGTGGAGCTCTGTGGAAATAAGACTAGAATGACACTTAAACTGCTACAGCTGTGCAGCTTCAGCGCTTGTGTAGACATGACAGTGACAGCACAGGTAGTTAATCACTCCCATCACTGTAGTTAATCCACCTCCCTGAGAGGCAGTAGCTAGATTGACAGACGACTTCTTCCGTCAACTTAGTGCTGTCTACACTACGGGTTAGATTGGCTTAACTATGTCGCTCAGGGGTGTGGATTTTCCACATCCCTGTGCAACGTAGCTGGGTCAACCTCACTTTTTAGTATAAAACTGTTTCAAAGATCAACATTTCAAAGTACTCAAAGACCAATATTTTCAAACTTGGCACCTAAAAGTGGCCTGATTTTCAGGTGTGCAGTATATAGAGAGCTTCTATTCCTTCTTTCTTTTGGTCTGTCCCACCTTAGAATGCTCCTGTAGGCTGCACAGAACTGGCTAACCCAGTTCTGCACTTGGCATAGAGGCACTATCTGACACAGTGCTATTTACTGAGGGGACTTTATGCTTCCCGATGGTCCCCATATGTACCAGCTAAGGTGCTTCAGCCAACTATGCATATAGGGGAAAATTTTCCAAAGTGCATGAGGCTATGTTTACAAACAAAGATATGATTGTATCACAGGTAGTCATAACCTTGTTGACGTTAATCTAGCTAGTACAGGTAACAATAGCAGTGCAGATGTAGTGGCACAGGCCTTAGCACAGGCTAGCAACCAGAGTACATACTCAAGCTCCCTACAGGGATTGTACTCTGGTTGCTAGCACATGCTGAAGCTTGCGTCTTCATAACAGGGTCGTCCATAACAGGGTCATAGCATTACAGCCAGGGGACATATTCTCAATCATGTCCTGTTTTCGGGCCCAGACGTCCATTACAGGATCGTAGCAGTACAGCCAGGGGACATATTCTCCATTATGAACACCCCCTACAAAGGAAATATACCTTCATTAATTAAACGTAAATGAAGATGTCGCCTTGCAACAGCAATTTGCCTGTGAAATTTTGTATGTCTACACTGTTATGCTACATTTACACTACAAGCTAGGGGTGCAATTCCCCTGCTCGTATACACATACTAAAACTGGTGGGTATGTACTCGGCATGGCTCAGCTGTGCTTCTGCAGCCTGTGCTATTGTGGCTACATTGCTATTTTATACTCGCGTTATTTCAATGAGAGGTAGCTTGAGTATGTGTAAACAAGCAGGACAATCCCACCCCTTGCTCTTAGTGTATACGTAGCCCTATTTTTCCCATATTAGCTTGATTAAAGCTACGCATGCTACAATCATACCTTCACTTGCAATGTAGACATACCCAAAGTGAGTTAGGGTCTGATTGGGACTTAGGCTCATAAGTCATTTAGGCACTTTTGAAAATTTTACCCATAGTCATTTTCACTGCTTCTCCTGCATTGTCAGTTAGTTTCCCCTTTTGTCTGTGAGGCTCTTTCATGCTGCAACGGGGGAGACAAAACACAAATTTGATTATAAAATGACAGACATTGTCAGGGAGACACAGGGGCAGGAGAGGTGCATGATTCTTTAAACTCATTTTTTAAACTGTCTGGATTAGACAGCATCCTTTTAACATTAATGGGAGTGGCATGTACGTATTCAAAAAAGAACACTGGATGCCTATACATTAGTCATTAAAGAAAAGCTTTTAAAAGATGAAAACAAGAGACCTTTACACAGAATTAATAAAGAATTTAAAGTCACAGGCTACATTTAATATTAAAAAGGGATTTTAAGTTTCTAGTCCTAATATTTAATGGATGGTTTTTCATTAAATCAGGGTGTTGTTTCTCTGTGCGGCTCTGAATAAAACTCTTACTTCACATCTTGGAAAATGATTTAGAGGAAAATATTGCTGTTACATTTGGGTCAAAGAATAATCTGTTTGTTTCACTGAATTCATGGTAATGACAAATTGTCCATGCTTTAGAGTAATGGAAGCTCCTATTTTTTTATTATCTAAAGCATTCATTACTCATATATTTAATGTACTGTTATAATTTTGAAATAATTTGCATAAGATGTTTTTAAAACTGCTGGCTCAAGCATCCTGTTAAATTGTGTTTCAAGGTTTTTAAACTTAGTTTAACAATGACTAGCTAACAGAAATATCCTCTGTCCAGAGACAGGCCATTGAAATGTTGTTTTGCTATAAAAAAGTGACCTTTCAAATGGTTTCCTCCAATTGCATACAGTCGATCATTCATTACAGCCAAAGTGTGGATAGCTCGCTTTGTGTTCATGTCCTGTTTTCGGGCCCAGACGTCCATTACAGGATCGTAGCAGTACAGCCAGGGGACATATTCTCCATTATGAACACCCCCTACAAAGGAAATATACCTTCATTAATTAAATGTAAATGAAGATGTCGCCTTGCAACAGGAATTTGCCTGTAAAGTTTTGTATGTAGCAGTAATACAAAAAGAGACTTGCCCGAAATATATATCTTGCCGTTGTGCACTGCTCCTGCATGCGCTGCTAGAGGTTGCGGTAAAGAAGATACATAACGCCATTCATTTGTCTCTAAATTATAGCATTCCACGCTGGACAAGTAGCCAGTTTCATTTCTTCCACCAATCACATACAAGTTCTTATCAAGCCGACATGCATAGAAACTGGCTCTCCTAGAGTAAATAAATAAATAAAAATAATTCAATTAGTTACTAAGACAATTCTTTCATTCTACTCTTTGAACTAAATTAGCTGCTACTTCAAGTTCTACTTCAAAAAGGAGTGTCTGTGGGTTTCAAACGTTTAGGGCCATTTAAAGATTGGATCTGGTTTGCTAATGAAATATGTGCTCGGCATCAAATGAATACCTTGTTTTTCATGTCAAAACAATTAACACACATACATCTGCTGAGGAATACCTTTTTTTTTTTTTCAAAAAGATGTTTGTTGCTCTTAACACCACTGAAGGATAAAAAGGTGCTTATTAATGTTTGGGGCATTTGGTACTTTGTAAGGATATAACAACTTAGTAAGACAAAGTGAAAAATGAGGTAGATAATGTAACAATAATAAATTATCTTGACATTCACTTTCTTTATGGTCCTTCAAGGGTCATTGTTCCCAATTTACTAAGAGAACCACATCATCAAAATTTTTCTTCAATTATCATTTTTTTCTTCTTTCTGCAGTACTGCAAATAGAACAACTTTCCTTAAGCTAGGCAAAGTATTACATTTCTGCCTTTTAACTCACAAAGGTCCAACTAACTAACTCTGAACAAAGTTTTAGCCATCTGCCTGGTTTCACATGCAACTCAGGTACACAGGAAACTAATTATTGTTTCTGGTCAGGCCTATGTGCTGACAGAACTTCTCCTACAGTTTGCTTTCCTGGCTCCTTCAAAATTAATGTTAAGTGTTTACCACGGGAATAAAAATAGAGTATTGGGGGTGTTTTGAGACTTTCCTAGTTTGGGCCAATCCTTACTTAGGGAAGACTCCCCAGATGTTAATGGGAGATTTCCCGGAGTAAGAATGGCAGCATCAGGCCCTTTAGTTGTAAAAAGCATCAGTATGAGGAAGAAAACAGCAGTGCTGAATAGCTGTACATTAGGACTAGTACATAATTTAGGCTGACAAGACTTAGAGGGCCCAATCCTCCAGTCCTTACTTTTGCAACACTCCCAAGGGAGTCACAGCCCAGACTGATACTGGCGTTTTAGACTCTACGAGGTACAGTTCTAATTACTCAGTATAACTGAAACACTATATCCAATTAATAAATTGTGAGTGTAGCATCTAAAGAAAGCAATTGGACAAGTTTTTCAAATGTGCGTAGCTAATATAAGACACCTAAATTGATATCTAAGCACCCAAGTTTGAAAAAGGGTGCTCTTTGTCTATTACACAGCCAGTCTTTTGAATCACAAATTAAACTTCCTTAAGGCATCACACAGATTGTCAAGTTTTACTTAGGCCTCAATCCTGCAAGTCTTTGCAAGGAACAAAGCAGTGAGCACAAGGTGAACTGAGGCTATGTGTGAGTGTTAGTAAGGCTAAACAGTAGGCATAATCCTCCACACTAAACTGAAACTTCAAATCCTGTGTGTTGCCACTCCCTTGCAGAGTTGGTCAAGGGAGTAGAATGACCAAGTCTGATGCAGTCTAGCTGCTCCCAACTATGACCTTATTCTTACTATGAGGCAGGAGAGATTTGGTGTCATGAAGCAGTGGTCTTGCTTATGAGTAATTGGGTTGTTCTGAACTTTCTGTGCTGCCTTTTATTTTTAACTTGTGGGTACATGGGCAACCTCAAACATACAGGATCAAGCCCTTAGGCGCAAGACCTAAATACCACAGGAATGGCAATGCTATCAGAGGGAACAAGGCTTACACCTACTACCAAAAGAGAACATGGCAGAAGATGGCTGAGGAATGGCTCTGGACATAGCTCCTGGCCTCAACAAGAGCTGTTAAAATAAATTATGACCATTTCATCCATCAATCAGTGGTCAGCTAGAAGTTGCTGCCATGTATCCTCTGCATTATCAGGTAGCACATCACACACATTTTGTACTCTATCAATTTATTCTCAGACAGGTTAACTAAACATTTATAAGCTTGACTCCTCCATCTTTTCTTAGTACAGGACATTTTAATAAAATCTATGTCCCCCATTGTTTTCCTGCATAGCTACGTTCAGCCAAGTCACTTTTTTTGTGAGTATGATTGGACTGTATGGTAGGGGGTGGGTTATTGAGGGTTTGTTGCCAGTTTTGGAGTCTATGGAAATTTATTGTGCCATGTTGCCTTTTGATATATATTTTTTTATATTTTGTTAATAACCATGGCCATTTTAGTACACCTCTACGCCAATATAACGCTGTTCTCGGGAGCCAAAAAATCTTACCGCGTTATAGGGGAAACCGCGTTGTATCGAACTTGCTTTGATCCGCTGGAGTGCGCGGCCCCCACCCCCCCCGGAGCACTGCTTTACACGTTATATCCGAATTCGTGTTATATCGGGGTAGAGGTGTATGTGGCAACTCGCAAATTATGTGATTTTGTTGCCAAAAATATTGTACATCCTCCTTCCATATGATAGCTTTGGAGGCCTGTACAATATTTACTAGATTTAGGAGGCATGTGATTGTCCAATAAAATGTAGTATATTTTAATGAACTTTCTTTGTACAAAATTGCGTATGAGAATTAGTTATTTACATAGTGTCAGCAATGCACCAGGTGCTTAGACATTACAATTTGACATCAATAATATAACATCTACATAATTGGCAGTCTCTTTACCTTTTGTTCAATCTCAATATACAGCACTAGTTACAACTGGCAGATCTTACTATTTTAACAACAACAACAAAATCTTAATATTGTCCTGTATGTGTACTCCTGGTTTCATCCACAGAGTGTCACTGTTAGGAGCAAAAATGAAAAAGCATGCTTCAGTCTTCTGATTAAATATGTGTATATAAGCAGAAACTCCAACAGCAAGGATTTCAAGTTTCCCTCATCTTTTTTCTCAATGAAATACTTTATAGGAGCACCTTGTAAAAGCAGTGCATAGTTAAAAGTCTTTTAATTGCTGTAAAATGTGCTCCAGACTACAATATAGTATGAAAAGTCTCAGCCTAGGAATTTCCCCCCAACAAAACTGGGAAGAGACTGTCCACTCTAGTAAGAAAAATGATACTGGACTGTTATTGTGGATCAGAATATTGGTCCTGCATTTTGCCTCCAGAAGTAGCCAATACTTGATGCTTCAGTAAATAGTGAAAAAGACCCCATAATGAACGTAGCTAAATGTTACAATGCTGTACATGGGAAAGGGGACAAAATTCCTTCCTGATCCTCAGAGGCAATGAATTTATGCCCTGAAACATTAAATTTGATTACCAATATTAGGTTGAATAGCTATTAATGTTATTAGTGGTCATAACAAAGTCTGGATCTTTTAAAAGAATACTATCACATTATTTTTTAAGGAAAAGGTTTTTTTACTTATGTTTAGTTTACTTACTAATAAATCCATAGATTAAAATTATTTTAAATTACTTTATTTGTCTCTATTGTATTGTTTACTTTCTCATTTCACTTGGCTTTGGACAGTGAAACAAGGCTGGCAGTTTCCAGACAGCTTCACTTTCTGTTTCTCATGCACTGGTACAATGCTGTATTTTTTAGGTTATAAACAATGCAGAGGAAAATTTAAATAAAAACTTTTAACTGAAAAAAATTAAATATCAAGGAAATGTTTTGAATGATACTAAGCTTTGTAACCTGCAATTCTGGGCTGAAACGACCTGATGGTTTCTCTTCAGATCCAGAAACATCATTTGAGTCTGACATTTAGCAGCAGTGAATTCCATAGGTTGGGCAATATTGCTGTTATAACGATATTTCCTTTTATTGGACTTAGTTTAAATGCACTGCTCTTCAAAAAGTATCCCATTGTGATTGGATCAGAATATTGGTCCATCTACGATTACTTGATGGAGTAAGAAGGCAGGACCGATCAATTTTTACTATGCCTTTCTTAATGTAATATCTAACAAGTTATTTAATATTCACATAAAGTGTTATACACCAGTAAATATTAAGTATTAACTCAAACAAACAGCACAAAATAATTGGCTTTAAAGAAAAAGCAAAACATGCTGCTGTGGCACTGAGTCCATAACGGGGATTAGATGTTTGAATATTTTTTTATAACTCAAAAATGAGATCAGTCTAATATGGATTTCAGCATATGAGATAAAAATTCATCCATCACAGATTTTACACAGATTTTTAACTTAAGAATTTACTGCATGTGCACAAGACCCACATTTACCTGACAGGCATTTAAAAGGAGTATAGCGGAGTGGTCACCCGCTCCTGCCCTGAGGGGTTTAAAACAGCCCTAGAGGAGGGCTGTGGAAGAGCAAGATGCCTGGGCTGATTGGGAGGAAGCAGGCTCAGCTGGAGCCACGCCCCAATCAGGGCCCAGCTGGCCCTATAAAGTCTTGAGCCAGGAACTCAAGCAGACAGAGTCTCTCTCTGACTGGAGAGGGAGACAGGCCTGGCTACTTAGGAATTCACCCAGGGGACCTAGAGTGAAGCAGGGCTGGGGACAGGCCTTAGGAGCTGGGAAGCCCTGGGCCAGCAACTCCCCAGGCTGCAGGGCCTAGTTCTAGCCCACCTAGGTATTGGGCTTGCAGAGGGGCAGCCTGAGGGTGAGTAAAGGCAGCCAGTCCAAACCCCTTTGCCTATGATGAGTGGCTGATACTGCAGTCTGCCCCAGTGAACGGGGGCTAGATGGAGACTGGGCAGTAGCCAAAACTGAGGCAAAGTGGGGATAGTGGGTGGGGGTCCCCCTGGGTGGGGAAACCCAGAGAAAGTGGGGTACTGCCAGGGGGGCAGCACCCAAGACAAGGGCACCGGGGTCCTGCAAGGGACACAGGGGCCAACGGCAAGCGGATGACTGGCCTGCAGAGGGAGCTCCTGGGTTGAAGAGCTAATTCCCGAGGACGACCAGCAGGAGGCGCCGCAGGGGTGAGTCTGCTCCTCTACACGTGGTGGAGAATGCGGGCAGTGTGGTCCGCCCCTGACACAAGGGGCTAGAGAAAGGACAGCGGGACTATTGCCTGGACATTGAGAAGGTGGAGAAACTGAAGCAGGGGATGATGGACTCTGGGTATGCTGGGGTTTATTATGCAGAGACCCCAGGTACCATTCCTGGGTGGGGCCCGGGGGCAGCGACCCGGCAGAAGGGGGCCAAAGAGCTGCTGGGATTACGGGAGACCCAACAGGAACTGTGGGAGGTGCTATGGGCCCTCCAAGAACAAGTCGGCCAGCTGGCAGAAGAACAGTGGGCCCTGCAGAAACTCCTTGGGAAGGAGTTAGCAAGAAACCGCGGAGGGCATAGGCAGTGGACTGCCAGGGCCAGGAGGCCGGTGACAGAGCGTTGGGCTTGCTACACCTGTGGCAGGATAGGACACATAAGATGGGACTGTCCCTACGGGGTTGGAGGCAGGATGCCTCGCCCCAAATAGGGAAAGCGGCAAGTCCCTCAAGCTGGCCACGGGGTGAGGGAACCCAGGTGGCGGAAGATATGTTGGGCCTATGGGCGGGAAGGCCACCTGCAGTTGGCGTGCCCAGGCCCGAGGCAAAGGGTCCAGGTCAGCCCCGGCAAGGGGGTGGGACCTCGGAGGGATCCTGAAAGGCCCATGACAGTCAAGAAGCGGCAAGTCTGCTGGGGTGTGGGGATGTATCATCCTTACGCCAACCTAATGGAAAGTTCCATGAGAAGGTAAGGGTCACGATGGGACACTTGCCTGGCAATGGCTCATGGCCTTGTAAAACAAAGGCGCCCCCTGGTGGTCTAGGGATTATATAAGATGAGGTAAACAAGGTAATAAATCATGGCCTTATGTAAGGCCCCCTGGTGGTCTAGGGATTATATAAGATGAGGTAAACAAGGTAATAAATCATGGCCTTATGTAAGGAACGGTTGAACCAATCGGTGTGGGGCTATACATGTGATAAACACATGATTCTCCTTTTTGTCCAATCTGTAGATGTGTGATTATAGCCTAATTGTGTTATGTAATGTTGAGAGACTATAAAAGAAAGCTTGTAATAAACAGGATTTGATTCAGCTTGCAACCACATTGGTCGTGTGCTTTATCCGCTCCGCATGGGACCCCACACTGGGGCTGCCAGAAACTGGGCCATATAAGGAGGCACTGCCCCCTCGGAGAAACTGAGGCGGGCCTGAAGGAGGTGCCTGGGGGACTGGAGGGTCCAAAACTAGAGGAGGTGGCGACCGGGACAGAGGGAACCCTGCGGGAGGGTGAGACCCAGAGTGTCACGGAGCCCGTTGCAGAGAAGGAAACCCAGACCGAGGGGGGCTGGCAGGAGGCCGGGACCCAGACGGTAATGGAGAAGGGAACTGTGGGCACCCAGACCCTGAAGGAAGAGGGCCTGGGGGAGTCTGGCCTGCGTGTGCGGCTGGAGGCTGCAGAGCGGGCCCTCCGAGGCCGAAGCGAGCGCTGTGAACCTCGCTAAAGAACATGCGGCCGTTGTGGACGAGGAGGTCCGCTTGCGGAAGCAGCTGGAGGAGTCCGAAAAGAAGCAGGCGGCTTTGGAGGCGCATGGGCGACTGGTCCAGGCCAGGAGACACCCCTGCCTCCAGGGGTGGTGATCTTGAGGGGTGGGGTGTGTAGCGGGGTGGTCACCCGCTTCTGCCCTGAGGGGTTTAAAACAGTCCTGGAGGAGGGCTGTGGAAGGGCAAGATGCATGGGCTGATTGGGAGGAAGCTGGCTCAGCTGGGGCCATGCCCCAATCAGGGCCCAGCTGGCCCTATAAAGGCTTGAGCCAGGAGCTCAAGCAGACAGAGTCTCCCTCTCTGACTGGAGAGGGAGACAGGCCTGGCTGCTTAGGAATTCACCCAGGGGACCTAGAGGAAGACAGGGCTGGGGAAAGGCCTTAGGAGCTGGGAAGCCCTGGGCCAGCAACTCCCCAGGCTGCAGGGCCTAGTTTTAGCCTACCTAGGTATTGGGTTTGCGGAGGGGCAGCCTGAGGGTGGGTAAAGGCAGCCAGTCCAAACCCCTTTGCCTATGATGAGTGGCTGATACTGCAGTCTGCCCCAGTGAACGGGGGCTAGATGGAGACTGGGCAGTAGCCAAAACTGAGGCAAAGTGGGGATAGTGGGTGGGGGTCCCCCTGGGTGGGGAAACCCAGAGAAAGTGGGGTACTGCCAGGGGGGCAGCACCCAAGACAAGGGCACCAGGGTCCTGTGAGGGACATGGAGGGCCAACGGCAAGCGGATGACTGGCCTGCAGAGGGCGCTCCTGGGTCGAAGAGCTAATTCCCGAGGATGACCAGCAGGAGGCGCTGCCGGGGTGAGTCTGCTCCTCTACAAGGAGCCATTATAGTTTATCTGGTTGATTATTCTCAGACTAAAATCCCTACATAGGTCTTGCCTTTATGGATCATATTGAGTCAAAAGGACCCATTAAACAGACTGTATTGTCAATGGTGCCTGCATTGTGCCAACAGACATAGGGCTTAATCCTGCACTCCTTACTTGAAGAAAAAAAAAAAAAAAGCTTATTGACTTTGAAGAAGAGCTCTATGTAAGCTTGAAAGCTCTCTCACCTGCAGAAGTTGGTCCAATAAAAGGTATTACCTCACCCACCTAGTCTCTCTATTGACTTTAACAGGCATTTTGCCTGAGTAAGAAGTGGAGGTGGGATTGCTTTGCAGTTCTGTAATCAGATATATTGTCTCCTAAAAACTGTTATGTTAGCTCTTGACGCAAAAGGCTGTAACACATCTGAGGAAGTCATTACAGGCTAGCAAGTAACAATACACTTTTTAAGAAATACCTAATCACATTTTTCAGCAAATTCTCCATCCTTAGAGAGAGGCTCTATCTAGAGATAACTGACCCACTGCCTGAGTTATGTATCCTGAGTGCAAGAGGTGAAGGTTAATTGTCTCACTCTAAAGCCCCCAGCAAAAGGGACTATTATGATTAGAACATTACATTTAAAGAAAATTTTGTAACATTTTAAGTTACTAACCGTTTGAACTTATCACCAGGCAGAGTAATGGGGAAATGCTGAGCAGTCAGAAGGCTCCAGAGGATTTCTAGTTCTTGGTAGAAACTCACCAGAAACTAAAGCTGACTTTCACTAGGGGTTTTGATCCAATGCCCATTGAAGCTAATGGCCGTCTTCCAAATGATTTCCATGGGTGCTGTATCACGCCCTAAAAGCATCTATAGTATGTTAGTAACTACTTTGACGGCGCCTATAGAATTGCTACACTCTACCACTGGGGTAACTAGCAAAGAAAATACTCTCCAGGTTTGTTCAAGAGATGGGTCAAATCCAGAACCTTGAGGCCCAGGGAAAGCTTTAAGTTTTCAGATGGTTCAAACTTCTATGACTTTGGTTCTGTGGTCACACTCACAACAGGCAGGGGCCTCCTGGTTCTGGTTCAGATGTAGCTAAAACCCCACAAGATTTCCAACATTTCTGAGAGAAATTTCCACAGGAACAACTCATGATATTTCATCACTACTGACTCCAAACACAAATCTTAGCCCAAGCTCAGATTCTGCCTCAAATCTGAAACCCATACCTAATCGAGATCCAAACATCACCTCCTCTGATCATTTGTAGTTTATTTCACTCTCTTCTATATCACAAATAAAGTGAGTATAGTACAGACCCACCAGGCATATTGTTTGACACAACACACAAAGTTAAGGTCACACTAATGCACACACAAATATAAACTTTCTCCACTGTTTCTAGTGCTACTAAGCTGGCCATCACATGTCCTAATATTGTCTCCCTTACACCCTTCCCCGCCTTCTCCTTTCTGAGTTGTGAGGAGCCTCTTTTCTAATGCAAATAAGCCTCACTTGCTGCCATTCCTTAAGTCTGGATAAGCAAGAGAGGACATCCTACCCATCTTCTTTTCAGGACTTTTGCTCCCATAAGATCTAGTGAGGATTTAGATCAGAGTTACTTCAAATTCCCTAAGAATAGTAGCCAATTTCAAAGTTCACTGGCTGATTTACATACACCGAAGTACTTCTTACATGACTATTATGGAGTTAGCCCCAGTGTATGAGGAGTTTCTGTCAAAAAAAAGTATCCTGGCTGATCCCCTAAAGTGTTTATACAAAAAACTAACAGTTATGTGATTGGGTGTATCAGATCTCATACAATTCCCAGAAACAAAACCCTTATTAAAGTAGAGTTAAGGTTGAAAATACAGTATGTGTAAAAATAGCTTAAGAGAAAAGCCCTTAATAGAACACTGCTGTTCTAATTATCTTAAAGGCAGAAAAAAGAATCCCAGATATTTGTAAGCATGGAAATGCAGTGTTAAGGTACTCCAGAACAGTCCAAATTCTGTCCTTACACTGTAGTTTGTCAGGATGTATTTGGCTATGACAAGTATGATACCCATTAGAGCAGGGTGAAATTTTTTGACCAACATGTTTTTCGTCCAAAAATGCAGATTCATGTTGATTTAACTTGATTGTTTTGACTGAAAACAAACAAAATTTCCAAAAATACTGAAATGTTTCATTTCAGACTTTTCAAAACAAAACCTTCTGGTTTTTCTATTAGAGATGACTTTTCATTTTGAAATTTTCCCTTTATTTTATTTTTTTAAAAATTAAAAACATACAAACTGCTGGAAATGGGCGCAAAATGTTTTGTTCAATCTGAAATGATTTCTTCTACCTGAATTTTCATTTTGCTGAAAAATTTTAAAAGAATTTTGTTTCAGGTGAACCCGAAAAAATGACATTAATTTTTTTTTTTAATTGCCAGCAAACCAAACAATCCATTATTCACACAGCTCTAAGTATCACTACTAGCAAATTAGTTAGAAGCCCTTACAGCTGGAGCTCTCTTAAATCCTGTATCATTTGACATTTCTCCTGTGGCCATCTTAAACAATGTCCATAGTGGTATACACTGCCTAGCAGAGTTTAAGGATTTCCTGGCTTTCAGATATTTATTTTAAAACCTACAACATTCCACTGAGGTTCCCCCCCCTCATGATAGGATGCAGGGGTATGGTGCAGAGGTAGGTTTAAGGAACCTTTACATTCCTCTGATCCTGGTGCTGTTCTAGTGCCAGGCCACTCTACAGTACAAAAGAAGAGTAGCACAAATGCTGCTCTAATTTGTGCAGGCTGCCAGCAACTCTGCTGGCAGACCAAGATCACAGAGGAGTGGGGCTGCTCTAATTTGAGCAGGCTGCCAGCAACTCCTGCTGGCAGACCAAGATCAGAGTGGGGCTGCTCCTGCCAGCTAAGTCAAGTTTAGGATCTCTTTGCACTGCTGCAGTGGCAAAAAAATATATCCTCACAGAGGAGGATTGGGGTCTCAATGTTTCTGTTGTCTGTAACTGACACTGTACTGTAACTGTCCTGTGTCTACTGCACACTCTTTGATGTTCGGCTCATGCAACATGCCTTGGACGTGTCAACCAAACATTCAGAAAACGAAAATGACAAACTCTGCAGCACATTTTGGAGACTTCAGAAAAGGACGCAATCCTGCAGTCCGTACTTAGGCAACTCTTCCCCCATGAAGTCAATGGGAATTTTGCAGGAGTTAGCACTGCAGGATTTGGTCCCTCAACTTTTGAATTTGGAATGCTTCAATAAAAATAGAAGCACAAAGAGAAACAACAATACACTGAGATTTTATCTTCAACAACTTTACTAATTCTACAAAAAGAACAGGAGTACTTGTGGCACCTTAGAGACTAACAAATTTGTTAGTCTCTAAGGTGCCACAAGTACTCCTGTTCTTTTTGTGGATACAGACTAACACGGCTGCTACTCTGAAACTAATTCTACAGCATTCTCTGTTTCCAGAACTAAGACAACCCTCAGCTCCTCTTAGGACAACAAAAGAAATAGTGAAAAATTTGTAGCAGGTTTTTACCTCTCTTGCATGGGTGGAAGTTGTATCCAGCTGTTAAACCTGGGATCATATCGACTGACAAAGTTTGTACTGTGTTTCCCTGTAAAGATAGATTATTTTGACACTCAACCGTTTATTTCATGTATTTAACATCACCATTTAGTATATTAAATATATTTCACATGTTGGCAGTTTTTATAAAGGGTCCCCTTTTTATAACAATGTATGAACTCAGCACATGTTGTTATTCAATAAATGGGGCACTACAGTATTTGAGGTAGCAAATATCAATGGTATAAATAAAAACGTAAAGAATATTCTTTCCTTCTGTAATAAGAACTTGGAAATTTGTATCTGAAAACAGAAGCCCTGGTATTTTCAAATCCACCATAAATAAAGTTCTCATGACACAATAGAAAATTATTGCTCAAGCTGGGGCTTCTTCATGGCATTTTTATGACTAGAGGACTTTGTGGCAGTTTGAAAAACCACAGGAATAACATGTACTTTCCTTCCTTCCCACTTCATTTCTATTTGGAGCAAGGTGAAAAAGATTGTTTAAATCATTAACATGTGTTGTGCGACTGCTACACTATTTTATTTTTATTCTACTACCCACCTTCGGTGTAAGTTAGCAGGAATTGTGCATTGGGGGGAGAATATACTTTTACTCTTATTCCAAGTGTGTTAGCTAAAATGGGAAACATGAGCAACATAAGCCAGTTAACTAGCTTATCCCTGCTGTCAAATCCCAGAATTGTACGCATGCCTTCACGATATTAAGATTGCACCTTATTTTACATACAGATTGACATCAAAACAAGAAGACTGAAGCAAAAGAGTGTATTGCAATTTCTGTGTAACACCTGAGACTTCAACACATGAGGGTCTCTGAAAAAGAAACCTTTGTTTATGTATGTGTGACTAAAAATTGAATTAGAGGCTCCAAAAGATAGTAGGATAACCCAACCGTATACGTCACAGTTAAATAAATGATCAGAGGGTATTCTGCTAGGTGAATATTTGACATTGTCAAAGCATCTAAAGGATTGGTCCCCCTTGCCTCTTGTTTTGTACACAAACCCCAGGATCCATTTATAAACATCAAACTCATAGATAAGAACAATGATCCAGCCACAGTTTTTAACTCTAATAATCTAAGAACGTGTTCTACAAGGATTTAGAGAAAGGCACATGTTGTCTTCTACTTCTGGAGGTAAATTTATCCTCTGTACTCTGTGTGAGCATGTTGCTTACAGGATGGGATGTGGTAGGTGACTGCTGAAAAGTGCAGTATTTTCTGCCAGATCCAGCATGTCCCTAAATCAGGATTGAGGCCCCATTTTGCTGGGTACTACACAAATATATCTGAAAAGAGGGGGTGAGATTCTGCCATGTTGAAGGCAATGGGAGTTCTGCCACTGACTTCAGTGAGGCCAGGATTTCACCCATGGTCCCTGCCTCAAGGAGATTACAATCTGTAAAAACAATGAAGAGATGAAGGTTGAGGGCAACAGATACAACATACAAGAAAAGCAGTTGGGTTGGTAGTAAGCAGGCACACGTCATGTTAACTCCAGGTCTTTTTAAAAAATCTGTTTATATATTTATATTATAAAAAGTAGATTTACAGAACAGTTCATGGGCAAGTACTGATTACAAGCTTGAATTCTGGGATGGTTCTAATGCTGCTATTGATACTACAAACCAAGATCTCAGAGTTTATTGTGCCCTCAGAACTCCTTGGCGGTATAACAGCTTTTTAACTGTTGTTACTCTACACACCTCTGATTTTGTGGTCCTACACTTCATAACACATTATGCACTGGTGCTAGCACAGGAGTTTCCAAACTGCCCAGCACAACAGGCTTTAATGTGGATCCTCCAATCTATTCTTGGAATTCAGTTTGAAAGAAAATTGCATGCACCAGTTTGCTTTGCACGTCAGCCTGGAAGTGCATGTTAGGAAGTACTTCTCACTATGTAAGAAACTGTGAACTGCATTTGAAAATAAAGGGGCTGCTGTTCCTGTCCAGTGAAGTGAGCACAGGGGGAGTCAGATTAGGCAAATCTGTGCAAGGTGAATGGGAGGTGTAGCTTGTTCCCCCTCCCCCAAATCCTGCAAGAAAATCTTCTCCCTCAATTCTGCAGAGTCAGGGCTCTGTGAGGCAGTGCTAGAAGTGTTGCCAGGGAGTAGCTGCATTCTGCAATGTACTCCCTTACAGATCCCACAGATATTCAGTGCTGCTCTTGGCAGCATTCACCCCCACAGGGTCCCGTTTGTGGCTGGTACTGCATAGCCATGAAAGGAGGCCACAAATGACAAAATGGCTCTGAGGCTGCCAGGATGGAGAAGGAGTCCAAAATATGTCCTGGAGGGTTCAGGTGCTCTCTCTAGAGGTTCCAAGTTGTATGGGGTTGGGAGCAGAGCTCCTCAAGAATCTGCCAGTTTGGTGGCTCATACCCACTGCCTCTACCCCTAGTTTCTCCCATCCCAATGGGAACCTCCATCCAATGAACATAGAAGCAGCAATGAAGGCCCAATTTTGATTCACATAAACAAAGAAACGAACAATGAATTCTCATTTACACTACACACCATTTACACTGCTCTGACAGGTCAGTTACATTCACACCCCTTTTGAACCCCCCCCCTTACACTGCCAGAGTTGTATAAAAGGCCCTTAATGTAAATGATATTGGGCCTAGTGTGTGTAGTGATGACATCCTTTATTTAGTCTAAATAGAGTATAGAAGAAGTCCAGGAATAAGTGGACAATGTATAGTGGATGACATTCATGTCCAATTTTTTGTAATGTATCAGATCCATCTTTATTGGGGTATATGTGTATAGTGATCACCAATATCATTAGTGCTCTTGTCCCAGATTCATTCTGTTCACACATTACGTTTATCTGGTATTTACAGAGTTTGAAAAACTTGATCCTGTGAGCCAATTTCTTACATGGAAGTTGTTTTACTCCTAGGGGGAGTGTCTTCAACTCACAGAATGAACTTCAGGCTCTAGTAGTTGATTTAGATACCTTTGCACTTAAGATATTAAGAAGGATGGACTGGTGGACCATCTGGTCAGGAAAGCTGGGTTCAATTCCTGCCACTGCCACAGACTTCCTGTAGGACCTTGTTCAAATCACTTAATCCCAGTTTCTTCATCTGTAAAATGTGAATACTTATACTTCCTTTCTCAAACCTTTAGTCTGTCTTGACTACTTAACTGTAAACACTTTGGTGTAGGGTCTGTTTCTTACTATGTGTATGTACAGCGCCTAGCACAATGGAGCACCAAAAAACAGCCGGGGAGCCTGGAACTACCACAATACTAATAATAATTAAAATGAAACAACATGTACAACAAGCTCCTGCTTAGAATACAGGAGATTCAACAACAGAGATGAAGGGTTTTTCTCTCAAGACATTTAGTGATGTTTTTAACTGCACCGGAAATATGCTTATAGAGTAGACTGGATTGTTTGCCTCAGATTTTAGGAAGTGAACAGATGTAACAATTTTCTATAATTTGGTTTCGTGCAGATGCTGAAATGGGGCATTCACAATAAAATATATGCAGTATATGTAATTTCAGCTGGATCTTCTGGTGTTTTAAAGTAAAAATGTGTACCTGCAAGCTGTTTTATGGTTTCTCAGTCATAATTATCTCTGTTAGACAGACTGCTACAACTACAACTCGTTCTTCATGTGCAAGCTTTCTAACAATGTCTTGACAATTTTGTGAATTTTGCAAGGCACAGTGTTCTCCTTTTGCTTTGCTCAGAAGCCTGTTAAATTGTTTAATTTCTCTTTGCAGTAAATTTATGAAGTAATCAAATCAAAAGAAGGTACCAGCAGATAATCTATATGGAAAGCTCTTGTACAAGACTAGAAAAAGGACCAGTTTAAGAGGCTTGAGACTCTAGATAATTAACACATTAACAACTTTAGCTGCAAGTGTCTGGTTAGACATTGGAAAGAGAGCATTCATTTACTTCAACAGCATTATTATATTATGACTGGAAGGAAACTGGAAATGAGGGTTAAAATTCTTAACAGCTGCTGCCTGGTGCCTTCACTTGAAAGAGTCTGTTCTGATGCCTGTGGGATTTCCCAAGGGATGGGACCTGAGGAATAGTGGAGAAACTAAAGCTCCAGATATTTATTATGTCACTGGCTGGGACATAAGTGATCTTAACCAGTTCAATAACTCAATCAGGATCATTCACTGCCTACTGCATCACTTGATGTGATATATTAGAATCTGTGCATGCTCTCTTTTAATGTTGTGTACATACCATTCGGGTTCCACTGGTCTTCTCCTCCCAAAACGAACAAGAAATTTTCTACTTCCACAACACAGTGATGGGCACTATTATATGGCATAACTGCAAATAAAACAAAGTATTCTTTATCATTCTCTATCTTAGCACTCTGTTTATTTAAAAATATTTACTTTAGCAAAGGTACAAAACATGACTCTACAAAATCTGGAACTGGATATGTAGGTAATGCATAGCTCTAAATATGTATGTGCAGTGAATTTGCAGCAGCCAGAATCCGATCGATTAACAATAATTTCACATAAGGGTATCCTGCAAATTACTGAAGAATAACCATGTTACATGAAATATGGTTACTAAGACTACCCACACCTGTCCGACTGACATCTACGGGCATTCTAAAAATAAGAGACACACGAAAATGGACCAAGATGTCTGATATTTCTCTGAAAATAAGACAGAAAATTCTAGGACACATTAAAAAAACCTCATCCCAGCTTTATTCTGTTGGCAATGCTTCCACAGCAAGAGTCAGTGTGTTCACTAGCTTTCTATTACACAGCAATGAACAAGCTGCATTTCCATACAGTTTTAAGTTTTTAAATTAAGGTCCTGCTGATTTAATGCTTTCTCCAAATGTATACGCTTAATTTCCTGTACAATGTCATTAGCAGCACAACCGCACATTTTCTATTCATCTAATCAGGAAGCCCTTCATTAACAAAGATCAAAACTGTGATATTAGGTCTGCAATATCCTTTTTTGGGAGGTGTTTTTCGGATTGTTATTATAGGCCCTGGCTAAAACCATCAGACTATTTTTCGTTTCATTTCCATTTTCCACAGCAAGAGCTAAGGTACAAAAACAGACTGCTTATATACCATAATGTGTACTGATCTGTGTTATACAGCACTATTGTAATATCATAAGGTAAATGTAAACTAACATGGTATTAGTTATCGTACCACATGCAGTAGTTTTGGCCCAGTGACACCAGTAGGAAAAATGATGTCCTTGTTCAGCTCATCATATGGGCACCTTAAATCTAGGTGAGGACAAATGGGGAGGTGATGTGCATGTACAGGCAGGGAACTTATTGCTTGACACGGATCAACAGAGCACTTAGGAAACCACTGCAGTGGGAAATCAATATGACTCAGGGCCAGCTCTTACTTTGTGCTCTTTTGCCAATGCCAAAAAAAAAAAAAAAAAAAAAAAGCAGCCTATCTCACACTTGGATTATTTTGGGTGATATATCTCTCATTTCATTTGTTTTATTATCTTTTATTTGTCTCAGAATGCAGTTGTGCAGTATAGCATATGCAAATAATAATAAGAAGAAATATGCATAGCTTTGTTATTTAGGACACATTTTCTTAAAGATCAAGTGGGCTCATTTAAGCTTCTTACTGAAGTTTTTGCAAGGCAATGATGAATAAGCAAGGTGCATTTTTAGTTTTTAGTAAAGGTCGAATATTATTTTCATAGTCTGTGCTCTTACAAGCCATATAAGTGAAGCAATTCTTAAATTACACAGCCTGGTTTAGTGGAAATGCATTAATGAAGGTTATTTGCTACTGGTAAATTTTATACAACCATGAAGTAACTGGGACTAGACACTCTATAGGGATTTTTACTATATACAGGTTGCTAGCATGCTGAACGAATTTAAACACCAGAGGTTTTGATATCTTATTAGTCAATGCACAGTGTTTCTCCCAAATGCAAAATATTTTCCCCATTCTTTAAATCTCAGTCACTTTCCCCATTTTGTAAACCTTATCTTATAAACTGGACCTTAGCCATTTTTCATGTAGCATGGGTTGCAAGATGAGATTGTATTCCATAGGACATTTGTGTTTCTTTCTCTACATGCCAAAAAGGGACTCTCCAGCCCTAGCAAGCAGAGCCACCTACTAATACCTACACAGCTACTCTGTTAGTTTGTAAAATTAGGATCAAGCCAATGACTTGTTTCCATAACCAAGTTCTCTCTTGTTCTCCTTTAGTCAATTCCTGAAAGATCTTGCATTTACCAAAAAACAAAATGCACACAATACATCACCCACAAATATTTGTTACCCTTTGTGTTTGCATTACTTTGTTTACTCCCTCACATTGGTACAAACAGAGGGTCAATAGAGGAAGAAATTATATTCAGTTTTTCAGCAACTGCCATGCACATAAATGATCATGTATCCAAGAGTCCCATGCTTATGAGGACAACTAAACCTTGAAAACTAAGGGCTTAATCCTGCTCCCACTGAACTAAATGGCAAAATTCTCACTGACTTAATTGGTGCAGGATTGGACTTTAATAGCCCAAACCTTTAGTTGTTGCTCAGGTAGAACTCCTAATAAAGTTAATGGGAAGTTTACCTAAGTACGGGCTGCAGGATTGGGCCTTAAGAGAAGAGGTGACTATGACATGAGTCTACACTAGCTTTGCTTAGTTTCCTGTAACATTACAGGCAACATTTTGTGCTCAGGGCTACATGAATCTCGACTGTGATATTGTGCTCTGCAAGCTCTGAAGGAGGCAGAATATCAGTTAGTATCTGAGAGGACCTTCTTGCCCTGAAATTGCAATATCCCCAAAGCTACATTTTTAACACCTAAGCATTTTCAGTGTCCTTCATAATTCTGAATTAGTTATGAATGAAAACTATGAGAATGCACAAATTTTATCGCTCTAAAAATGCCCTTTAAAAGAGAAAAAAACCTCTAGTTCTAAAATGTAACTTTTAAAAAACAGGTGTCTTAGTTTTGCACACAGCCTAACTTTTCATAATGTATAATCAAAACATATGGGTGGAACAAACCAAAAGATAAATTCAGGCTCCAATAGCATTGGTGGAATCTATTGATGCCATTCATGTTACAAGGATGTAACTGGGGCAGAATTTGGCCCACCACATGGTCTGGCCATATAGACCAACACTCTCATTAATTTTCTATCTGTCCCTTTGGTTGCTGATTTATTTTAATAACATGAATCTCAGCCTCTCATTTTTAGATTTCAACTCAGGTGAACACCTGCCTGCCCCACGAAAAAGGTATTTGAAGAGAAGTTTGTATGCCATGCTCAAACACAGCCCAGTGTGAGTTTTTAGCGTGTCAGTCAGTGAGTTAGAGGGAAAGGGTAAAGAGAAGCTAATCAGGATGAAATGAGATTAAAGGCTGTCTAATTTTACAGCAACTGTGATCCATCAGCCACTGTGAAAGTGACAGTGGAAATGAATGATGGAGACAGACAGGTGGGGCTGTACATTTCACTGATTTATCCTCAAATGCACTGGGCCTTATTTTATTGAGTGAACATGACCGCATTTATCATGACTGTCATCTAAACCCACTTCCCTCCATTTAAAAAGGTCACTTTACTAGGAAGGAGTAGGATAGAGGCACTTTCAAAACAGATTTAAAATCTAATAACACATGTTTATAAAGCCCTGTGCAAGAATTCTCAACTTTATTAAACGAACTAGTAGAGTTAAAAGAAAGGGGAAAAGACCACTAAGTAAAAAAAGAGGAAGGGCCTTGGTTATTTGAGGAATGTGCGTAGATCCCAAAGTGATAAATGCCTTAAATCAGGGCCGTAGCAACAAAGAACGTGGCCCCCTCCGAATGGTGGCCCCCTCCAAACATATGTCCGGGCGGGGCCCCTTACAATGCAGAAACTGGAATGCGGTATTTATTTTGCCACTTTTAGGGGCCCCCTTCCTTGCGGGGCCCCCTCCGGTCGGAGGGTATGGAGGGCGCTCGCTACGCCTCTGCCTTAAATACCCTAGACGGACAGACAGATACAGATTAGATAAAATAAGCAGACATCACCTCTTCCAATCCTCCCTCTCTTCAAAGCTCTTGGAGCCTAAGATCTATGAACTCAGGCTCCATTGGACCAAAAATGGAACCCAGGAGGCTCAGCTGGCCTGAAGGGTGAATGGCAACTTCTCAGGTAGTTAGGTACCAAACTTTTTAGATTTCAGAGTAGCAGCCATGTTAGTCTGTATCCGCAAAAAGATCAGGAGTACTTGTGGCACCTTAGAGACTAACAAATTTATTAGAGCATAAGCTTTCGTGGGCTACAGCCCACAATATGCATCCGAAGAAGTGGGCTGTAGCCCACGAAAGCTTATGCTCTAATAAATTTGTTAGTCTCTAAGGTGCCACAAGTACTCCTAAACTTTTTAGAGCTTTTTAGGTCAAAACCAATACCTTGAATTATAACAGAAAATGACCCGGAAATCAGTGGAAATAATTGTGGAATAAGCTGCCTGCGAAACACCTCACTAAACAAATGATCTGCTGCATTCTGCTTGAGCTGATGCTCCTGAATACTCTTCTGCTATAGTCCCATGTAGAAGACATTCCAGTAATATACACATGTAGTAATGTGTCTCCTGCAGAACTCATTAGAGTAGGCCATATTTGAGATGACAAAAGGCATAGATAACTGTAGCGACGCCTACATCCAAAAACAAAGGCTACAACCTTATAGCTAAGGACTAATAGGAAAAAAAAGCACTTCTTGGCCAGTGCTGCTACATGGCTATCCAGAAGCAGTGGGGATCCAACAGCACACGCAGTCTCCGAACCTGTGTCACATGGGCATACTCCTCTGGTACACAGCTGGCCATGCTTTGCACTGCTCCCCCAATTCAGTTTTGTCAGATTAAGTCTCAGCCAACTCTCTCTCATCCCAGGCACAATCTCTGATGGGCCCTAAAAACTACTCAGCTATGCAAAAACTCCTCTTGCTCCTCCCACTCCAGGCTGGCTTGTCCTCATTTCAGCACCAACCAATGAGCAGGTCGAAAGAACACGAGTGGTATGCCCCACGTCGTGGGGACTACAATGGGGATCTTTCTTCCTGCTTCCACCAAAGGAGGAGACACACACACACACACACACACACACACACACACACACACACACACA
>NW_020664409.1:40955638-41021762 GCF_002925995.2 Terrapene triunguis
CACACACACACACACACACACACACACACACACACACACACACACACCTTGTTTTTACCCCTCAGCTACCAAGAGCTCAGACAGCACAGCCTGAATCTGAGCAATCTTATCTGCCAAAAATCCCCTCAAAACCTGTACCTGACTCTGGTCTTTCATGTAAACGAATTAGATACGTAGCTTTTTCACTGCCTAGAACAGTTTATCTGATTGGGATTTTTCAGGTGCTGTGAGGGAGGTAAAGAAACCTTTCTTCACCTACAGCACAGCCACAGCATAGCATTTCAAAACTCTATATGCCCCAGTCATGCTTGTCATCTGTTGTAGGTCATCAGTATACCATCATGACCTGTGAAGATGAAGTAGGGCAAGAAAGTGTTTTAATGGTCACTATGTCAATAAGAGAGGACAAAAGGAGAGGATAATGCCTTTCAGGACATCAATATTGTGGTCTCTGGGCTGGATAATATTCATTTCCTGTGTAACCTGAATCCAGATAGTTCCATCAGCCTTGGGGAAGCAGACCAATAAAGTAGGTCCTTTAGTCCAACAGATCAGGTACCTGCAAACTCAAAAACGCAGGGGACTGTGGTTATCTCATCCCCTTGACCTCCAAACCTACCCCCAAAACAAGATCCAGAGTACAGCTGGTTGAATTATTTGTTGTGAATAAATTACCAGATATGGTTAATCTTTTCTTCTGTTCACAAATCATTTACATAAAGATGGTTTTTACTAATTTATTTGCTATTTGTTTTTATTCAACAAAGAGTTTATAAAAATAAATGCCAACCTAGGAGTTTTTGGTGAACTGTTGACTTTGAATGTTAACTATTTATTATTTGTGGTGCATGACTGATCATGTAAAGCACCTGATGTGAAATTCTAGCCCCAATGAAGTCTGAAGTCAATGAGAGTTTTTCCATTGACTTCAACGGAGCAAGGATTTCACCCCTTGGTATTTTCTGATCATCATTAGATGAATGAAATTTCAACCAGGAGAATAATGTATGACAAACAGTGAATAACAAAGACCTTTGTTCTCATGTAGGTGTGGTTGAACTGATCAGCTATTTCAAATTTGAGCAAATATTTGTGAACTCTGTTTTTCCAGTATTAGAGCAGCTCCAATATAGGGTGTGGATGAGCTGAGCCAGAAACCACTTGGGACAGTCCAATACTAATCACACCAGGTCCTAAATTGATCAAGACAAGTCCCTATTCCCACAGATGTTGAAGTCACCCACGAGGAAGTCTCAGAGACTCCAGCAACATAGTGGAGAATAACTGTATCAGCTCAGCTAATGACTCAGGAGTCCCTCTGCTACTTGGTGACCTCTACATCATCACCAGCCCTGTCTTAACTCCATTATAACACTCACACACAAGATGGACACACGCTATTAAATCTACATTGGGGTAGAGGTCCTCATTCAGTTGAGGTTGGAAGTAACCAACATAACTTCACCTCTCAGCACGTCCCCTCAATTCAATCTAAACTGAGTATCAAGTAGGCGGCATCTGGGCAAATAAAAATCATAGGAGTCACCCAACGCATATTATATATGTTTTCTATTTAGTAACATACTCTATTTTAATGAAAATATAAACAATAGTCAGCATTTAAAAGTAAGTTACTAACGGTTGTTAATTATTTTGTTTCTCTTTTTGGAATAATACTAGCAAGATTTGTCCAGCATGGTTCTCAGTTTAAAAAAATCTCCACTGGTTAAATTTTTCAAAAGTGCATGCCTAAAATAAACACCTAAATCCAATTTAAGCACCTAGACAGGTGATTTGATTTTCAAAGGTATCAAGCACCTATAGCTCCCACCGAAATCAAGTACTTTAAAGTGCTTTGAATGTGAGTTCTTCAGGGCAGAGACCTGTCTTGTTACATGGGTGAAATTTACCCCTGTGCAGAAAGCGTTAGTGGAAACTTAAGTGGTGTTAAGCCTTGTGCTGTCTGTTTTACCCATATATTTGTAAAGGTCCTAGCATACTTTTGGGCCCTACATAAATAATAAAATTAAGTTATCCACCTGGACTTACATCTGCAGTGCCCAGATACAGCAGGAGGATGCTGAGTTTACATTCTCGTACTTACTGGCTCCGTGCATCTACATGCTGATGTTACTGTAGTCATGTACTGCTCAGAAAGCTCCCGTGGACTTCTCTTTGCGCTCCTTAAAGAGATTTTGTTCAGTGCAGCCAAACTGCCACTACATTTTCTGAGATGCAAAGTCTACAGAATTGTGCCAATCTTATTGTTATGAAGTACAGTAGTGAGATTTAATGTACATTATTATGGGAATGTTAATAGTGACTCTTTTGGGATCCATGAATATTTTCTCATGTTGTTTTTCTCTACTTACACACACCACCTGGCGTCACTGCCAAAATCTCTTTACTGAGTCCACACCAGCTAGAGGCCGACAGTTCATCAGGCAACATTTTGTCCACAACAGTGAACTATGCAATATTACATCAGTGATGTTTTGTCCCCAATAGCATATACTGTATACACACTCAGGCCTGGATTTATGATCTCTAAATTAGAGCCCAATATATATTACTAGGGATGACATCTCGTCACAACTAATAGTCTTATGATGAAACACTCATGCGCAACATTTTGCACAATAAAATCTCATCACAGAAAAAATGATGAATGGACCCTGACGAGATGAAGCCACAGCAAAACCACCAGAGCTCCAGAAAGAAATACCGTGCCATCCCATGAGAGGCTGCTGGATCCTTAAAGATAGCTATTTGAGGACAAACATTCCCTCTTCTAGTGGCACTGAATCAAAAGAAGACCCCCCACACACACCCATGACAAGCAATTGATGCCCAATTGCTTGCTCTCAGTAGATCTCTTTTCTGTGTCTGCTCTTGGCTCCATCTCTGCCTGAGAATAAGATTCACTGACTTCAATGGTCACCATGCTGTTCCTTGAAGCAAACCTTTCTGACCCAAACCAACCACAAACTCTATCTTGTGGCTTCCCAGCAATCTCAGATCCCTATCAGATACTCTCCCAGCCCCACAGTGATTAAAAAGTTTCCACTCAAAGGCTTACCTAACAGCCTTCTTTCATTGAGTCCCCGTTTCCCGCAAGGCTTGGTCTTTCATTCGCTTAACTTTCAATCCTGTAGCTTCAAACCCTGATCTCTACTTACCTCCTGGCTCCTAGTAACAAGTTTTCTCCAGAGGACCCCAGTGCTGCTATTTCTCCCATCAGCACTGAAATCTTTCTAGGAGTGGCCAAAAATGGGACTTTTGCACTAAGCAGGATCTTCATGGGGATGGCAGGTTTCAGAACTCCATCATATAGTGAAAGCATATTTTGAGAGTGGTCCTTATAAAAATATATTACAGTATTCTTCAGTTATGTTCCAAAATACAACTTTTATAATTGTGTTGCTATGAAGTTTTGGACTATTACTGCTGAATACTGTAGTATTTTTAATAAAAGGGAATCTTCCAGCAGGGCTCTACTCCACCAGCAGCAGAAACACAGCAGAGGGGAAAGGAAGAAGCCCAGTGATGGCTTACTTTCTCCTCCAGTAAAGGTACACCATGGAAGGAAGCCTGATGCAATTTCTGAGTGTCCAAAACTCCCAGTGTGATCAAGAACACTGAGTGGGCCCATGGATGTGCATTTACTGGCATAGTTACTCTGATGTGCCTATAGTGCCTAAAAATTGTTTGAGTTGCTGAGGGTCCCTGACAGTGGAAAGTCCATCAAGGCAAATTTCAGTGGCACAAGATGGCCACAAGTTTCTCTTGTGGGCAGCCCACATGCAGTCAACACAGTCCCCAAAGGGAGCGGTGCTGGCTGAGAAGATGCTGTGGCCAAGGCATCCAGGGGATTCACTGATTTATCACATCTCTACTGCAGCCTTTACAGGTGGGGCTCCTAGAGATACCATGGCATGTAACAGGATGGTCTGCCCTGTTAAAGACCACGGGCCTAGGGCCAGCCAGACCTATTAATTAATCTGGCACATTTGAGGAAGAGGACAGATGTTTCCTATAAAAAGCCAGGCTATCAGTAAGGAAGGGGGCCAGGAGCAGTAGTAGCAGTAAGTTGCCTGGGGGGGGCTGCCAGAGTCCCCTGGGAGGGGAGGCAGTGGGAACCTGAGGGGAAAAAGTGCCTTCAAGAGCCCTGGGAGGTGATGGCCAGTTAGAAGAGCCAAGAAGAATCCTGCAGTAGGCCCTGAAGCAGGAGGGACTGAGAAAGGCAAAGGGGAAAATCTCCTTGGAGCTGTAGAGCAGGGTGAGCTAAGGAACTATTTTTATGTTTTCCCTATGTTTGGAAAATAAAACTGTGCCTGGAAAGAGACTCTGGATGTGGCAGTGGGTCCTTTGTGGACTAGGCACAAGCCAGCACCTTACACAGAGCTTGAAACTTCCTCCCCTGGAATTCCTTAAAGGAGTGGTAGCGCTGCAAATAACCGCTACCAGGGCTCTTGTACATGGCATCTCTCTGTGCCTGGCTGAGTGAATCTGGCCCAACAGTTTGTTCGCACACAAAATGGACAATAAAAGCGAATTTTGAAAATGTGCTAGCTACAGTGCAAACTCTTATGGAATTCAGTGTTCAGAGTGAGACTTTAGGGCAGGTCTACACTAAAAATGCTGCATCGGCACAGCTGCATTGATGCAGCTGTGCTGCTATAGCACTTAAGTGAAGATGCTCCTATGCCGATGGGAGAGAACTCTCTCATCGGTGTAGTTAATTCACCTCTGCAAGAGATGATAGCTATGTGGATGGGAGAAACTCCCCTGTGGACATAGCACTACCTACACGGTGGGTTAAGGTTGGTACAACTACATCATTCAGGGGTGTGGATTTTTCACACCCCTGAGCGACGCAGTTATACCGACATGGGTCTATAGTGTAGACCTGGCCTTACTCACATATAAGCTAGGGAATGCAAAATTAAGTTTCCCAGAAAGAAACACCAGAGGGAGGAAGTGGGACAGGTGGCAGTTCTCTTAGTATCCATCCTAGAAAGGCACTCACTGGGTAGGGAAATGGACTGTCCCATAGGCGCTTCCTCAAGCTTTGGGGAAAGAAATTTGACATGTTCAGCACAATAGCTGAGTTATGCAAAACCTGCCTGAATTACTTACTGAGTTGATCTACACATAGGGGTAATTTGAGGACATTTGTTTGAATAAAAAACACAAATCTGTTTTGACAATATTTGCATCCCCTTTTATTTGCTTTTTATGAATAATGGTATGAGAAAGTGTCACAAACACTCAGGCAAATATGTATTCACATGAGCATTCATGCCAGAAGTTTTGCACTACCATCTTGAAAACTCTTTGTGGGTTTGGGACTCATCCAGTCAGGAAACAAACAGTGCCATGTTCCTTAAGTGAGCAATCACACAGCGTAAGTATCAAACTACATATAGTTATTACTCGAAGAAAGAGTGGCGGCAAACAGTTTCTCAGCAATACACAGGCTGACATACGTCCATATAAAATCATTCATGAATAATTTTAAATAATGAACACATTCATAAACATTAATGTCTGTTCATAGATAACTCACATGCAGAATAAAGAGCTAAATTTATGGAAATCAATGTCCATGGTGGTTCACCCAACTGTTGAGCATGCACAGTATCTCCCCAAAATTAGTAACAGTAATGTAAAGTTATCTGTTATATTTATGCACAAACTGGTAACTTCAACAGCTAGCACTTGAGCAGTTTTTCAGTTACAGTAAATATGTTAAACAAATTTAGTCCCACCAAATGAAAAACAACGTTGTCCTTTGAGACAGTTATGAGTACAGTTGTGTGAACTATTTTCAAAGAAATTCAACATATGCAAAATATGAACACTTTCACAATTCATCGTGAATTCAAGTTCAAAACTGAGTCCTGTTTTAGCAAACTGTTGATACCAAAGCATACCTACATCTGAGCAAATCTGTTTTCATTATAGCAACATGCAACACTGAAATAATCTGACATGTTTTCAAAGCCAATTAACATTTTTGAGGAATTTCATGAAAACTTAAAATTTCAGGGCATGTAAGTGAATAAAACAAATCTGGAAAATTTCACAAAAAAGGCCACAAATTTATGCAGCCCCAACTGTCAAAGAATGAAAGTACGAGTTGAGAATGGAAGTGCGTTTACAGCCTTAACTACAGTGCTCATTACAATGCATTTATACACGACAATAGAATAAGTTTTACTAATAATGGAATTAATTTCACGTGTCTTTAATTTTGATAGATAGCTAGTGATCTCTGTATCCATGTTTGTGGTCACATACTGCATCTATTTTGGCGTTTCTTGATCAGCCACATAAATGCTGTAGGAACTCCAAAGTCTGTCAAATTAATTGTGATAGTTGCAGTAGCATGTTGTCGCATTCCTTTCTTACCATTCTTCATAAATTGCAGTTCCATACTAAGCCACTAGATGGTGCACATTGTTCTCAGCTCCCTTCCACCCCCCCCTCTGAAAATCATTTAAATTATACTTAAGCTTTTCCTTTTGCAGCCAAGCAAAAACAAAGAGGTGAAATGCAACACAAAAAAGACATAGCCAGTTTCTTCCCAAGCAGTTCACTTCTGTTTGTTCCTCATGTTCAGTTTGAAAGGAGAGAAATCAAACGTAGTGCACAAAAAACAAAAGCGCTAGGCACAAATCCTGAGAGGTACAAAGCCCCTATAATTTCCTTTGAGAGACTGCCCACTAACTGCAATGGGAGTTGCAAGTGCTCAGCAATGCTCAGGATTTGGCACAGTATCAGTTATACCTGCTTTGTCTTATCTGGTCTCAGTTCCCCGAACCCAAACTGCACAAGAATCAGTCAGTGATTCCTCTGGCAGTCCACACACATCTGCTTTTCTACTCCATACTTCAGTCCCAATGAAATATATCAGGCACAGTTCCCTTCCTTACCAATACATGGCAAAAGCTCTCTCTCATAATAATGTTGAGGAACCTGGATAAAAACAATGTGCTTGTCTTTGTCAAGGAGAGTAGTTCCTCATTATGGGAATCAGGATGGGTAGGGAGGATCTGAGGGAACTGTGGTACAAAACAGAGACTTCCAGAAAAAATCATTCTAAAACACCCACTTCTTTTCAAAGGAAACACTGTACTTTATTCAACGCTAGTGAAGTTGCTGGATGGAATAAGGTCAGACATATTACAGCTGTCTTCTTCCTCTTTCCCTGAAGAAAGCCATCATGGCTAAGGCAGTAGAGTCTTGGAAACATGACCAGGCTTTCAGAAATATACAAGGGATTTACTACTGCTTACTTCTCCATTCTGAAACCTTTTCCCTTTTCCCACCACTTTGGGCCCAGGGTCACAGCCGGAGGAAGGATGCAACGTTAGACCAGTTGGAGCAGGAGATTTTGGAGCTGGAAAGGTGACTGGCATCTTGCCCTGGGGATCCATCCCTCTGCAGAGTGTCAGGAGAAGTGGAACATGTTCTGGGTTCTCTATCACCATCAGGCCCAGGGAACCTTGGTTCGATCCCGCATCCAGCTCCTTTGGGAGATCGATTGCAGCCCGTCATTCTTCTACACCCAGAGAAAAATAGGAGTGCCAAAAAGTGTATTACCTGTCTCCTTGTGGAGGACATCACCCCTCTCATAGATCTGGTGGAGATGCAGGGAAGGGCCAGAGCCTTCTATGCCAGCCTCTTCTCCCTGGATCCGACTGACAATGATTCCTGTGGGACGAACTCATTACAGTCAGCGAGGGCGACCAGGAAAGGTGAGAGCAACCCCTCACTCTGGCTGAGTTCTTGGAAGCCCTCTGTCTGATGCCCACCAACAAATCTCAGGGCATCGAAGGGCTGATCATGGAGTTTGACTGTGCATGCTGTCCTTAGCCCAGACCGTGTCACTGTGAGCTGAGGCCCTGGGGAGCAGGGTTCTCCCCGTCACTCAGGTGGGCAATGCTTGCCCTGCTGCCTAAAAACGGGGACCTCTGCGACCTAAAGAATTGGTGCCCCGTTTTGCCCTTCAGTATGGACAACAAAGTTGTATCAAAAGCCATCTCACTGCAGCCTGTGCTGGTGGATGTGATCCATCCCGATGAGACCACACCATCCAGGGCCAGACCACCTTCGATAACCTCTATCTGGTCCATCTAGAATGTAGGGATGGTCTGTCATTCACCCGCCTGTCCCTGCAGCAGGAGAAGGTGTTTGACTGGATGGATTACAGGTATCTCATGGGCACCCTGTGGGCTTTTGGCTTCAGGGTTTCTCCAGGTGCTGTACGCCTCTGTGGAGTGGTCAAGCTCACCTGGGCCTTGACCAAACCTATCACCTTCAGTCAAAGGGTTCGTCAGGGCTGCCCAGTGTCTGGACAGCCCTATATCATCGCTATCGAGCCCTTCCTTTGTCTCCTCCACAAGAGGAGAGCTGGTGATTCAGGAACCGGACTTGTGGATGGTCCTGCTGGTGTATGCTGATGACATGTTCCTTGTGGCCCAGGACCTGAGAGACCTGGTGCAGGCGGAGGCTTGCCAAGCCCTCTATTTGATGGCCTCCTCCACTGCGGTCAACTGAGTAAAGAGCTCTTGCCTGATGTGAGGTCAGTTGGCAGGCAGACTCCCTCCCACCTGAGATCCGTGCAATCCAGTGGGAGTGCAGGTCTACTGCTTTATCTGGGCATGTACCTTTCTGCCACTGATCTCTGGAGAATTGCATCAATCTAGAGGCCAGGGTGTCTGACTGGTTGCAGAAGTGGATGGGGCTGCTCCGGTACCCTTCCTTTTGGGGCAGGATATTGGTGTCAACCAGCTGGTCCTGTCCATGCTGTGGCACTGTTCAACACCCTGAGCCCATCCTGGGGACCCTGGACAGCCTCCAGAAGAAGATCCTGGAATTTTTCTGGCCAGGATTGCACTTGGTCTCTGAGAATGTCCTGAGCCGCCCCCATGGGAGGCAGGACGGGGACCGGTTCATGCCTTCCACCTTCATGCTCTGCAGAGATTCATTTACAGTGCAGATAGTCCGGCATGCAGCATGCTAGCACATGCCTTCTTCCACTGCCTACAATACAACCAGTAACTCTTTTATCTCCACCCAAGAAGTCTTCCCCAAACCCCTCTGAGCTGCTGTTCTTTTACCAGGACCTCTTCAGGTCCTGGAAGTTAGTTTCAGTGACCAGGTCCATAGCAGCCGCTGACTACATGAACCTCCTCGTAGAACCCCTACGTGTGCAGGTGGTGGTGTCCCCCTTGTTGCTCCAGAGGTTGATCCTGGCTGGTACTACCAGACTCAGAGACCTCCTGGACTATGATCAGAGGTACTGGGTGGACACCACAGTGCTCTGCCCTGTCGTGTGCTCCAGGAGGTGAGGGCAGTCTTGCCTCCCGCTTCTCTCCTCAGCTGCTCCTAACATGCCACCTGAGCTGGCTGCACAATATCCAGCTGGTCTGCCTCCAAACCCAGCCCGGAGAATATCTGTACATTATCATGGTTCAGACCATCCATTTCCTCGCTTTTGTGTCCCACCCCGACACTAAGTGGCAGGTCCTGCTGCCACCCCAGGAAGGCGAGGAACCCTGATGGGCCAGCCAGTATTCCACTTTGGCTCCACAGCCCACCAGCAATATTAGCTGGCCACTCCTCCATGGAGCCATGAGCATGGGAATATACCTGGCATGGCTCACAAACTCCGCTTACACCTGTTCCTTTTGTGGTGAGAAGGAGAAGCTGGCGTACATCTATGTAGGGTGCATCACATTGCAACCTCTCTTCCGAATCCTCCAGAACCTCTTACTGAGTTCTGGCTGCACTGCTTCACACACCTCTCCATTTATGCACACCCCATCTGTGGCCACACAAAGCCACAGGACCTCCTTGTCAGCCTCCTCCTGGCACTGGCCAAGATGGCCATCCATCGTTCCAGGAGGAGGAAGCTGGATTGGGGGGTGCCCTGCGACTGTGGGTTTATTTCCATTCCCTTGTTCCGTCATGTCTCCAGGCAAAGTTCCTCTGTGCAGTACCCACTGACTGCCTAGACACCTTTGAGGAGCATGGGTGCTGTCGGGGTTTCTCTGCTCAGCGTGCCCTTCTGGTTTCCTGATTTTTTTTACCTTTGACTTCACTCCTGCTCCTTTTTTTCATTTGTTGTCCACAGAAATCAATTGTAGCCTGGGCTAGTGGTTCTTCCCCCTTAATTGAGGGCACAGGCTTGTAGTTATGGGTAGGCCTAGACCCGCCTGCCCTAATGCTACGAATAGTGTGTGTATATATAGATAGATACATATAGATACATAAAACAACAATTTTGCACCCTCACCCAAAACGTGGTCTCACCCAGACTCCCTATTACACACATATCTCACCTGAGACCCACATCCACTAGTCCAGATTGCTCTCTCTGCAGACACTGGGGGATTCTCTTCCTCTCTCAACTGGCCAAGGGAGAGAAGGAGAGCGCAGCAGCAGGGGATCTTTTCCTCTAGTCCCCTTTTCGAGAGCAGGGCTGCTTCCTTTCCTCTTGGCTGGCAGTAGGGGGGAAGTACTGTCCTCCTGCCTTTTCTGTCCCCCGAAGAGGCGGATTTGGAGGTTCAGCAGGTGCCAGAAAGGGAGCACTCAGCGCAGATGCAGCCTGGGTCTTTCTCTCTCTCTGCCTGAGACCCAGGCTCCCCCCTCCCAAATGGTATAATGCTGGGTGGCAAGGGGGAACAACATAGGGTGGGAATTTCAGGTGCCCCCTGCTGCTGCTGTGTGGAAACACCAGGAACAGTTTTAAACAGCTGCTCAGGCAGCTCAGTCAGCCAGCTCCTGGCTTTGTTTCCACCTATCCTCCCTGAGCAGCAGCCCTGTCCATGAGACAGAGATGGATGCTCCACTTATGCTGATGCCTAATGTGGTGTGCAAAGGAGGAGTAAGGAGTGGACTAAGCATACACACAACTCCTCTCCCAGCACAGGGTCTCCTGCCACCATGGTTCCGCAGCCTGTCAGAAATGGCCCTACCCCTTATATGTACACATGCACACACTAGTATCTGTGTTGTAGTCCTATCACAGCTACAGCAACACTGTCAGACATTCCAGTGGAATACTGCACCACCATTATCAGCTGTGTCAGGGAGGACAAAACCATAACAATGGAGTCGGATCTAGGAATGAACAAAGTAGGATTGCCTAATAACAAACACTCCCACACAGCCTGTATTTGAAAATTTAATAGAAGCTTCCTTGAGTTTGAATTCTAGTTAGAAGAGAATG
The DNA here is from genome assembly GCF_002925995.2 of Terrapene triunguis. Classification (NCBI taxonomy): domain Eukaryota; kingdom Metazoa; phylum Chordata; order Testudines; family Emydidae; genus Terrapene; species Terrapene triunguis. The sequence goes on from NW_020664409.1 coordinate 40,966,881, forward strand.
AAAAAAGGGCAGAAAGGGAAAGAGAAAACGAATCTAGTAAAAAGAGGGTGAGAAATGGAATAGAGGAAAAACAAATACGGAGAGTGTGATAAAAGCTGCACAGCAGTAGAGAAAATTATTTTCTTTATTATGTGTAAAGCACAGACAATTTGCTCAGTGCCATACAAAACACAAAATACAAACTGCCCCTCCCTGAAGAATTTACAGTCTTGCAAATGAAAAAAACAAGCACCGTATACAGCTATCTAATCCAGGGTACTTGGTCAGCACAGATTTAGTCTAACACATAGCACAGGTCTGCATGCAGATAGAAGAAAAATGTTTTAAAAAAATTCAATTGCCCTTAAAAACAATTTAAGTTTAAATTATAGGTAAATAAAATCTCAAAATTCTAACAAATTCTGCAAATGCCCAAAAAATGCAGTAATTTGAGATATTTGCAAAGTCAAACCACAAGGTTAGATCACTCCTCATATGACTGTACTTTGCATGTGCAACACAGCTACTGTGAGTATTTTGCACTTGCTGTGCGTAGCCTAACAACTGCCGTCTGTTCTGTCTAGTAGAGAAATGCTTCATTAAAAGATCAAACCGTATAAGTAGGGGCATTGCCAGCAGATCGAGGGACGTGATCATTCCCCTCTATTCGGCACTGGTGAGGCCTCATCTGGAGTACTGTGTCCAGTTTTGGGCCCCACACTACAAGAAGGATGTGGAAAAATTGGAAAGAGTCCAGCGGAGGGCAACGGAAATGATTAGGGGGCTGGAGCACATGACTTATGAGGACAGGCTGAGGGAACTGGGATTGTTTAGTCTCCAGAAGAGAAGAATGAGGGGGGATTTGATAGCTGCTTTCAACTACCTGAAAGGGGGTTCCAAAGAGGATGGATCTAGACTGTTCTCAGTGGTAGCAGATGACAGAACAAGGAGTAATGGTCTCAAGTTGCAGTGGGGGAGGTTTAGGTTGGATATTAGGAAAAACTTTTTCACCAGGAGGGTGGTGAAGCACTGAAATGGGTTACCCAGGGAGGTGGTGAATCTCCTTCCTTAGAGGTTTTTAAGGTCAGGCTTGACCAAGTCCTGGCTGGGATGATTTAGTTGGGGATTGGTCCTGCTTTGAGCAGGGGGTTGGACTAGATGACCTCCTGAGGTCCCTTCCAACCCTGATATTCTATGATTCATACTCCTTGTAGCTACACCCTTAGATACCTAGTCTGGACAGGGAGCTGCACTATCTGAGAGACCTGGAGTCAATTTCAAATAATATCTCTTCTGATTTAATATATTTCTGACATTAAGAAGTAGTTTTTAGTGTCAAAGCATTCCTCACAATAGCTAGAATATGTAACTGATCACAAAAATCTGTTTAGAACAATTGTTGAGGTCAGTATCACCTCCAGGTTTCAAAAATATATTCATTCACATCATATAAGTATGTTGAAAATAGGTATAATTTTCATAAATATGTATACTAACCATTTGTATAGCAGTTTTCATCTCCTAAATTAAGGGCCTAATTACAGACACTAAAGGCCTAATAATTCACTCACAGTGCACTACTGCCAGCCTCAAACATTCATGAGTCAGACCCCAAAAGATCATCTGATTGGCTTAAAAAAATGAGATTAAAAAAAAAAGTAGCCTGGGGTTCTTGTATTTGCCTTCTAGCTTTTGAGCCTTTAAATGTACACGTGGGTAACAATTTCAACAAGTTTTTCCCTCAACGAGGGCTAGAAACTTATTTTTTACAAATGAAAGTAATTACTTGAGTTCAGGAATGGGAGCTTTAGGTAAAACGTCAAATGTTGTGAGAGGTGAGATAAAATCACAACACCAATCAAAATCAGGCACTAAGTAAGGGCTAAATTGTGAGTTTACTCCCAGACCCATGGCAAGGGGAAGCTTGTAGCTACACTGCCCCAGGACTTTGAGCAGACCGGGGATCGAACTATGACTCTGAGAGACACAATTCCCTCCCTGGCTTCCCCTTTCCTCCAGAGGAAAAGCAATCTGCTGCTGGTCTACCACAGTACATGATTACTTCTTGGGCCACACTGGCTCGGCAGTGATGGCCAGCATGTTGGAAGGGTAGAGTTGAGGCCATTCTCTGCCCTTACATGTCCACTCCTCACTGAAGAGGCTGCTCTCCCCATGACAGTGTCATGTGATGCCAGCAAGTGAGGCACAATCTTATCTTAATTAAGTCTCACATACAATCCTGGGGCGCTATTCTCATTAAAGAAGAGTAAATCTCATTAATTCCAATGGGAGTTACTTGTACAGTAAGTTCAATTGTACTTACCAGAGGCCTCCATAAGGAGCAGGACCCTATGCAGCTGGGCACCGAGGGATGGTTCTGTAGCAAAACACTTACAGACAAAGTAAAAACAAAGGGAGAGTACCGCTCGGAACTGCGTCCCTTTCACTTGCATAAACACACTCTCTCTCATTCTCTCTTTCCAGGGCCAGAGAAAAGGAGCTAGTAGGGGAGTTTTCCCTACAACAGAAGGACTAAGGTCAAGTCTCACTGAAAATAACAAAGAAACGATGGTGGGCAGAAACAGTCAAAACAAACCAATCTGGTGAAAGTTAGAACAAAGACACAAGGCGCGAGCATGCTTTCAATACTGGACATTTCCTTTGTCATTTTCAGTGAGACAATGAAGTCAGATTCTCTCTCTTTATGCTGGCTAGCAGGGAAAGCACCCCTCTCCCCTGCCTTCCGGTCACCGGCTGGCTTGTGTGTGTGTGAGTGAGAGAGAAACAAGGCGGGTGAGGTAATATCTTTTATTGGACCAACTTCTGTGGGTGAGAGAGACAAGCTTTCGAGCTTACCCAGAGCTCTTGAGAGACAGAAAGAGATGGGGAGCTCCCATGTAGATAAAGGGGAAGTAATTTAGAAAGGCACTTTCTGAGAGAGAATGCAGGGCTGCATACCATCTGTTGTGGAAAAATGACCACGCGTTGTGTTTGGATCAGAATTGCCTGAGGCCTCTTTATTTTCATGCATGCACGGGGGGTACCAGTGAACTAGCAATCCCCCCGACTACAGAATCTAACGTAATATACTAACACCAGACTCACTTCAATGCACTAGCATCAGCCTATCAAACTGAACTTCCTTCTCTTCGCTAGTGGCTACTTCATAACAGGGAGATGGTACATTTACAGGGAGGTTTGAAAAAGTTTTCTGGAAGTAAATTAGTATCTACTATCTTTGATTATTAACCCAGTAGGAGTCCCTGGTGCAGTGGAGTCTAATACCCGAAGTGAACTGTGAAGAAACTGTGAAGAAACTGAAGAGACTCCTTTGTTACAAAAATTGGTTAATCTGTACTACACAAAAACAGCCCCAAGACTTCCAGAAGATGGTATATGGAGAGGCAGGCAAAGTGCTGGATCATCAGCTTCAGGACTTCAAGAATGCCACTAATGCAAAGTAGCATTGAATAGGAACCATTCAGGTTTCTAGTAGACTCAAGTTGCCCTTTGCACATTGATTTAAATGCAGACACACCAGGGATAACTGTGTCTCATTAAACTGAATATAGTTCCATTGACCCTTTCAGGCATGGGTGGCGGGTGAAGCTTCCCCTGGGGGACGCTAGCTACCTGTCCCGCCTTCTCCACCCTTGGCCCCGCCCAGACTCCCCCCCCCCCGCCCGGCTTCTGCTCGGCTCCCTCCCCGCTCAGTCCCCCACCCCGCCACCAAGTCCCTCCTCAGACCCCCACCCGCAGCGAGACTCCCCTGCCTCATCCCTCCTCATGCCCCCGCGCCACGAGACCCCCCTTCCTGCCATTTTCCGCGTCCCTCCTCACTCTCCCGACAGATACCCCCCACCCCGCCGCAAGACCCCCTCGCCTGCCGCTGGCTCACTGTGTCCCTCTTCACTCCCCCACCAACTGTGAGACCCCTACCCATCTCCTCACCCCCCAGCCCGCCACTTACCTCCTCACCCCCCTGCCCACCCACCACTCTCCTCCTCACCCTCCTGCCTGCCCAATGCTCCCCTCCTCACTCCCGCACCTGCCCACCGCTCCCCTCCTCACTCCCCTGCCTGCTCGCTGCTCCCCTCCTCATCCCTCCACCCACAGCAAGACCCACGCTGCTCACCTCCTCACCCCCCCACCCGCCACTGGCCTCCTCAGTCTCCCGCCCCCACAGGGAAGGGGAGTGAGGAGGGATGCTGCGAGCGGCTAGGACCTCTGGAGAGAAGGGGGTGGAGTGGAGGAGAGGAGGAAGACTTACCAGGCAAGCAGCAGCAGCAGGTGGGGGGGGCTTGGGGAGGGGCGGAGCAGGGAGGGGAAGAGGCGGGGCCACCACAGCCCAGGTGTCCGGTTGCGAATCAGTGGCAGTTTAGCCTTCCCTGGCCTATTATACCCGCTGCCCATTTTTTCACTGCTTATCAGTAAATGAAGTCTATTTTCAGCACATCAGCCTTCCCAACTGGTGAAGAATACAGCCTTTCTGGGTTTAAACTATGTACTCGCAAAGAATAACTCTCTTTTATTATAATGGCTGTGATCAAGACCAGGACTCAACGATGCTAGCTGTTGTATAAACACATAGCAAGAGACAGTCCCTGCCCCGAAGGCTTTACAAAACCACCTCCAAAACTGTTAGTCAAAGTGGCTCTTTCCAGGCCTCCAGCTATTTATCCCTGGTGAAACTCCCATGAATCATCATAAATCACTGCTAAGTTACATACGGTCAAATGCTTTCCCTCCCTTACCCACTAAGGGCTTTGTTTTACTCCGACTGAAGTAATTGAGAGTCTTGCTCTAATGCAGAATTCGTTAGCTAATATTTTCTACCGTGACACTCATATTCTGGATCAGCATTTCCTGCCTACTCAGAATTAATTCTAGTTGTCACCTTGCAAAGCAAAGGGTAACTTTCACTTCTTTCAGTTTTTCATATCTCCCTTAGACATTCAAAAACAAGACACTAGTTTATTATAACTGAAATGTGTCATGTCCAAAGAGCCCTGTGTAATTCTGAGTAATATTTAGACCCTTTACTATGTTGGTGTGGTATTACAGCTTTGCTTACACAATACAGGTACTTTGGCCATAGTGGGAGAGATCATGTTCCCCCTGCCCTCAGATCCACAGGTATTGGAGTCAGAGCCACCAATGGCATAGGGCCCCTGCATGGTCAGCTCCTGCATCCCACTGATCCCATAGGAACTACACCTCACAACTCCTATGTAATGATAGGGGAGCTCTGCAATGATCCTCCCCGTCCCATGCAATCCAATCTTTTATATGGCTAAAGCATTCTGTATATGAGAAAGGGTAACTGATAACTTTGCATGACAAACACAAGCAAATACCCTCAGTGCTATATGATTAAGTGATCAACCCTTAGGGAAAATTTCTATAGAAATTACTAGAAGATGAGGATTTTTCTATAGAAAATTGTTCTCTATTAAATTCTATAGGATGATTAAAAATCTATGGAAAGATTAGCATTATCTAATCAATTCAATTTTTTAAAAGAACTATTCTAATTTCTATAGAACATTATTGGTTTCATGCCTATGTAATTCTGCAGGACTTTCCCATAAGAGATTACAGATTATCACTGTGTTTCCTATATTAAAAATCTCAAGTGAGAGTTCTTAAACAGCTGCAACCATTTCAAGCAGGCTGTTGCATTGTATTATAGGAAAAAAGCCTACCATAGCAGTCCTTTCTCTGTGAGCGAAGGCCTGGCTGTGGAAATGAAGCAGCTGGGGTGAAGCCAAACAATTCCCCCAGACAAGGAGACACTAAGGAAGGGCTTTATTGCCATTATAAATCTTTGAGTTAAGAAAAATCAAATTTCAGAACATTTAAATGTTCATTCTTGGAATTTCTGTTGCTTGGCTAGAAACATTCTGTGAGCAGAGGGGAGAATGATTGCTGCTGCTTCGATTGCGGTGGTTTTCAAACAGGGGTACACGTACCCTTGAGGGTATGCAGAGATCTTTCAGGGGGTGCATCAACTCATCTAGATATTTCCCTAGTTTTATAAGAGACTAAATAAAAATCACTAGTGAAGTCAGTACAAACACAAAGGTCATACAGACAATAAGTTGTTTATACTGCTCTATATACTATACACTGAAATGTAAGTACAATATTTATATTCCAATTGATTTATAATTATATGGTAAAAATGAGAAAGTAAGCAATTTCTCAGTAATAGTGTGCTGTGACACTTTTAGGTTTTTATGTTTGATTTTGTAAGCAAGTAGTTTTTAAGTGAGGTGAAACTGGGGATACACAAGACAAATCAGACTCCTGAAAGGGGTATAGTAGTCTGGAAAGGTTGAGAGACACTGTCTATCTGTTCTCAATCAATGAAATTCCCCCCCCCCCCCCGAAAAAGGCCCACAAAACACTAAAGGCTTAAGTGCTGCATAGGGCCTTGTATGGGCCTTTTGCGCGGGGGTGTAGTTCTCTGCTTAGGCAGAAATTGATGGGCGCCAGTCACAGCACTATTTATTCCAACAATTATAATTCTACTGAATAAAATCAAGTTTAAATGAGCTTCTACATACATTAGGGGTAATATAGCTGGGAGACAAGGACTGCCTTGTCTGAGTACCAGTCTGAAAACTGAGGTTTGGATGCCACAGACAAGTCAGTGCTGTAGTATTGGCTACCATGTTTTTTAAAAAAACCCAATTTCAGTCATATGGGGGTAATGCAGATAAACTCTGTCCTATCTAAATGCACAATGGCATACATACATTTATAGACCTCTATTCAGTGAAGTACTTAAGCTATGTTTAACTTAAGTGCTTTGCTGAATAGCCATGGACTTAGGCACATGCTTACATATATTGCTGAACTGGGGCCACCGTGTACAAACATTTTTCTGCTATCACACCTTCTGGTTATATATGATTTTATGTTTTAGTAATAAAGATTTCCTTTCAATTTTACCTCAACCATAGGACAAGCTCATGAGTCAAATTCTGCCATCAGTTACATGCACACAATGCCATTGACTTCAGTGAGGTTGCACAGGTATAACTGAGGACAGAAGATGGTTCCATGGCCTTTGGATATTTTTTCCAATAGTCCTTTGCTATTCAACCAGAAAGCCAATCTTTTTGGATCTGGCAAAGGTCTGAAGTCACTTAAAATGCCTTTTGTGTTATTTCAATGGGAAATGAAAAGCACATTTTAAATAATACCATCCGAATATATTTTAACAAAATATTCCTGGACATCATCCTCTGAACCTGCTGATCCAGAAACAGTGCTCTTCCAACTTCCTCCTTCTTTGCTTGACCCAAAGCAGGGCATTTGCAATTCTTCCAGTTAACTTTTTTGAAGAAAAACCATTTGAACATTCAAAATAAAGGCTTAGGTGTAGGTGAGAAGCTATTGTAAGCTGCAGCCACCTCAATATTTTTACTTAAAATATTCACTTTTTCCCCTTACAGTACTATAAACTCGATTTGTTTAATAGTGCTTTACCCTTACCCATCTCATGTTTACTTTTTTAATGAAAGCCAAAACATGTGAATTAAATACTTTATTTGTTATAAAAAGGGAAATTTTAGAACTCTGCATTAATAGATTAATGGCTACTGAAAGCTGAAGCCACACAGAAAGTCATTAGTAGTTTATGGCTGTTTTGTGGGCTAAGTGAAACATGTTGGTATTCTCAGGCTAATTCCTAGTGGTCAAGAGTTCACATAACCCTCTCCCCTCTCATCTTCCCCGCCCGCAAAATACCACAATTATCCTTAATTGGCATTCTTGTTGACAGACTCAGACAAATCCCAAGGACTGATGGCCTAGCCAGGGGTAATCAATTATTTTTTTGTCAAGGTCCAAATTTCTTGCTCAAGGTACAGTCAAGGTCCAGACTGCAAATAAACATTTTTCACACCACAATAACAATAATGATAATAATAAGTAAATAAAAAGATTTCGTGGTTCGTTCAAAAGCATCTGGTGGTCTGCATTTGTCCCGTGATCTGCCTATTGACTACCCCTTGCCTAATCCAAAGGCTGCTGAAGTCAATGAAAAGATTCCCAAATGACTTCAGTGGACACTTTGGCCAGCATAGCATGTATGACTTGGGAGGAGCTGGAATAAACTATACTGAAAAAAACATAGCTTTGCCCATATAAGTTGCATCCACAATAGGAACACTTTACCAGTATAGCTTTAACAGCAAAGCACTTCTATTGTAGACCTGGCCATATTCACAAAGAAGGTGAGTTACATTACAGGGACAGTGTAGGAAGCTTGCATTATAACCACCTTTGCTATTTCTGTTCTATGAATGACATGAGGACTTCAGTCTCCTAGGCTGTCAGGCTGGCACATTTCCAAAGCAATGAATTCATTTTTAAAAAAGACTGTGGTCAGGCAAAGAGCTGAACCTTTTTTTAGTGATCTGGCTGGTTTTAAACAACTAAAGTCATGGGACTTCCATTATTCCCCAAGGGAAACTATTCCACAATCTAATAGATCTCAGTGTCAGAGAGATTTTCCGGATATTCAGATGTAATTCATATGCATGAATTATGAGCTCCTGTCGACATCACATCATTGTGGCAGTCTTAGGGCCTGGTTCGTTTAAAATTATATGCTCTAGTTACGCAGGGTTTCTGTGCACTAGGGCAAAATGCCTTTTTAAGATTAATACATTATTATTCAATTCATTTACACTTTTTTCTCAGTGAGAGTGGACACCTCTCAGTTACACACCCCACAAGTGCACAATCCCAAATGGAAGTGGAGTCGGAAGAAGAAGGATGAGCACACAAAAATAAAGCTGCCCTGTGAAAAACACATTAACTCTTTTATGCAGATATTTACGTTGGTATTCAGATAAAAGAAAGTAATAATCGATATAACATTTGGTACAACACATTATGCTTATGAAGTCATTCTTCTTATAGAAATAAACCCTCACGCGTGAATTTTTAAGGCTTTGTTTTCAGTTTTTACTGATTTTTACAAAAAAATTCCGGGGTTTTACAAAAGCTATTATTCATTTTATACTGATTTTCACCTGAATTTTGGACCACTCAAATACATGAAAATACTGATTATGTTAAGAAAATCCAATATATTAATAGACAGATGTGTTTATGTTAATAATAAATTAATCTAAGTGCAAATGTGCGGCTGTCTGTTTAAGTAGGACAGTGTAGTGGAATACACACACACACACACACACACCAATGCATGTGCATATGTGTACATAATGTTAATGTACAGTTCATTAAATAAACCACAGCATTAAATTGCTTTTACTTTCAATACTTTTACTTTTCCCTATTTGTTGCTTTTTTTCTGTCCTCTGGTCTCCCAATATTAATGCTGATATTTACCCAGAAAATTGTGAAGTTAATTTCTGGCACTGATTTTCACCTGTTTTTTAATGTTTGTAATAAACACTGATAAGTTCCCAGGAAATTTTAAAACAAAATGAAAATCAAAAACAAAGGGCCTTGTATATTTGATAACATTTCAGACCTGACCTAAATAGAAATCAAGAAAATAAAAATATGACTCTCAACAAAAGGGATCCTGAACAAGAAAAAGAAGAGAGCTACATTCCACAAATGATGGCCCAGCAGAGTCAAACAAGGAACTGAACCAATGAAGACAAGAATGGCTAGGAATTTAATATTTTCACCTTTCACCATTAATGCTATATGTGAAACTAAAAAAAGCTAAGACAAGTTATCAAAATCCACTTTGCAAATGTTGTGTATTAAAATGACAGTGTCCCAGCTTTCAAAAGGAAACTGTCTTTTGTTGTATGAAAAAAAAATGTTGAAAGAAGTCTGAATAGTGTTTCACTTCCTTGCAAAAATGTGATTATTTTGGTGAGAGTTTCTTGTGATGAGAATATTTTTGCTCAGCTACAGGAACTTCATCATCCTCTTTGTAATCCATTTGTACAAAATCAAAAATATCACAATAGATACAGAAACAAAAGGAATACTTTTTGAAGCAAACAACCAGAAACACACTAGAGTTCATTTTCATCTCAATACATGCCTCATTCCCATTAATGCTACGTGAATTCCAGTGCAACTAGATGAGAATAAACACATTAATTTTACCTGAAGTCATGCAAGAAACCAAAAACCACGTTTGCAGTGAGGATGCTATTCATTCAGTACAACACAATTTTGCAAGAAGGCTGTTCCAGATAGCTGGAACTGCAGAGAAGATTCTCCCAGGAGCAGCGTCCGGACTGTTAAAGAGAACCGAGTGCTAGATGAGTAAATGGAGTTGGAAGCATATCAGGTCTGTGAGGCTGGAGATAGTCCAAGAAGGATTTTACTACAAGGGTCTTGATTTACTTCCAAGCAGGTAGCAATATCTCCAGGAGTCAGCAGCTTTAAATTTTGAATAAGGCTCCATAGAAGCCTGCCAACAGAGCCTACCGTGGAAACATGCTAAATAAGCATACCTCCTGATTGTCTAAGACCCATCCTCCTACCAGCTGGATCACCTCACTTTCTGGGCTGTGCCAGTCATCTCTGAGTTCCTTCTCTCTACCAATTAAGGAAAGGTTGCAAGCAGTTGTGTCCTTAGCTTTGCTCCAGATTGACTTTCCACCACTCAGGGCTTGACAATTCATGGCTGAGCGTAGGCAGTGAATCTGACCCAAGGATAGTCATTTTGAATTATATCTTGAAATGATGAGATGGCAGTGGGATTTCTGAGCATGGAGGTGGTTCACACTTCTTTGTACATCTGAGAAGGAAAAGCAGCAGCATTCCATACATGCTGGAGTCTGGAGGGCTAGGAGTTCAGAAGGCCATAGAGAAGGGGGATATAGTAATCAAAAGGAGATGAAACCATGGATAGAGATGGAGTTACGGCAATGGTATGTATAGGCAATGTTGTGGAGGTGATGAAGCAAGATACGATGACCCATGGAATATGGGAAGAGATGGAAAGTCCGGAGTCAAGGACAGTGCCAAGATTATGAATAGGGGAGGCAAACAGAAGGTCTGAGTCAAGAAGATAAATAGAGGGAACTGAGTTATTGGAGGATGCTTTGTTTGTCTAAGAGAAGCATTTTTGTCTTTGAGGCTTTTAGCTGACAGAAGATGAAATGAAGTCACAAGGTTACTTGGTCAAGCCAGGCACAGAGTCATTAAAGTTATCAAAAAATAAGAACAGTTGAATACTATCAGTGTAAAAGTGGTAGCTAAGGATAGTGTAATCAAAAAGACAAATACCTAAGCTCAAGGAAGAGTGCTGACATTTCTTGGAAATTATTTCAAATGGTAATGCAGAAGAGAATAATATTTAATACACAAATAGAGCATGCATTTTGACAACTCGCTGTATTTTCACTCATTCTCAGAGCTCCATATTGCTCTTAGATATGCAGGCGTGCATCATTAATGGGAGTTACATGGTTGAATTCCCATGCATCATGCTCAGAATGAGAGTTGTGTGGCTAACCTATCACACACAAAAATTACTCCTTACTGTCTTCATGCTTCTCACAGCTATATTTTCACTTGCCCATGTGGTGTAAACCTCTGGCCTGTTGGAAATTTGCTTGGTCACATCAAATAAGACTCCCAAGCTCAGACATATTACTGTATATTTGTTCCCCTGGTGTGAGCTTTTCTAAGTATTTGTGTCACTTCTTTCATGTTCGTGCTCTGCTGTTTTGAACCTTTTAAAAATGAACTAAATATATGAATGGAACAAATAGAAGGAATTTATACTAAAACAGTTACATTTAATGTAATTATTACATTTATTTATTGAGGAGAGACAGTGTGTGTGTGTGTGTATTTGGGGGGGGGGGGTATGGTCACTACGTCTATAGATCTCCAAAACATTTTTTAAATTCATCTAGCAGGGAGTGTCAAGGCTTCTGCCTTCGTAATGTGCCAATGCTTGTTCAAGCTTTTCAATGCAGTGCTGAAACCAACCTCGACACAGCACTGAAGCAGAAGCCCTGGTGCTTGAGACTACGGAATGAATGGAGTAAGGTATTTGAAATTTATCATGGCTGCCAAGAATTGCTCAGCAAGCTAAATTTGTGATGTACACATGTGTATGATTTACGCATGTAAATGATAAATACAAACTTGAGGACACGTCAAGAGGTTTAGTTCAGCCCTGCTCCTCACTTCACCACTGCCTTTTATGGTTATTTTTCAATTATAAATCAAGTGTGTGTGTGTGGGGGGGGGGGGGGAGAGCTCTAGCAGAAAGAAATCCTCAAAACTGCTCTAATCTTATTTTTAAAAAAGCAAAACTTCTATAGTGGATGAATTCATTTAGGGAGAGAGTTTTAAAGGCAGAAATGGCATTTAGACACAATTAAAAATGTTTCCCAAGAATCTTAAATGGAGAGACAAAAACCACAACTGATGTTATAGAAGTGATCAACATGAGCAAGGAAAAACTAAAGAGGAGTTTTCAGGAATGGATAGGAAAAGGTGGCCAAATGTTTACAAATATGTCAAGGGCCAAGAAACTGTTTTAGTGACCCCTCAAATAGAAGGCTTGCCATGGGAATCAGCACTTCAAATCCACTCCAAAAGAGTAGAAGGCTTGAGAATGCTGTGCTTAGTGAGTCCAGGAAGGAAAAAGTACTGTCATGAGCGGGAAAAGTTGGTGCAACGAAATATCTGTGAGCTGCCATGGAACACAGAAGGGAAGAGAAAGCAGCACGGTCCAACGGACATGGCACAGGTTGGGGAATGAGGAAACCTGGGTTCTCAATTGCTGACTTTTGCTGTGTGAACTTGGGCAAGTCATTTAACTGCCCTTTGCCTCCGTTTCCCTCTTCGTAAAATGTAGAAATAATAATGCTTGTGCAGCTTTAAAAAGTGCTTTTAGTACTACTGATATGGACTAAAAGTCGCTATATAATTACAAAGTATTATTATTTAAGATCCAAGGAGGTTTATAGTAAAGGAGATATATTTAAATTATATTCTGAATGAGCCAGAGTGGCAGATGCAAAAAGGGGCTGGACTGTGGAGGCAAATGGCCAAGGAGAGCCTGCTATATCAAAATATGGTAAAAACACATACCATATTACTCAAAGCATGGGTCACCTCACTGACGACATAACCTGGAGTGGAATTGAAAACACCGGAATGGAATTGATCTGGTGAAAGATGGAGACGAAAGGCTACTTTTATATGAGTACACAGAATGAACTAAGTGATTAGTTGTGTATCATTATCAGTGAGTCATAGACACAGAGGAGAACAAATGTACAACAACCTCTAGATGTTGTGTGATTGGCTGCTGGCATAAGGGAGAGTAGGTTCAGTCAGGACAAAGCAGGAGATTCAAAAGTTCCCAATCCATCACTTTTCTGTGTATAATGGTCCAAACATTGCAACCCTAAACAAGTAAGTCTATCAAATGGTCGGGCAGAAAACAGAAAGGTAATTAAAATAAGGATGAGGTAATAAGAAAGAAAGGACTGGTCCTTTTGAAAGAGAGAGAGAAATAAAACTCTCCAATCCAATGTCTTTCTGAATGCTTCACTGTCACCCTTTCTTATATATCACCTACGTTACTACTCTTTGGTTGGACAAAGGATGTTGGTTTTTAAATTGTTTTAAAACCCAAACTGGCATACTTATTGAGCACAAATGTTTTATTGCCCACAGATGTGTTTGCCACTACTTTCAGTGCTCATCAAATCCTCTTTGTGGTTTTAACTGTATGATGTGTTCCTATTTTGAGAGCTTGATGAAAGTTCCAGTTAGCATGTTATTGAAGAAAGAAGTACTGATGTGAAAGAAAGACCAGCTGCAGTTTAATACCGAATGGAATATGCCCTCTAAGCTTTCAGAAACATTTCCTAATATTTTATCCATTCATGTTTTAAAGAAGAAAATCCTGCATTGAAAGGGAGGATTCACTGTACATCCAGAAATCTGTAAGATACCATCTTCTTATCACTTCTCATCATGCAGATGAATATATTACTTTTCAAGAAATAGCAAAAGTAAAAATAAAAAACAATGACTGCATCATTTTTTAATCTCTTGTAGTCTATGTTCAGGTAGCAAGAAATTTAATTCCCATTGGACCACACTCTTGTGATCTTTTTTTCTTTCATCTAAGATTTATTTTAAATGCTAAGAGGTATTACAATAGAAAAGCATGTATTTTTGCCCTGGTTTACACCCATCATCCTTACCATTACAACAAGACAAAAGCATTAAAGTAAAATTAATCATGTCAAAAGATTTTAGCAAAAACAAGTGAGACCATGCATAAAGCATCGCTTTGTCTAGTGTGAAGTCACGCTCTGATTAAAAACATATAATGAAAGTGAAAGTAATACATCATTGCCTTAGCAGTAGGGTTTTTTGGAAGTGCTATGCAAGTCTGAACACAAAAAAATCTTTATAGGTTATGGCTTTTGAAACTTACAATTATTATAGTTTAATTTTAAACAATGAAACATAGGGTATTTTAAAAAATTCAATCAATCTTAAATGTTACAGTTACAAAGAAAAAGTAAAGTGGTAGGCTAAAACAAGGGGATTCCTGGTAGGTTTTATGGTTGATAATTAAAATATAAGCAGCAGCAGCAGCAGGCATGGGGATGTGATACTGAAAGAATCATCTTCAATGCCCACCAGGTAGTTTACTCAGTTTAAAGGAGTATTGAGAGGGTATTAAGTGATGAAGCACCCAGCAGCAGGGCAATGCTTCTGCTGCTAATTGGGGCCACCGAACACCTGTCAGTTCAAGATTAACTAGTGCTACTGACAGCAGTGGTAGCCTATTGCTGCTATAAGACACAGATAACACCCAATTACTTTAAAGTGTGTGTGTGCGTGCGCGCACACATGTGAGAATATGGGTGACTCAGCAAAGAACAGTTTACTGTATTAAATGTGTTCACTACACATTACCATGTAGCTTGTAAAATCTTCTACTGTGCTTGGACACGAATGTGCAATAACAAATATTTTAAGATATATAGCATTGTGCATCCATTTATCTCAAATTAGAATTGAGCCCATTGAAGGTAAAATTAGATGACAATATATTCTTTTAAAACACCACACTTCCCGCTCTCTCCTTTGTTCCCAGCCTAAGAAACAGCTACTCTGAGAGAAGTACTAGCAGGGAAAAGGGGAAAATACACAATAATACTGGACTGTAAAAAATCTAATGAACCCATGAGCCATAACAGTCTTGCTTATAGAGGATGACATTAAAATCGGAAATGGGTGCATGTCTCCCCTCCTTCTCTGGTCCTATGAAAAAGGTGAGTTATTTTCCTGATACCTTCAGAATTACTCCCATTAGTCCTGATGCATTAGTTGCTTTGCGAAGCCAGGAACAGAGAAGAGGGCAGTATCCCTTGCCAACGGATCTAGTCATCTAGTGTGAACAAAGCAAAATTTTTATTTTGCAAAGCTCTCATACTGAACAGCTGTGGTGCTCAACCTGCAACTCTTTTCATACCCCTGAGTATCATGGTTTTTGTGGAGTCTGTGGTTTCCAATGGATGATATTCTTGCTTTGCTTGTATCTCACATAAGGCATCTCATGGAGCACTGAGCAAATGGACTGGTGCAAAAGCCACTCCGTCTCTGAGAGGTGCGGGTAACCACCACTCTCTAACAGGTTAACAGGCCCAGTTCAAGAATATCTGGGGCTCCTTCCTGAGTCATTTGATACAGTCTCCCAGTTGCAGGATTTCATTTGCTATCTTCTCTTCCCACCCTCACCTGCCCCATGCTCCGATGACACACCACTTGTAGGAGTGAAGGGAGAGATGGGGAGAATAGGTAATATGGACAAACCAGGATCCAAATTCTGTGCATATTTATACCAGTATAAATCCAAAGTGACTCTAAGAAGTCAGTGGCATTTGTTAAGATTTACACTGGTGTAAATGAGCATGGAATTTGGCCTCTGGGGGAGTGGATGAGGGATGTTAGGAAAACAGCTGATGGAGGTTTTCTGTTAAGGAAGAACATCCATTGTATCTCAGCCATTGATGAGATAAAGCGGGAGAAATCCTGAATCTCCATGGGGCTTATCATCACAGCACTCTGTCAGCATGATGCAGCTCATGCTCCACCCTATGGTTCACTGCAGAATGAGCAGTAAATTTTTCACTTCAATTGATGGTGTCGTCATGACTTGGGGGTGCCCTGTGGCTCTGGGATGGGCAGCATTGTCTGAACTGGTCGTGCTGGTAAGACAGATACAAAAGAGGACCCTCTCCTCCCTCTCTAGCAGTCAGGAATTTGGGTAAAAATAGGAAAACTATTATTTTTTTCAGACACTATGCACTGAAAACCATATGGGAGAGAACCAGAGAAATATTCCATTTCTAAGAACCAAGATTGTGGGGTACGAATAAAAGAGATATTACAACAGAAAATAAAGATGGCACAGTGTACTGGAACTGCACTGCAATATTTGTCTCATGTTCTGCAACAAATATAGGGTGGCACTGTCTTGTGATAACTAAAAACCACTACAAATGCTGATGCAATGCCATGACTGAAATGCAATGTCAGGGTGTTGTGCTGTGATTACTTTCTGGTTCTCTCCAAATCCATTCATTTATGATATTCCTCTCCTGCTCTTCAAGTTTATGTACCACTGTTCTGTAGTGTTAGTTTATGTTTTATGGAGAGATTCGGAAGAAAATTCTACTCACCTTTCCTTGTTTCCCTTGGTTCCTGTGTTGCTTCGTGGTGAACTAGGTAATGGTGGTGGTGATGGGGAGAGGGAGGGTTATAGAATTGTAAACAGCTTAATGGCTATTTCAACCTTTCATAAAGGTTTTAAATTGTTACCTTTCATTATTTAGGGAGTATCTGTAATACGTTCTAAGAAGATGTCCCTGTTACATTTGACCTTTTCCACTGTGCAAATATTGATATTTTTTTGTGTTCCCAATATGACATAAAGTGTGTCTTCATAGCATAGTTAGCTTGAGTTATAACTTGAGTGTTACCCCTAACTTGACACCTGTCCACACACACAAATCTCTACCTCAAGTTAAGTGGTGCTTTAAAGCTCAAGGTAAATCACTTGCTGAGGGGTGTGGGGGGCTGATGCTTGAGCTAGCAATGCAGTGGGGATGCAACAGCTGAGTTACAACTCATCAGTACTAATCCAATCACTCTGCTAATCCGATCACTCTGTGCTGCTAACCAAATCACTCTGTGTAACTCCAGTTTTGTTTTACAGTCTGGTTGCTCTCACTCAAGCTAGGTTTCAAAAAGTCCTATGCTAGCGTGCACTAGGGAACTTTGAATTCACACCAGCAGGGTCTACACAGACCAGTTATTGTGCATCATATTAGTGCGCACTGCTGCCCCATGTAGGCAAGCCCTCAGATAACTGCTTGCTAGAGGGCAACAGAAAGAATATGCTTTATTTTGGTAAGCTGCACAAAAATACTCTTTAAAAACTTCTTGAAGTTCAGAATGATACTTTTAAAAAAATGGGCACTAGTCCAAATTCATCCATTGCGTAACTCAAATTCAGTCATTTCAATTACATTGTGTATGAACTGGGGCCAATTAATTTAGAATCTGAACAATGTTCTTTACCGGACTATACATATAATATTAGCATGGTTCAATTTTTCCCCAAACTAATGAATAGTATCCATTTAAATAATCAGCTGTCAAATTTCATTCCTATAAAAGTATATTTGCAAATATAAATAGATTCAGGACACTGACCAGGTCCTAGACCAGGGGTGGGCAAACTTTTTGGCCCAAGGGCCACATTGGGGTTGCAAAACTGCATGGAGGGCCGGGTAGGGAAGGCTGTGCCTCCCCAAACAGCCTGGCCCCTGCCCCCTATCACCCCCTCCCACTTCCCGCCCCCTGACTGCCTCCCTCAGAGCCTCCAACCCATCCAACCCCCCCTGCTCCCTGTCCCCTGACTGCCCCCAGGGCCCCTTATACAACCCCCGGCCCTGGCCCCGGCCCACTTGTCTGGTCACCGCACCGGCTGAAGCCAGACACGCTGCTCGGCAGGAGCGTGCAGCTCCACCGCCCAGAGCGCTGCCCATGAGGTGGCGTGGCTCTGTGGGGGTGGGGACAGTGGGGGAGGGGCCAGGGGCTAGCCTCCCCGGCTGGGAGCTCAGGGGCCGGGCAGGACGGTCCCGTGGGCTGGATGTGGCCCGCGGGCTGTAGTTTGACCACCTCTGTCCTAGACAGTGAGTATGCAATGAAATAATATCAGTCATTCAGTTGTAGGCCAAGAACGTGAGTCAGGAATCTCCTACTCTACAGAGAGCTCTAGTTCACTTGTGCCTCACTGTGAGGTACTGTATTTTACAAAACAACATCAGAAAAATAGATTACTTCTGTCTTACAAAACACATTGTTTGTACTGACTATTATTATCCTACAGATTTTTCTTAAAAGTAAACTGTCATGATAAAAGGCAATATCATCATAGTTTTGATGGTTGAAATGTCATTACTGACATGTCTACCAGAACGGAGTGATAAATGCAGACTTTTCTAGACTATAGTTCATATCTTCTCTTTAATATTGCTTTTCTTACACAACATCATCTACTACTAATTCAGAGTATTGGTACCTAGGGAGTCTTCTTGTTGTAGTTCGTAGATTATGCCAGTTTAGTTTCACTGTGTAAACCAGCTTGAAGAAGCATTATTTCAAGCACTACATCTCATCTATCTTTACTTTTGCTTTGTCTTATGAACAAATACTATTTTGGCTTCATCCTATTAAAAGATTTTGTATAAAAGTATAGAATTTTATAAAAGATGTTTCACTGTGAAAACTGGAAATCCATTAGGAAATCCAAGTTTTACTAGCTGTCCAGTTTAAGAAGTATGGCTTTGATTTATGGCTCAAAGTTGTTCATTTATTATTTTATCTATACTGCCTTGGTTAAAATTTAGTTTTATTGACCACTGCAGCCAGTCTAACCACAAGGGGGCAAATACACACACAGCCTGCTGCTTTCAAGAAACTGATTTGATTCCATGACCAAGTTAGATTGGGAATTGTAACCAATATAACAATAAGTTCCAAATCTCAATGCTTGAGGCAAAACACTTGCTGTAAAACACAATCACCCTTTAAGAAAGGAATGGGGTGAAAAATTCTATACATAAAGCCTCTAAGCACTATTTACTGTAGCTGATACATACCACTAATATGCTGTGAGCAATGGATGTAGAGGACAATGGGGGAAACTACCTTTAATGACTATGGACAACACATAAATGCTGAAGAGGGAAACAAAAGTGCAAAACACAACAGAAAGTGTGTTCTAAAAGGCATCGTTAGTCAGAGAGCTGAATCTGAGAAATTGCCTCCAACTTCACATTATTTTTGAAAAATACTAGCTTATATGTGTTGCGGTATGAAAGCTTTGCAAGTTTACTTTTAAAACTTACTGGAATGATTTTAAGCCAGTTTAAATTAGGCCTATTCCATTACAAAATTAGCATCTTCTGCAATCTCAATTTATTGCTCCATTGTGAAACCTCTTGTGATACATAAACAAATCTCTGAAGGGAAACAAATCAATAAAATGTCTAATTTAATTAACCATGGTTTTAGATTCATCAAGACAACTCTACAAAAAATAAACCACTTACTTGTCAGTATTTTCCATGTCTTCTTTTCATCATCATAATACTGAACCAAATTGCTGGGTAGCCGGTCAGGTCCGGGAGGCAATCCTCCGACCAGTAACAGCATTTTCTTATTGGAGCGAATTCTTCACCCAAAACAAGAGAAAAGATGAATAATTACATTATTGTAGAGTATTTTTAGTGGCTACAAAATCATAACCATCAAAAGAATGTTCACTGCTTGCAGTTTTCTATTTCATTTTTTGTGTTTCTTTCCCCAATCATGTCTCAACAATTTTTTGAACCAAGCAGAAAAATGATCAGAAAAGCTGCATATCCCTCTACTCATGGAATAATAAGCTTCCTTTATGCAATTTGTTAGAGGTTCATTCTAGAACGACCTTTTTCTTATATTATCCCTTTAAATCATCACTCTTTACAGCTGAATACACATGAAATGCTCTGGAGTTGTACTAAGGTTAAGCATTAAAGTTGCATGTCAAAAATCGTATTAGTCAAAATCGTTATTATAAGCCATTCTACACTCAAAGAACCTTGAAAAAATTAAGGTTATGCAGAGAGTTTGTGAGCCAACTCTTTAATCACACACTGAACTTCCAGTACTATAGTTTAGTACAATTAGTAGCACCAGGCAAGCAGTTATGGGTTAAACGCTAACTTACAAGTACTTTTTTGTTTGTTTAATTTAGCCCAGACTCCTGCTTTCCCATTCCCCCGCACCCCCCCATTTTCTTTGCTCTCCCCCTGTGCACCACTGGCTATAGCAACACCAATTGGTAAAAATGAGACTGTGATGTTGTTGTGAGCCTCCCCAGAGTGGAGCCCTGCCAATGCTTGCTACTGATCCAGCGGCATGAACCTGCTCGACTGTGCAAAGTCACTCTAATTCCCTCTCTCTGTTTTTCTACCTTCTCCCCCAGGGGGCAACCACTGAAAGGAGTGACTACCCACCCATCAAGAGCTGGCAATTCGCTGCTATTAACCGTGACCGTGATTCCCAATCTGCTTGGCAGTTCTTAAGAATAGGACTGCAATGTCTCATATGCAGTAAAAACAGTTATATGCACCCTGGCCTCCACCACTATACCTGATGAACGTACATTTCTTTGCAACATTAATGGATTTAGCACAATTGTATGAGAAGAGGGGAAGGAAGTCCTAGACCCCCAGATGAGTCCTGATGCTTTAATAGTCACTTAACATATAATTGAATTTCTATCAGTCACCCTAAGCCTGAAAATGATAAATAAAGAACCCTGATAAAACAATTAATTCTATATATGATGGTGATATAGCATTTTAAAACACATCCATACTATTTATTGTCCATAAGGGACAGCATGTTTGCCATAATATACCCTTGCTATACACCACTGCTTTGTTGAGCAGAATAGTGTTATTGGCACTAATTTAGATATTTTTAATGAACATTTCTTGCAAGGAAAGCCAGAGAACTCCATTAATCAAGCTCCATTATCACTAAATTGTGTACTCACATCAATAGGGGGAACTCTCTGCATAGAAACTTCATTATTAGTAATACACTCCAGTAGAGGGAGCCTTATCACTGATGTCCATAGACTGTTTTTTTAAAATACAGTTTACATTATTATTGTGACTGTCTGACAGACTAATTTACATTTATGTTCATACTGTATCCTATTAAAAAACGGTGCAAAATAAACTCTAGCAAGTTTTGATTTTCTTTCAATATTGGTTGCCTTTAGATATGTGCTATCCCACCTGATTTTAATCAGAGGGAGAATGTACAATGGGAGATTCCATCCACATTAAGCTTAGGAATCAAACCTTTTGGATGGTACTGTGAGATGTTGCTACACAGAGTACAATTATAGTTCTAGATATTTGGGAAATATGACAACATATCAGAAAGACAGACAGGGGATGCTATAACAGATAGCTTTATTTATTCTGAAATTAATTTAAGGCTTTTGTAAGTTGTCAAATTGACAGCACAGGAAATGGAAACCCACAGAATTTATACAGCATGGGCAGTGACAGAGCAAGATTCTCCACTGTCATACCAATGTGCTTGAACCCTGATTTGGAGGGAGTCATTCAGTCTTCCTGACAATTCAGTCTTTGGCCTATGCACCAAAACTTCTATTTATTGTCAAATGATGGTTGTTACCAGTCTACTAGACTCCACATGTAAGTGAGATCAGAAATTGGCTCACAGTCATTGCCAGAAGGGACCAGATTCAAACTATGACTTAGCTGTCAAATAAATGTTACCAATTCCCTGCGATGTTCAGTTCTTCCAAATAAAGACTTTTAATGAAAGTATGGTAGATAGAAAATGTGCAACATAAGTGAATGCTAAACTCTTTTTTGTGACTGTACATGTAACTAGTGGCACAGCAAACTGGAGACATGTTAGTTATGCATGATCATCCCTAATGATAGAGAATAAATTGTTTATTCCAACCCTCTTGTGTTATATGTTATAGTTATATCACAATCAATTCTACTTGTATTATAAAAATTTGAATGCTCTTGTAAGATCTAGTTGATAAAGGAGCATATTTCAGTTTTCAACTTTCATCTAATAAACCCCTTTCTCCTCACAGCATAGTGAAAAACCAATGAACAAATAAGGCTTAATGGCTAAGGTGCAAAATGAAATGTCAGACTTAACTTTGAATTTCAAGACTTTGGCAGCATGCAATCCACCCTCAATTTTATTTGAACAAAACCCAATTTGTATATTTACAGTATCCTGAAGAGGGAACGACACATCTACAAAAGAAATATTTATTTTTTAAATGTTTTAGTCAATGAGGTAAATAAGAATAGTTTTATAAAAGTTCATATGAATTCACTAGCCAGGATCTTTTTGAGGAAAAGCATCTGGATCTTTCAGATAATTACTGTATGTTTTTTTATCAAAAATATGCACTATTTAATTGATTTATGTTCAGAAACATTCCAATGTATTGGGTAAATACAAGTGTCTATATTTCTTTATAAAGCATGTTTTATTGGGTTGGTAGACTAGATTCAAAGGTGCTTTTCTGATCTTTGGAGTAAATGCATCTATTCTAGGTTTTGAAATATGTATTTTTATTTACTAGCTCATACTATATATATGTTTGATATTATATCCAGTAATAGTATTACAGCAGAATGTTAACCTATACGCACATATTAAAACATGATACATGTGAAAAATCTCACGGTTCATAGGTAGTAACCTATTTTCAAACATGAATGTAATTAAATAAAAACAGTATGATAAAAGCATAGTCTAAAGCTCATGTGATTTGCTAGCAGAACCCTAAGAGAGATATTTTCCCTATTACATTGCTACTTAGTTATTTTGGTAATATGCAATTATCATCTGAAACACTTCAGATTACAACTGAAACACTTTCTTTTTATATTCTATATTTCATAGCATTGTATGTCACATGACATATTAATAGGATCATGATTCACATTCACACTAATATGGCTATTTATATTCCCTGATACTCAGTTAATACTAGTAGATCCCAACCTGGGGAGGTTGAAATGTTGTTGACTGTAGCAGGCATACTTGTGTAGTATTAAAAGCTGATATATGCTACTCTAAGTATCCTTTCCTGTAAACGGTTTTTGTACCCAAGCTCCAAGGGGTCTATTCTCCCCGATGCAGACACATACTCCTGTTAATTATTATTATTATTTTCCATGATAGCTGCTTCAATATGAAAATCTCAAAACACTTAATAACCCTTAATTAAGCCTCAGAGAACCCCAAGCCATGTGGAATTTATTTTACCTATTTCAGGGTGTGTAAAGTGAAGCAAAGGTATTTTAAGGCCAAAATTTTAAAACTTGGATGTCTCAAGTCAGGCACAAAAACCAATATATTTAAACACCTATATGAGTGGCCTGATTTTCAAAGATGCTGAATTCCCGCAACTCCTACTGACTTCAAAGGAAGCTGCAAGTGCTCAGCATCTCTGAAAACCTGGTCACTTATTTAGAAGTCTAAGCTAACTTTACGTTCACAGGTTGAAAATTTTAGCCTAAAGGCATGCCTACACGGCATTCTTCTTTTGGCGGCGTGTTCAGTACACAAGTATAGCCACCCTAGCACAGGTATAACTGCAGTGGAGCCGGTGACACACAGCTTAGGTGAGTACAATGAAGACACGCCTGATGGGTGTGGGTATAAGCCATACTTCCCAATCTACACTGCTATTTTTAGCAGTGTAGTGTCCTGCTGCCTCCTTGCTGCTGGAACCTTTCCGCTCTGCAGGAACAGACTTCACCAATAGGGAAAGGCTGTGGCAGGAGGAAGAGAGGGAGAAAGACTCAGGCAGCTCCCTGCTACTGAGCCTTTCCCTGATGCAGGTAAAGACTCTGGCAGCAGTGAAACGCTTTGGCAGGGGGGTTTCCCCAGTGCCTCCCCCCCTGCCAGACCCTTTCCTTGCTGCAGTGAAAGATTTTGGCAGCAGAGAGCTACTGAAGCCTTTCCCTGATGCCTGAGTATTTCACTGACACGTGTAGCTATCCACCGCACTGTGGACACTTCTTGCTTTTCACAACAGCATGAAGTTACACATATCCTACATGTTGCCCTGCCAGTCGTGTGTAAAATAAATATAGTCTAAGTGACTTGCTCATGGTTATGCAGTGAATCAGTGGTAGAGACAGGCACAGAATTCAGAAGTCCTGACACCCAGTCCCCATCCAAAGCAATTATTCAGTCCTGCCATCTCCATGTTAAAGTAAAACAATACCAGGGAAAATATCTTCCTTGCTGATTTATTTTTTCTGATTAACCACCCCTGTTGGGCTTTCCTCATCTCTGTAGCTACTGATAGCAGTTCAGAATTCTCTCTGTTGGGGAAGGAAGGAAAACCCCACCTATTCCAAGTCTGAAAGATTTCAAATTGAATAAGAAAACATCATATTAATTAATGTTTAAAGAATAGATTGGAATGAAATACAGAAATATCAATCTATTAACTTTTTACACATACTGTGTATGCTATTAAAAGTAATGAAGAAAACTGCATTTTTAGGGGGGATCCAGATTGGTGGTTATGTTAATCAAAGAACAGAAATTAGTAGATAAAAATGTGACCCCAGTTCAGTAAGCCATGATCAACTTTATGAACATGTTTAAATCCCACTGAAGTAAATTAAGTACTTTGCTGAATGGAGCCTATATAAGCCAACCTAGCACTGTTCAAAATAATAAGTAGTAAGAGTCCTAAGAAAATGATACTGGCAGAATGAGTTGGGTTAGTTACCAGTATAAACAAATAATTATTTTAAGGCTTAGATTTGACCTAAAAGTTAAAAATACACAGCCTCATTCAGCTCTGGTGTTAGTCCATTAGTTTAAATGAAGTCACACCAGGGATTAGTTTGGCTCACAGTGCCCATGACAGTTCTTGGAAAACGTTTTTTCCCAAAAGATGCATCTGAATGGAACAGTGGCCAGTTCATAATGCCTAACAAAGGTCCGAACAGAGAATCAGATTGCTGCACTGCAAATCTCTTCTGCTGCTGTGGCCATCCTCTTGGCCCAGGTTGAGGGTATTGGTCTTGCAGAATTTGCAATAAATCCCTAAAGAACCACCTTGCCAAGTTCTATACAGCCTCTTTTAATGCAAGATATGAGCTATCTGAAGATTGTTTACTTTGATGCTTTTTGTCTTCTGCAGTTTAGATGGAAAGACAAAATAAGTTCTGAGGCTTCATCAATCTTTTTTTACTCTTTATGGGCACTTGGAGAACTCTTTTCACAGCACGTTTA
Source organism: Terrapene triunguis (assembly GCF_002925995.2). Taxonomy (NCBI): domain Eukaryota; kingdom Metazoa; phylum Chordata; order Testudines; family Emydidae; genus Terrapene; species Terrapene triunguis. The sequence continues at coordinate 40,992,261 of NW_020664409.1, forward strand.
CATCACAGCTTTCCTTTTTCATGCTCTGGTTTAGGGCTGAAATTTGGGAAGATAGTCTCTTGTGGCTGGTAAACTGACATTGGACATAAGTGGCAGGGATGTTTTAAGAACTACCTTAATGCTGTAGGAGTGCAATATAAGGTCTTCTAAGGCTAATGTATCCAGTGCTGATCCTCTCATTTCACAGGTAACCATGAGTAGAAACATTCATTTAACAGACAGAAGATACCAGGATACAGAGATTCAAATGTGGGCTTACTGACAGTTTGGAACACCAAATTTAAGTTTTGGTTTGGACACAAATTTTTGGATAGGCTTTATTAGATTCAGACACCAGTTGGGGATGTATACGTATCTGGGATCGTTTATCTGACCCTAATATAACTGAGAGACAAGGTGGGCGAGGTAATATCTTTTATTGAACCAACTTCTGTTGGTAAGATAGACAAGCTTTGGAGCTACACAGAGCTCTTCTTCAACTGGCAGAACAAGGGTCTAAACTTTTAGAGTACTCAAAGTGTGCCCCAAGGACACGCCCTTCTGTAGGAAGTCTGGGATGTGGGGAATATTTTTTTCTTAGGGTCACAGTTCTTGTCTCAATGCCAATATATGAATTTTAGCCAAATCCTGGAGTGTGCTCTATAGGTTCCCTACATAACAATATCCTAGAAATGATTTGGTTAGAACAACTTTTTTCCCCAACATATTCCTTTCCTTAGGAGGAGGCACCTGTGAGGAACTGAATGAGAGTTTTCTCATTCAGTTTGATGCCATGAAGATGGTATATACTCTTTCTGTTTTTATTATCTGTATAGGCCTGCTTAGCAGAGTACCCAGAGACAATGTGTATATTGTAGTAGAATTAATAGCTACATCTGTCTAAGCCTTCATTTGGTGACTCCAGGAAATAACTTTTTCCCCCATTCATTTTCTAGGGAGAGGAAGGGATGATTGGGGATTGACCTGCAGACTATTTGAGGGGTTGGGGATCTGGGACAGGAAATGGTGTATGATGTTGGGTAGAGGTTGGGGGAAGTTAACAAGTTGGGGGAGTGACCTGTTGTGGGGATTGATGTCTGTTTGTGATCTTCTTGATCTATTGAAATGTTTTAATTTTTGTCTAGCACAGAGATCACTGGATAAGTACTTCATAAATAAATAAGAAATAAGATACTCATTCCTAGAACATTTTTTTTAATCTCTGTCTTGTGAGTGACCTTGGAAGCAGAAGTCTAACTTGAGGCTGACTGTATCAATGAGAAATATGATTGAAGATTTCATGATTAAAGCACTACTGTGACTGTTGATGAGGTTGCCTGCTAACCACTATGCTTTTTTTATGTTTGTTTCCTTTTATGTACATTTCCTATATGATTGTCAAGGGAATTTCCACCCATGCTATTAAGACTAATGATTCCTGAGGTGACCCATGAGTTCTGAGTACCTTTCAGACTTTTTAACTTAGTTTCATGTTGTTACTAACGTGATGGTTTCTGAGTTTATTCTGAAAAGTTAAGATAGCAGGCTTCTCTGTTCTTAGTTCCAGGACACTCAGATTGAATATCTTCTTATTTGGTGGTTAGATCCCCTGTGTTGTTATATGGACTAAGTATGGGCTGCTATCCTTGAAGGTTGTCCTCCATTATTACTGTTTCTCTCGGAGGAACACCTAATAATGTCCTTTTCATCACTGTCTCCTTACATTACTAGCTTATTATTCATATTGACTAGAGATTGGTACCAGTTCTTCATAAAGAATCTCTGCAGCTATCGCATATGGAATCCTGCCATGGTTGTTATATCAATACATGAAACCACTGTTCCTTGTAGCTTGAGTGAGACACTAATATGTGCTTTCTTTGCCCGTGTTCCATTGTGAATAGCCAGCCAAACTTATCTTCTTGAATCTTTCCTCTGTCAAAGGTATTTCTCATCTTGTGTCACTGACTATGTTGAAACCAGTTTTTGTGTGTGGAAATTTATGAATCCATGTTTCTGTATTTCTGTTGCTGCAGAGTTAGTTGCTTCCTATACTTGCTCCTATACTCCTATGATTATATCGACACTAGAAAGTCATCCAAGCACAGGTATTTGTAAATTCACTGAGACCTGAGCTTTGCAAACATGTCTACTAACAACTCAGTGAATCCCTGAGGCACTCAATGTGATCTCAATGGAATGAACTTATACTCACAATGTTTGGCTTGCTAAGTGAGTAATAGAAACCTTCCATGCCAGTTTTATTGGCATGTAGACCTTTGAAAGATCTATGAATGTTATTAAGTTTCCTGATGATATGGGCCTTTGCTTGATTACAATGTTGGACGTATGTGTCAGGGTCCCCACAGCTGAACCCAGACCCAGCGCATTACCTTCAGACACATCCTTAAACCCTGCAGCAGGGGAGGGTCCCTGGCTGCTTAATAGTGTTCCATGCCTGCAGCTATGTTTCCAGTCCTGCTCCCTACTCTCAGCTCCTTCCCTGCTCCTGCCTCTTGCGCTGTATTCCTAGATTCACCCCTGGTTTTCTCCCCCTAGCTCAGAGTTCCAGATTTCTGCTCCTGCCCCTGCTCCAGCTAATAATCTGGTTCTGAGGCTTGACTTCTGATTCCTGGCTCTCGACAATGGTTCACTACCTGGACTTGGTATCTCGGCTCCTGATTTGGGCTCTTGCCACTAGGCCTGGTCACCTCTGCTCCACTAGGCCACCCTCCTGCCCTGACCAGTAGGTAAGATTGACTACAGCCTGGTCCATAACAGTATGTGGCTGTACACGTACTCTACCTCAATTTATTCTTTCCTGCTGTCTGTGGTTCCTTTTCATTAGGAAGCTGGGCTTAGGAAATGAGAATTGCTGCTGTTATCTGAGTAGAAGTGATCTTGGCTTGATTTGTCTCCTCCATTGCCTCTGTTCCTAAACATGTTTCTTTTGTATCCTGAGTTCTTTCTAAAATTTCTCCCTGAGTCCCACAGGAGCTCTAAAAGGGCTGTCTGTTCCTTTAAGGTTGGTTATCTTCTTTTCCTCTTGGGTTTCTGAAGGAAAGACATTTTTATTTATTTATTTATATTTTTTTGTCTGCTGCATCAGCTTCTACTTTTTCCAGCTTCTCCCTGAACAGTCTGCTTCTTTCAAACTTGGCAGGTGATAATAGTTCTTCAAAGTTGGCTGTCTGCCTTCCAAGGACACAGCAAGAGATATCTACTAGCAACAATACTGGGTGCCATGGTCCTTAAGGGAAATTTCAGGAGCCAGTGATTATCTCAGCTATGAAAAATGATGCCAAGAAGTATTTTGGATGATAGATTTTAACTTCCAGTCCTTTGAAACTTCTATATATTTTATTTTGTTACACTAAGCAGGAGCTGGATGGCAAAGCCAGTGGTGAATAGAGCTAGATGGGAAATGGTTTATCAGATAGATTTCAAAATTGTTCCCACCCTGAATATGGACAAAAAGTCAAACTCAAAATTTTTTAGTGAACCATAAATAATAATACAAAAAATCAGTTCAGGACAATTGAAACATTTCATTTTGATCATTTTGAAATCTTTGTTTAGAGACTAACAAAACATTTTATTTTGATTTTAAGTGGAGTGGATTTCTGAGTAGAGAAATTAATTGAACTAACCCATTCCTGCAAAAAGTTTTGGTTTCAACAAATTACCATTTTCCAGAGAAAAAAATATTTTGCTGAAAAATTCCCAATCACCTCTACAGTGGACTCCAGCCCAAAATTTCTCCTAAGGGGCCCCACTAACTTCAAATATGTTTCTTCTTTTGAGAAGACATCTTGTTGTGCAATAATAATCATGGCCTTTGTCAGGGATGAAGCTGCATTCACTTTTTGGGATAGAGAGAGACTTCGCTGCATTTTCTAAGACTTACCTGAACTATCAAATAGTGATCTTATTTTTACTGGGATTTTCCCTCAATGTGTGTTTAACAGAACTCAGATCTCTTTCTTGGGAAAAAACATTAGCTGTTGATTTTATTTTCTGTCTTCAGCTTTTCCTCACAAATATCCAGGTTGGTTATCACTATTTTGAATACGGAGTTGAATGATTCTACTGAGGCAGACCTTTCATTTACAATAGCCAGCAATTACAGATTCAGAATTTCAGAGTTCTCCTTCCTCCATTGAGGAACTTCTCTGCCTTCAAGATACATATGCAGAAGGAAACGTGCATGAGGCTATCCTCCTTCAGCCATCCTTACCTCTGCCCTCCAGGGGATCGGGATGCATGCTGGGAAAAGGGCAGCAGAAGAATGGATTGGGAGCTGGGAGGGGAAAATCCCACGCAGAACACTAGTACGGCTGGGGAACATGCACATCCTCCTCCCTCTGGCTCCATAGTACTAACATGCAAAAGATAATACAGCCTGCCTCTGCTTGTTCCATGAAGCCTCCTCACTGATGGGGGGCCTCCTTTAGGTGAATTTCTGGGGCAACTGCAATTAGAGCAGTGTTCTCAAGGAGTGGGCCACTGTGGGGAGAAGGCCTCATTGAATGACTCAGGTTGACCTCCTAAGAATCCTCAAAGTTTGTGAGCGGGCCCCACAGCAGGTTTCATGTGGTAGAGGGTGACGGCACATCCAGCCCCTTCCAAACTGAATGACTGAGGAGTAACCCTGTGAAGAGATTTCCACCCTCATTAGCTCCCTCCCAGGGAGATATTTTATTTTTCTGCTAAAATAATGGGATCAGAGGATCTGGTTAAAAACTCTCTTTAGCAGAGGACTTGATCAGAGATTCAGAAAAGTGCTTTTTAAAAATAAATAGCCTATACTTCGTTGATGGTCCCCACACTGGAGACCATCAAAACAGTCCTTGGGATGCTGGAGGAGATGATGTGTTTCTCCTTGCTCACACTACAGTTGGGCCTAGAAACTGGATAGCACTTAACCCCACTGTAGTTGTGAAGCATTTCATCATCTCATCTGTCTAATAAGGATCCCGCTGAAGAATTGTCCTGACCTACTGTTTAAGTAGCAGTCTCGCTGGAGTCTCAATATCCCCTTCCACAATGGTAAGATCTTTAATCCTCCCTCTCTATGCTTACACTTTGGATGCACAAATGGATGCACATAAGGCAACTGAAACTAATTAGGATTAAACTGACTACAGTTCTTTGGTTCATTTCCCTGCAGCCTCCAATGTCAGTCTCTATTCGGCAGCTCAGTTGAGAGAGTCCTGTTGTAGGTACAATTTACAGATATTAATTCAGGCACATAAAGCCTGATCCAAAGCCTACTGAAGTCAATGGAAAGCTATGATCCAATTCCACTAAAATCAATGTGAGTCTTTCCACTGATTTCAATGGCAGAAGATTGGGCCCTGTATTACCAGACCTCTGGCTATCTGTATAGAGGTTATTACAGCAACCTATGTACTATCCTCTTTATCATATGGTACAAACACACATATACACATATTTCCATAAAAAAGAGTTGGCCTGATTCTGCTCTCACTTATGCCAGAGTAAGGCCCTGATTCAGTAAGAAAAGCCAATGGTGAAATTTCCATTGACTTTAGTGGATCCAAAATTTCTCCCATGTGACTAACTTTAAGCATGTGAGTGATCCCACTGGGCATGTACTTAAGTACCTACCTGAACCAGGGTCTATATCAGGAGCAAAGAAGTCAAAGAAGTGACCAGTGCAAAATTAGTAAAAGAGACACCAGAATAAAGTTAAGTATGTGCTTAAGTGCTCTGCTGAATCAGAGCCCAATTATTCAGCACCTTGAAGGATCAAGCCTCTAGCATACCACAGTGTTTAATGGGAATATTACTCTTAAACTTTCTTAAGAATTACAGTTTAGTTGTAGTCTGAAAGGTAACTTTGCAAAAAAAGTCATTATGGGGTTCCATCTTTATTGTCTCTGTGGCTTCCAGAAAGAATCTGCTTGGTTTATAGGTGGAAATCTGTTTTCTTTTACTAACTGAGACTCCTGAAAATCCAACATGAAAGTCAAACTGGACTCTTTCTAGCTCATGCATTAGCAACAATACAGATTTTGCATTTGGAACTCAGTAAATAATTCTGTTCCTTCTGCATGAGCCAGAATAAAATCCAGTTCCCTCTCCCATAGCTATATTGGCTCTGCAGTGCTGAAAAGAGTGAAAATTTATTTTACGCAGTATAGTAAATAGATATGACTCAGAACACATTCAAGGGACATCTCTGTTAAGTAAGATGGTACCATTTTTATGTAGATACTTTTGAAAGCAAAACAACCATATGTTAAGCTTTCTGATATTTACTTTTCCTACTTGGTGAGAATTGAAGAAATGTGAGTAGGTCAAATCCCAAAGTAGTTGTGTGCTATAATTTTCAAGTAGTACATTAGAGACAAAGGGCTGGTCCACACTACCCGCCTGATTCGGCGGGTAGAGATGGATCTTCTGGGATCGATTTATCGCGTCTCATCTGGACGCGATAGATCGATCCCAGAAGCGCTCCCCCGTCGACTGCGGAACTCCTGCTCGCCGAGAGGAGGAAGCGCTGTCGACGGGGGAGCCTGCCTGCGCCGCGTGGACCCGAAGTAAGTAAATTTAGTTCGATCTAGGAAACGTCGACTTCAGCTACACTATTCTCGTAGCTGAAGTTGTGTTTCCTAGATCGATCCCCCGCCCCAGTGTGGACCTGCCCAAAGGTGTTGTTTTAAGTAAGGAAGAAAGTTATCAGGTGAATTTTTAGTGTGTGTGTGTGATCTTCCCAATTTCTTCTATGCTTACCAAGCAGATGTCTATGTCACTGTGCTGTTTACTTCTCAGTGATTAAAAACTTTAGTGTACATAAGGAGTAACTTAGTTCTTAAAGACCCATGAATCCTTTTTGAATAACCTTTTATCATTTTTTTGAAGTTCTAATCTATTAAGGTTATTATTGCTCCCAGGAAACCAATAGTGAACTTTGACAATCCTACAAATATTTCTTTTCATCCATTTATTTTATTGTTCAGTCATTTTTAGATATTATTTTTCAAATTCATAATTCCAGAAAATGTTGCCATATCTTTTTTCTTAAAAATAACATTTTTACTGAATGTTAAGCCTATCAGAGATCATAGTTTTAGCAAATATATACATAGCAGACAGCAAAAGCTTGTCTGGACAGGTGTATAAGTTTGTCTTTGTTTATTTCTTTCATTTCACTAGGTAAAACAGTACTTCTTACTCAATAGACCAGTGCTTTGTATGTATTCTGAGTCATATTTAGTCAGTAAAGTAAGTAGATACATTTTCACTCTTGTCAGAACTTCAGTGTAGCTAAGAGAGAGGGATCTGAATTTTTAAAGGCATGTGCGGATTAGTACAATCTGATGGAACAATGAGGTGACCTTAAGATCATCAAGACACAACAATGGATCTTGAATGAGAATTATCAATTCTGTGCTCTGCAATCCAGTCCCAAATATGAAAATACACAAAATGCATTCTGTATCCTAGTTGTTTTGGTACTTCAATATTTTAACACTTCATGGAAGGTTGTATGTATGTTTGTAAAATTAGATTTAAAATGTTTTAGACCTACCACTTGTGATGCTCAAAACAAAACAGAAGCTAGTTACAACACTGTTTCTAAACATATGTTAAAGTTGAGAAGGTGACAGTGTGTTATTCACCTTTTAAAGTTAATAAAAGGATGTCTGGAATATTATCAACAATACCCAGACCTATTCCAAATAAAAAATATGATTTTCATAGTCTCTCTTAGCCAATTAAACAACTGCCATTTAGGAGCCAATTTAAGTCTGTTAAGTACAATCCTTTATGTACTTTCCTGCTTAAAGGAAAAGACCACTTCCAGCAGCAGGAGTATCAGATTCTTACAGCATCCATGACACTTGTAAGCATTCAGTGGTCAGAACACCACTACATATCCTTCAAATGATATGGACCAGTGAAGCTGGAAGGTATCTTCACTGAACCAAACAGCCTGGTATCTCAGCAATCCACCAGGACATGAGCCCCAGCATGCCCCAGGGTGGTGTGCAGAATCTAGACTGAAACAGGTAGTGGATTTTGCATTTTGAAAGTCAACTGTTCTGAATGTTGAAATCTAAGGATATTTACCAGAAATACTTTTTGCTGCAAATGTTTGTATTAATTTTTGATTCCAGTATCTAGCAATAGGAATCATTTAGATACTTTGGTGATGGGTGTAAACAAAACCCTAAAACAGACAAACAGAGATAATAAAGGAAGGCACTTATAGTATTTCTAAAGCTAAATCATCTGGGTACATATTAAAATTAGATTTTCAAAAAATATTCGGCATTAACAGTAAAATATCATGTCATTTAAAATCTTAATATTATACCACTCTTTCCTATTAATACCAGGTATTAATAATAGCCCACTTAATATTAGTAATAGTTATAATGCAGAGCAAAATCTTCTAAACATGCATTGATTTTTGTAATACTGTGTCTCCATGTTTGCTTTATATTATTCCATTTTTTGAACAAAATGAAGTACATGCCTATTGTAAGAGAAGAAAAATTAAACCCTTCAAATATCCTTTTAATTTAGTTTCCATTAACTAACTACTCATTAAACTATATGGTATACTTTCACCTCCTGACACTAACCTCACATTGTCAATCTTCTACATCACGATTCATTACCTCATTAATACGAAAATAACTGAGATGTCATAGATATAAACATTATGAAGTCACAAGTTTTGATGCATAATATGTAATTTATCTGAACGTCAATAATATCAGAACAAGTATGACTACAATTCTTCTTACAAAAATCAATTAATGGGATTTAAGTATATGTATTATAGTTTAAAATGTATTGTATTGAAGATGCATCCTCTTTTTTAAAGACAGAAAATTGCGGGGAAATGGCCTATAATAATTACAAGAACTTCTCAAGTCATGAATCTTTACATGCACGGTCAAATCTAACACTTACACTTTAATGCTATGGATTAGGCGTGATATCTTATGGAGTTGTGATGATTACCACAATAGGAAGATGGAAAGCTGACAAGATACTAACTCCTAATGCAAACAGCCCAGGGAGCTCATAATAGGATTTAAAACTGATGCTAGTAAACCATGCCTGTTTCCCACATTATATTTTAAGAGGCAGCAACTAAATCGTAATCCTGTTTGCAATACACACCTCTAAAAACAGTTTTGTAAATGGATAGCTACGCATATACCAAATTATACGGTGTTGTAGTGTCTGGAAAACAGCGTAGTATCTTTTCCATTTTGCTGTATTTCCAACCACCCAGCACTGACAGTGGTGTGCAGTGGGAAATTACCCCTCCCTCTCTTTATCCTAGTCAGTTTCCCGTTAAAGGTGTCGTAGCTTCATAAATTAATGGAGAGATTTTAAAAGACAGAAGCTTTTGCTCTCAGATATTAGACAGATCAGCATCAACTTCAGCATCAGCAACTTCTCTGATCACTGAGAAAAGGGGAGGGAACAAAAAAGTTTGTTTGGCAGGGCTGGGGGGAAAGGGTAGCACTGCAATCCTTCATTTCCATCTTTGTCTGATTTGTACTGAACAAGATGACACTGAAGAGATATGACACTTTATTATCAAAAGTCCTTTCCCGGAGACGAAGGTAGGTTAAAATATTACAAAGAGGTACAGCTAGCTAGGGCTATAGCAAAACCTTCTAGAAACGTTAGTTGCACAGCACAATCATTCCATATCAAACTGACCGCACAGATCATAACTAATGGATCAACAACACTACCCACGTTTTTGCTCCTTTAGGGTGTAATACACTTGGTATTTCTCTGATGCGATTGTGCGTTTTATATCTGATACCTGTGGCTGTGTCTGCCCCCCGCCCCCAGCTCAGTGTGTGGGTGTGCGAGAGGGGGCTCCCTCCTCCCCTCTGCATGCTCCTCACCCCAGCTCTCTTCCTTTGTTGGATCTTTTCATTGAACTCAACTTTTACCCCTCCAGGCATTTATTGAAAATCACTAAGTTTGTGACTGAATCACCCCCACCCTTCCCACTTGCCAGCCACTGTCCTCCATTCAGCTTCCCCCTTACCTGCTGGCCAGGCTCTGCCTGCAGTGCTGCCTGAAGGGCATCAGGTGGTAGTTCATGGCGTCCAGCAGCAGCTTCTGGCAGACGGGGTCGGTGCGCATGAAATCCACCGACTGGACCCGCTCCACCAGCTCCGGGGCCGGAATGAGGGCGAAGCGGAGGCGCTTCATGAGGTCCGGGGCGTATTGCATGCGGGTCTCCCGGTCGTGCTCCAGCCAGAGCACGGACATTTGGAAGAGCGCCAGCTCCGATTCCACAGGGGGAGGCAGCGAGTCGAGCAGGGCGCGCATCTCCTCGAAGTTGAGCAGCAGCACGTCCTCCACCAGGTACTTGTTGGCCAGCTTCTTGGTCTCCTCCAGGCCGTGCAGGGCGGCGATCTTGCACACCTGCTTGTAGTTCTGCACCGAGATCTGGTCGTTGAGGAACTGCACGCACAGCTTGGTGACCTGCGGGATGTGCAGGATCTTGCTGACCGACAGCACCTCCTCCACCGTGTCCAGGGACAGGGTCACGTTGGCCGTGTACAGGTACTCCAGCACCAGGCGCAGCCCGATGGACGAGCAGCCTTGCAACACCAAGTTGTTGATGGCTCTGGGGCTGGCCAGGAGCTTGTCCTCTGGGGAGGAAGAAGGGGTGCCTGGCTCCTCCTGCTGCTGCTCCTTGGGGGGTCCCCCCAGGCCCAGCCCGTCCTGAGCGCCCGGCCCCAGAGCCAGGGGTTGGGGGTTGCCGCCACCGCCGCTGCTGGAGAAGAGGGATCGGAAGTACTGGGAGCAGGAGGCCAGCACGGCCTTGTGGCAGTGGAACTGCTGGCCCTGGGCCGTCAGGGTCACGTCGCAGAAGAGCTGCTTCCTCCACAGCAGGTTGAGGCCATGCAGCAGGTTGTCGCTGTGGCTGGGGTCGAAGGTGGAGGTCCTGTCCCCGGATCTGGACATGGCGAGCAGCCTCAACGCACCTGCCTTTAAACCCTCCTCCAACCTGGGCAAAGGGGGCAGGGGAGGGAAGGGGACAACAATAAACACAGAGCTTTACAGCAGGCCTGGAGCACTCATCATTGCTAGATGTGCATGTTTGCAACGAAAGAGTCTCTCCACTCGGCCGCCCCCTCCCCAGAGCAACGGCCCTAAAGCCATGCACAGCAGCAGCAAGCTGGCGCCGGGTGCACCTGGGGGCTGGAGGCTGCACAAGCTCCTGGGGCCGGTGCCTGGCGCGGGGGCTTTGTCCTCCATGCACGGGGCTTGTGTAACTAGGGAGCAGAAGGAAGCAGAGGGGCAGGGAGGCGCGCGGCTTGGAAAGCCTCCTCCCCCCCCCCCCCCCAGGTCAGCCCAGCCTCGGCGGCTCCCTGCCCAGCCTGTTGCTCTCCCTCCCCTCTGCTGCTCGCGGCTCTACAGCGCCGGGCTCCGCTTAGCCCCGCTGCAGCCCGCGCGCGTTTGTGTGGCCCCCGGGGGAGGGGGGCGCCGCGCGCTGCCCCGCGCTCCCGCCGCTCCACTTGCGCGCTTGGCAGGAGTTGGCAGCCTGGCGCTGGGCAGGCGGAGGGGGGGAGCCGGGGCTTGTCCTGCCCTCTGGTTTCTTCGCCTCTGGGCAGGAGGCGCCGCCGCTTTTAACTCCGCGAACTGTGGGACGTTCGAGTTGGGGGGAGCCCGGGGGGAGCCGCTGGCATCTGCCCGGCTGCCTCCCGCCACTCCCGGAGACGCCCCGCCGCGCCGGGAGGCGCCGCCTGGGGCCGGGGCTCAAGGCGCCGCGTGGGACCCTATACGGCACCTTCGCGGGCTGGAAAGAAGGGGACCGGGGCTGGCCACATCCCGCCTCCGAGAGAGCTGAGCCCGCCACTGCTCTTCCCCCTGCTCGGCGGGACCCTCCCGGGCCCGGCTCCTTCCATTGCAGCGCGGCCGCTCACTCCTCACGAGCACTTGCTTTCCTTATATTTTCCTTATTTACTGGGGGGGGGAGGGAGGTCTCCCGCGCCACTTTCCCTGCCCCGCTCCGGCTGAACCCCACCACCCCCCACTTTGCCTTTCCAGCATGGGTTTAAGAAATCTCCACGAGCCTCTCCCTTTAAGTGGACCCGGTCAATTCTCCCCCGCCCCCCCCCACCACACACACACACACTCTCCTCCTCCTCCTTCTCCCTCCCCTTCTTTCTTTCTCGTTTGCCCATTTCTTGCAATTGGAGTTTATTCTCCAAAGGCGTTTGTTACACAACTCCCCCCCTCCCCGCCAGCACACACACAAATACACCCCGCTCCTCCCCAACAACAAACAAACCAGAAGACACAAGAAAATACACACAGACGGCTAGACACAAGGCCAGAAACTTACCTGCTCCACAACCAGCGGCCAAAGTAAAGGTTCACTTAAGCTCCCCCCCAAAAAAAATCAATTGTCCTTCCTTTTTAAAGGTTTGATCGCTCCTTCCAAAAAAACCCCAACCTTCTGGTTCCCAACTCGGAGCAGTCACTCTTTACAATTTATTTTGTCGTACATCATTTGATCACCATGAATTAGCAACAGCAAGAAAATGTAGGAGAGGGAGAAGGAGAGAGAGAGAAAGAGAGAGAGAGAGCGCTGAGCTTTCTGCAAGAGAAGAAGAAGAAAAAATGTACGTGTGACAAATTATGCTACCAAGAAACAACACATCATTATCCTTGGGCCTGGGGCTCAGTGAGTCGTAACGAGAGTAATAGGAAATCCACGGTTGGGGAGAGAAACGGTCGTGCATGGCCAGTGGAGAGAGACCATACAGGGGGATGGATGCTGGAGAGACTCGCAAAATTATGGCTCAAGGCTATTGTAAAAATTGTCGAGCGTAAATGACTGCGATTTCAAACATCTTTGGAAGAAAGAAGGGGAAAAAGCTATCCCCCCCCCCTCCTCTCTGCCTCCCTCCCTCTCTCCCTCTCTCTCTATAAAGAACCGTCAAGTTTTAGTGCGCATTGCTAATTAGTCAATTTCTCTCTGCCTTCACAGGCTGGCGACTTTGCTGCTGAGCTGAAACTGCTAATTTCTGTGACCAGCTTTTTTCTTAGCTGTGATCTGGATGAATGAGTAGCTGTCTCACAGAGATGACAAAAATAAACTCTAATCCCCCCCAAAATTTCCACTACATCTTTCTCATGCATAGATTTATGATCTTCAAGCGCCCTGTGCAATATGCAAACTTTTTGTGTGTGTGTCTGTGTATATACTGTTCTATTCAGGTTGCACTATATTTGTATTCTGCCTTCCCCCTGGATGGGAAGGAAATAACGTCTGATCTTAATACACAATATATTGTCACTTCTTTTCTCCCCCAACGTTGCATTTATGTTATTGGTTTGACAGGTTACATCCTTCGTCCTTGCATGTGTGATGGGGCTGGGGGTAAGGTAGATAGGAGACGAGGAAAGTGAGGCTAGTGAATGGTATTAGTGGTAAATCGTTCCCTTTACATTTGTTCCCCTGCACTATTCAAGATTTATGATCTTGTTTGAAGGCATATTTTCTCTATCGTTTTGTGTGGTTAGACAACCGTCTCTGAACTTCACTGTCAGCTCTTCAACAGATAAGGGTTCAGAAGTCACATTTTTTTTATTGGAAGATTAGCATATTGTCAGATTTGTCTTTCGGTTTGGAGACTTTGCAATGCAGAAACCTGAATCAAATGGCAGGAAAGCAGCTGCTATTTCACAAACATAACCTTTCAACTTTCTGCCAGATCTGATGCCTTAGGAACGTGCACAGCTCATGGTTTTTTGACTCCTTTGTAGAATTAACAATCGGATGGAGTTCTCTTTTAGGCATTTTGGCTTTTTTCTTACACCAAGGGGCATTTTGGTAGAGGACATGTTCTTCACACTTTATCTCATGATATACTACACCCTCACATTTATAGCTCTGTTCTTCTGGTGTCAAGTCTCCATTCGAGGGGTGTGTGCATGCAGGAAGGTATGTCCTTGAATTAAATGTACATGAAAGGAGACGGAAGAGCACTTTCAGAAAGTTTTAGCTGGTGTGAAATCCATAAGTACCACGCTTTCCAGCTAATAACAGGACTCTTATCATTAAAATAAACACTAATGGTGTTTCCTTGAAAGGCAGCCCTCATTGTCTTTCTCCTTAACTTGCAAAAAGATACCAAGCTGGAAGTCAGATTTCTCAGGATGTGGACAGTCTCATCTTGAAATGCTGGAACTGAAAGAAGCTGGACTGTAACTTCCAGGACAGTTCTCACTTTAACTTGCTTTTTTGGTGACCCAAAAGAAAAATCTACTGTGCCATATCTTTTCAGTTTTTTCCTATCTAAAAGCTCCCTCCTTTTAGAGCAAGAATCTCCTTCCTCCTCTGTACAGTGCTGCCTTCCCTGGATGTAAAGTGTCACTAAATTGTGGTAGATGGGAAGAGCAATTTTTATATCATCTTTATGCTGTTAAACTTTACTATATTACTGCTGTAATGGCTGTAAATAATCCCAGTAGGTTTTTGTATAGTTCTTCATTAAATGATGTGTCACATACTCTTACACGCTATACGCTGCAAAAAGATGTCTTTGAAGGTTTTGACTGACCCAGCCAACATCTTGCAGATTTCTAGCACTAACGTTGAAATGCTTTGCTCAGTGGAAAACACCATGGTTTGTTGTTTTGTTTTTTACTTTGCTACCCAAACCAATATCAAAATGAAGCTTAATCTTATTTCCATAAATGAGCTTTGGCCATTTACGCATTATAAATGTGTAATCTTCTCTCATGCTGTCTGAAGTGGCTCACAAATTGGTTGGATGTTCTGTAATTAGATATCACCAACCCAGTAACAAATGTGAACTCTTAAACCACTATAACAGTCTTAAACCCCACTATAACAGTATGGAGTCACAGATAGTCCCCTTGGGTATTCCAGTCCATCTTGCCTGGGTAGCAAGATAGACAATGTGATAGATGGTCACTTTACACCAAAAATCACAACAATATTCAGGTTACTTCCAGTCCCAAAGGACCGGTTACTTACCTGAGGCCATTTGTACTCAGATTTCAAACCAAAGACAATGTCTGTAGCCAGTCCTGTAATAAACTAACTAAAGATTGATTAACTAGGGAAAAGAAATGAGAGTTTTTTGCAAGGTTAAAACAGGAAACATATACATACAAATGAGTTACATCTTAGATTTAAAAAGATAATATAATCATCTGTAATAAGCAGCTCTGTATATCCTTTAGGATACATAGCATGGGGATCTCTCGCTTATGTTTAGGAATCTTTGCCCCAGTTTCTCCTTGTCAAGAATTTTTATTCCCTTCACCACAGAATCCAAACTGATGGGATGAGTTCATGTGCAGGCCTCTTCTTCCTGGAGAGAGTGAGGAATGCAGTCAACAAGGTTTCTGTCTTTTGATGCTATACAATGCCTCATTTGCCTTCAGTGGTCCATCTTGTATGCAGGACAAGTACTTTCCCTTAATTAATGCTTCTTTTCCTGTTTGGTGAGTTACACAATTAAAGAGGTTTACAATGCAAACACTCAATATAACTTTATACCATGCAATGCAGCTATTGTAAGTAGAATTAATACATGAAGCATCCTACTAGATTTCCATAAAATCTAAACACTGAACATATTCTTAGAACACGAATATCTATTTTTAACTATACTAGCCCACAGAAAAGTCAGACAGATTTCCAGCTATGCATTTGTCAGTGTTCAGTGAAGCCATGGCATGAACTGGCACTTGGTCTGCCAGCGTCATACCTTCAGCAATCAAAGTCTTTGCAAGAGAAAAAACTGAGTTAAACCAAATTGGGTAAAATTTTCAAAAGTCCAGGGGATTTAGGCTCCTAAATGGTGTAGGAGTTTTTAAAGTTATTGTTTGTTTCTTTGGGCAAGACTGCCTCCTCCCATGGAAAATCCTGCACAAGGCAGCAGAGGGAGGAAACTCTGATTCTTGTGGGGTTTCTCCTAAATCTTGAACGAGCCAAACTGCTGACTTGTTTCAAAAAGGGAGGAGGGGGTGTTCTCCTTACCCACTGGAATGAGCAGGGGAGTGGCCATCCAGAACTTACAGATCTCCTGAGAACATCACAGATTTCAGAGAATTTACTGAAGGTCACGCTCATCTACATGCAGGCTCTGAGCTTCCACACTAGCTCCTGAGCCCTCTTGCCAACAACTGGGGAACGCCCCAACCCCACATGGGAGTTGCACAGAATGGAGGGCTCTGCCTCAGGCTGTTAACTTTTCAGCAGATTTGCTGCTGGCTGCTGAAGGGAGGTTAATACATGTTAGCCACCAATCTCTGTTCCTCCATTTCACCTCATTCCTCACACGTGGGTTCTTGAACCCATGGAGGATCCTCTGACAATCTTGTGAAAGGGAAGATCTTGCTGCAGATGCAGCTGAACCCCGCATCACCACCACCTCCCATCAACTGTATGGGAAGGAGGAAATAGATCTTCATGAGCATTAACATGACAAAATAGGGCCCTATCTTTAAACTCCCAATTAACAATAAACTCAGTAACTGACCAGGGTAAATATTTTCAATACAAATTCATTTAAAAATGATTATGGTTTTTAAAATTCCCTGTATATTCTATATTCAATTTGTGGTCAGTTTTTTTTGAATTTTTACATATTTTGTTGCTGTAGTACACTCATGCTGTGATAGACACCATCATAAAGATCAGAAATCAGCAGGTGCTCTTTGCACAGGATCTTAATAAAGAACAAAGGAGAGTATCAATCTGAAACACCTATCTTTTGGTTGTAAAAGCTGGTGGTGGTAACTGAATTTTAGCTTACTTCATTGTTCGATGTTGTAGTCTGATTTAGGGTGTGTTAATAATATTAATTTAATTTCTCAATTTAATTTTTAATTTATTTAATTAATTAATCATACTAATAGTAATTAATTATTAATATTAATAGTATGGGTCTTAGGCTCGCCAATCTGTTTGATCAGAAGATAAAAGTTCTTGTCCCGAATCAGGCTCCACAGAATTTACAAAGGACCCTCAGGGGTATGACAGGAAGCTCACACTGAGACAGATATAGTCATAAAGACTTTTTTATTAAAATCAATGAAATAGTAAGTAAATGGTAAAATGCCCAGAGTTACAAAGTTATAATTGCATTACTGCTATTCAAAAGATACGTATGATAATATAGTATTATATGCAGCAAAGCTTTGGTTAATATACTCACACCCTTCCTTGATAACCTGGTGGTAAGAGACACAGGACCAGCCTTGCAGTTCAGGCTTCTCAATTCTTGATTGAGGGATGCAGTGCTTAGAGGAAACTAATGCTAAGAATTATCAAATCTAATTTAGGGTTTACTTGACTAACTTAAACTTAAAATCAAAACCTAATAAACTAAGAATAAAACGTAGGGAAACCAAGCTTAGCCTAGTTCCCTTGAAACTTAAAGTTTAAGAAGAACAAGTATAGCCTACTAATAGTAGCAGTCATCATACATAGATAGAATAGATAGAGAGAGTGGAGGAAGTAAGTGAGAATAAGTAAGAATACTCTAGCGAGGTGGGTCACCTCTTTTATAGGGCACAAGTGCCGGAAATCCTTCCTCCTATGCCCAAATTTCATTCCTCACATACAAAATGTTAGGGTATGCTTACTCCATAGGCTAGTATGTATGTGCGTATTGATGACATGTACATACACACATAAGTTTCCTTATGGTGTACCTGTTAAGTCTCTGGATACAAATTGAAACCCCCCCTATGCCATTCTTCATTGTCCATCGGTCTAGATAAAAGGTCCTCGACATATGTGTGGATACTTATCTATTAGGTAACAAGCTATAAGTCAACTTTACTTTTCTGGGTAAAAGGTCTTAATATAGATATGCTAACTTTGCCTTAGCTTAACATACAGGATATGGCCTGTAGGTCTCTTGCATTACAGCCAAACTTACTTTAAGTATTTCGTTTATTGTAATAGGTTTATAGATTTATATTAAACTATAAGGGAAATATATATATATATATATATATATATATATATATATGCAAGCAAGCAGGTTAATCCTATAGGCTACAATGTACAGAACTTGCCTGCTGAGCACAATCAGCAACTTGCATCTCTGCCACTATTGCTTTGAAAATGGCAGGACAGACATGACTAGTTGGTAGCACTCAGAAGTATCAACCCCATGTAGATGTGATTTCTCATTATAGGAAACTAAAATTCACCCCCTCCAATCTTAAATAAACAGACAAGATATATCAGTTCTTCAGGGCAGGGATAGTGTCATATCGTATGTTTGGACAGCATCTAGCACAACAGCATGGAAGATGTGTTCTTAGTAATATTACCACTTATTCCAGATAACTTTATATAATACACCACTTTGTGCATTTTTACATGTGAGTTAAATTGTAACTGTGAAAATATATCTGGTATGACACTCCTCACCTGTCTATCTGTATAGACATATTTTTATATGTCTATACACAGACAAACCTTGTTAATCCACTTTCAAATAATGGCACCTTAAAAAATGTATGGAAGGAAGAAGTGTTGTTCAGTGGTTAGAGCAGGGGACTGGCAGTTAGGATATCTGGATTCTATTCTTGACACTGACTCATTGCCTGAACAAAGGTGAATCATTTAATTTTTAGCAGCTCTGTGCTCAGTGTACTCATGTTTAAAATGGATATAATAATACTCTACAGCATTCTACAGGGGTATTATAAGGCTTAGTTAATTTATGTTTGTCAAGTGCTTTGAGATCCTCCAGGAAAAGGTGCTAAACATTATAAATACATATTTAAGTAGCAAAGTATTGTTACTATAACTGAATATATACAGAGCAGAAATTTATTGATAACATATTACAAAGAATCATGATATCAAGTACTCAGTCATGTATTTCTGTGTCTCCAAAGCTCGAATTGAAGTCTAGGGGAGCTGTGGGTGCACCAAAAGGACCGGTTTTGACCCTAAAAGCAGTGAATTGCACAAAAGTCAACCACAAATTTCTCCCCACTTTAGCCTTTAGAGCAAGTCAGACAAAAATTAGTCACTCCTGTGAGATTACACTGATGTGCAATCAAGATGGAGCAAATCAAGTGTTTTAAGTGAATAAAGCTTTTAGAAAACCAATAGTTTTTGAAAAAAAAATTAGATTTATTGCATCTAAAAGAGTTGTCACATATTGTTTTTGGGGCAGAACTCAGAACTGTTAAAGGAAGCAGCTAAGCTTGGGGAAATTACAGTCAAAAGGCAAGGTAGGTTAAGCAAGTCCTTTTGTACAGAGCCATGCTGTAACTAAAACCCTCTAACCATTGCTCCTTTACATGTTGTGTACCAGATGACTGGGAGCTCATACACTCAGGTACATAATATAAGTTTTAGTAATTGCGTCTGCACTATGGCCCCATTTCAGGGAAACATGACTGTGCTTAAGTCTCTTTCTGTTCTGAAAAACATTTAAGTACCTGCCTAACTTTAAGCATATTCTTAAGTGCTTTCCTGAATAAGGCTACTTTCCTGAACTGGAGCCTGTATGTGCATTTACCCAGGACTGATTAAAACTTGCACTGGGCTCATTGTAAAACTGGAGAAGGGATTCTTTAGTGGTATGTGGCAGACAGTCTCTTAATTGGTTGTCCCAAAGTCCCAGGACATATCCCCAGAATATTACAATGTTCTTTCTCAATTGCTTCATTTCCTTATGCAGCTTCATGGTAGGACAGTGCTTATGATGCATGATGAAGGAGGTGCTTGTAGACCAAGGGTAGGCTCTAGAAGTTGTGGAAACAGCTGGATTGCAGTAGTTGTACTTGGAGTGAGTCTTCCTACTCGGATAGTATTTATTTCTTAGATTTAAAGTGGTTCTCAGTCTATTGTTCACAACCCCCAGGGGAATGCTAATAGTAATTTGTGAGGGGATTGCAAACCTGTTTCCATTCCTTATCTCCCAACCTCCACTGACAATGATTTTCAGAGTCAGATGGCAGGAACACCACATAAACAATTGTACCACTTCCCTCAGTGCCTCATTTGAATTGCCTGGCCCCTCCTCTGAGATCTAGCAGAGAATTGGTTGACTGCTGTTTGACTTTTGCGGATATCATGATATAAAATAAAATGTAGCGTTAACTTTGACCACTAAGATATTTATTCATTAACACAGTGATGGGGGCATAAGTTAAACATAAGCATAAAAAACAAAATAAAGAAAATGCAAGTTAAGGCTTATACTCTATCCTTAATTTGTCATATAATTACATGGTCAGCATACTCATCTGACTGCCTTTCCACAGGGCTGTGTTTAAATAGCACAACCTCATTCCATTGGCAAAGGGAGGCGCTCTGTTGACTGAGATTATATATCATTACTTTCCCAGCAGTCTTGAAGCACTGTTAGGCTATGTCTTTATTGCCAATGCTTGTTGAGGTCAACACTATAACCTCACCTGCAGTTCACCTTGACTAGCTATAGTGAGGTAAAAACTACCTGGACCTTGTCTCCACTAGGATTTTACAGTGAGATTGGCAACTCGAGTTGGCTATTTCACTTCAAAAATGCACCTTTTTGTCAATGAAGACATAGTCTTAGTCAATGGCGTACTGAATGAAGGGAGAACATGAGTGGGAGGAGGAAAATAAGTCACTAGTTTGTTAAGATTTTTGTGCCGCTCTCAGAAATGTGGGGGATTAACAAGGAAATTAGCTTTTTTTTTGTCCTGGTGGAGCATTCCACTTTAGGTAAAATGTTCTGTCTTAAAAAAAAATTAGATAGAGAAACAAAATTGCATGGGGGACTGGATGTTTTACGTGATTGATGGTGGATACAGAGACTTTCAAGCTAGGTGGCTGGTTCAAATCTGGCCCAAGTCAGTAGAGACTAAAAGCAATTACAGTCTGATAGCTGACGG
Source organism: Terrapene triunguis (assembly GCF_002925995.2). Taxonomy (NCBI): domain Eukaryota; kingdom Metazoa; phylum Chordata; order Testudines; family Emydidae; genus Terrapene; species Terrapene triunguis. The sequence goes on from NW_020664409.1 coordinate 41,013,162, forward strand.
GGGCCTATGTGAGATGAATTGGTTGTCTAAGTCCAGTTTCTAGTTCACGTAACAGAAAACACGATCACATTTGGCACTAAGTGACATCCTGTTGGAGTATAAATAGAGAGTCCAAGGTCTGATTTGGCATGGAGATTCTACTACCCTCTCATCTTTAGAAGGTGTCCTGCCAGATCTTTGCAATGGTTCCTCACAGGATTCAGTGGGGAATGGAGAATATTTTATACGGCCCTGCTTGTGTTATACCACTGGATACACTTTAGTCTTCAGCATTGCCAGCAATCTGGCATCATTCATAAGCAATGAATTCAGCTAAAAATGAGAACAAAAGCAAACAAAAATGTAAATATTTTAGAATGTAAATTCTGAAAAACATAGATGGTGCATAATAAAATGATACATGCTGTCAGGGCTCTTGCTAATAGTACCAGCGTGTCATCTCATTTTTGATTTGGCTGCCAGAACCACTCAAGTGCACTTGGTGCAGGTTTTCTGACCCACTCCACCTATGAGACAATATTCTTGATCCACAAGACCTTCCCCGATGGCATGTATTTATTTACATATAACAATAAGTAAAACTTCCAAATGCCTTAGGGCTGAGAACTGACACTGGACAAAATGAACTGACTTGTAACTTCAGCCACATACAGCTAACTGAGAGACAACATCTAAGTTCACTGTTGGTGTACAGGTTACAACCCTATTGACTGACATGGAGTTGTGCCCACTCCCAGCAGCTATGAATCTAGCCAATCATATTTTATTGACAGTATAATGGAGAGATAAGAAGAATGAAGAACAGCCCTTTGCTAGGGAATTTCATTTTCTAAATTAGACATATTTTAGTTATAGGAGCCTGTAAAAGTGTTTAAAATGATAAAATGTAAGGATTTCTGTCCTCCTTTATCTTAAGAACAGCTACAAGGATTTACAATGAATATGATTAAAAGCAAATATATATATTGCAGCTGGTTTCAGACTTTGATCTTAGACCTGAATGGATTTTAACTGTTGAGTGACAAACCCTTGAAAATGGAATTAATAATGGAAATTCTGGCATGTTTTTAACTTAAGTGGTGCTGCTATAACACTTATGGCCCTGTACTGCCCTAGGTCTACTCACAGATCTCCTAGTGACAGTTATAGGCTAAAGATACAGCAGTGACCCAAGTTGGAAGTTACAGTTCAACATATCATAAGATTTCATGCAGTAGCTCCGTGGACTAAAATGAATTTACCACATGGAATCTCACAACATATTGTGCGGTAACTCAGAAAATAACTTGGATCACCACTGCACATATATATAATATGCATTAACAGCATTTATAGACACTGATCTATTAAGTCATTTTTGTACAATACCTTCAGACCTTTCGTATGAAGCAGAAAAAAAAAACATCATTAAAGCTATGGTTTGCCAGACAATTACTTTGTCAAATCTCAAGAAATTGCATAATAAATTGTATACATGCATCAAACATGAACAGCAGAGGGGTATAACAAGCTGTGTATTTCCAGTCCACTTGTTCTTTCATCTAAACAGTAGCTTTTGTTTTGAAGAACGAACCCATATTCTTTTCAAAGCCATGCATAAAATGTGCATATACATTTATCTATTAAACTAAGTAGAAATAATTGAAACACTTAATATGCACAGTAATAAAGAAACGCACGAACAACTTCATTATTAATGTCTATTGATTATTTATGTTTTCAAATAGGCAAATGTAGCTACTAATATTTTATCATGTTAGTCTATATGTTCATTTTGGCTTTACCTGTTTATTGGCAAATTTACTATACACATTATGGGGTGTTTTTATTGCTGTACACTCATTTGCTATGTGCATAACTGAGGTCAGTTTACGAACTGACTAGTGTTTACTCAATTTGATTACTATGTAGCACTGCTGAGACTCTTCCCCCTTTGGAAAATTAACTGTACAAGGAAGCCCAGTAAATCTTTACTTAAAAATTCCAAACTTTAGATTGATTTCAGCAGTGGGTCTGTATTGATCTCAAAAGCTTTGCGTTCCTAACTAAAAACTAATCTTTATTTCACCCTTTAGTGACTGCAGCCATAAATATGTTCACTCGTACTGGAGTTTAGTGGATTAATGGTTATTGGAGATTGTGGCTTCCAACTGAGGTTGGTAAACCTTAACCTTTGGAGGACAACATGAAGGCATTTACCCCATGTCATCTATAATAGCTAGGTCCATTTTTGACAGTTACCTGAGTGTTAAAGAGGAGACAGAGCAGGAGATAGGAAATAGAGTGCCAGCAGCTCACTTTAGCTATTAATCACTTATTAGACTGACTACTGTATCTGACTCTTTTTCTGATGCAAAATTATTGAAATGAATCAGTTTGTTTCTTTCATGATACCAGGTAGGAATTTTAAATTTTTTTGAGCACAATATCTTGTAGCCGAATTAGTTAGGTCTTAAAATTAAGACACAACTAATGTGTCTTTTTCTCTCTCATATTTTCACACTATTTGTGAGAGATGCTTTATGCGAGTTAATGCAGCTTCTCTCACTGTGCCTAATAGAGGATTTTTGAAGGCAGCTTGCAGGGAGCTTTACATTATAGTCAACTACAATAAGTTATCACTGAAAACAGAATTATATCAGTTGTTACAAAAACATTAATTGCATTAAAGCTTTAAAGTAAGGTTTATTCCTCAACATCATGTCAATGAGAATGTGTTTAAGCTATGAAGGATCTGGTCCTGCAAACCCTCATTCAAACAACTTATTCTTACTCAAGAAAGTAATTCAATTGAAATCATGTGAGTAGCAATTATTCCTATGAGTAAGGTTTGCTCGGTCAGGACCTAACTTTTCATTAAACGTAATGGTGATAATTGAAAACATAAAATGTTTGTTCACAAGCAAGAAAGAGAAGATTTCAGTGGAATATGGAATGCACAAAATGGTAGATATCTATGACAAAAGTAATGGGCACAATTCAATATTCCTTGCTCAGAAAATATCGATTGACTTCAATGGGAGATTTTCTTGTGAAAGAAGTACTGAACTGGGCCCAAATTCAGTGCAGTGATATAATTTAAATTTAAGTTGGGCAATCTTACAACTCTTACTCCTGCAAGTATTCCCATTTGACTTCAATGGGACTACTCGTGAGAAAAAGTTTGCAAGACTGGATCCTTAGTTTGGAGATGAGTCTTAGACCAGGTCTACACTACCGTGGTAAATCAGTCTAAGTTATGCTACTTCAGCTACATGAATAATGTACCTGAAGTCAATGTAGCTAGAGTGTGTCTACACTGCACTGTGTCAATGGGAGATGCTCTCCCACCAACTTACCTTACTCTTCTCGGGGAGGTGGAGTACAGAAATTGATGGGAGAGTGCTCTCCCATCGATTTAGCACGTCTTCACAAGACCCGCTAAATCGATGCCACTGCATCGATTGCAGCAGCACCAATTTAGCTCCGTAGTGAAGATGTGCCCCTAGTTTACTGTCATTCTTCCTGTCTTTGTCAGTTCTTTTATTTTTGTAAATCATATTCCTGGGAAGGGAGATTGCTTTTGTAATACTAAAGAATTGCAGTTATTGGCAGCTGTTGCAAACAATTCTAGTCAATATAAGTCCCCCGGGACATTTTCCCAATATCAAGGTAATCAGAGCCGGTGGGATATGATCTGGGAACAATTCGTACAACAGATTTCTAATCTTGGACCAAAAATCACAATGCCAGAAGACATGCTGATGGCTTACTATGCCTTGAACTTCTCTCCTAATATCTTCTTGTAAATTTTGCATTTGTTTGGTTTATTGAACTATGTGTAGTGGTTCAAACAAACAAAGATAAGGGGATTATAGGAACACAGAACATCTGGTAGGGGCATCTAGGCTACCCTTATTCAGCAATTTCATTTGTTTTGTGTTTATCCTCACAACGTTATTCCTCTCTCCCTTATTTCCTCGTTTAAAATTGCTGAATAAGTCACCAAGAAAGATTAATAAAACATACATATATGTTGTCACAGGTGTGACCAGAATTCAACTGTATACTGTCCTCACTGAGGGGATTTGTGGAGGCTCCCACAAGCCCCTTGTTAACAGAGCCAACTCGAGGGCTCTGTAAAGGATAGTCTCAGTTTTAATAATAAAGGAAGCCTCTAGCTCTTTCCTTTGCAAAGTTAGCCTTTAAGATGCAAACCGACTGCAGAGAGTGGAAGGAACATGCTGCTGCACTCCACTTCTATAGCAGGAGGCTGTGGGCACTAAATCTCTCTCACACACACACACAATTTAGGTATGAGCCAGCTAAATTTCTGGGCTATCCTAAAAAATCAGCTCACTAATCTTCACTTAAAGCCTTATGCCCGGTGTATAGTGGTGCAATAATCAGAACAGACAGAAATTGGTTACATTTGGGAGTGAGACAGCAAAAAACTGTTTTACAACTCACCCCAAAGTGCTGAGGCCAATCCTACTTGTTAAAATGTTCAGCCCCTCTCTGAATGCGCATTATTGATAAAACTGTGCAAGCTGCTGGACGGGGAACTCTCTTCTTGCCTCTCCCGCTACTACCTCCAGGTATGCATGTGGGGGAGACACCTCATAAGCTATGTCTGCACTTATGGTGGTGTGTAGCATATATACACTGCACACTCCCCTAGCATTGGTACAAACAGCACTGCAGACGGTGAGGCACTGCTTAGGTGAGTGGAATAAAGACACGTTGGAACCTTACTAGTCCTCTCAACACCTCCTCTGCAGCCCTCCACTCCAGCAGCACACAAGGAGCAGCTGGAGAAGAAATGGAGCCAAGTTGTTGCTGCAGTCAATGGGAATCCTGTAGCCATGGTAGCCCATCTGTACTTCCACCAGAATTTGTCTGCTCAGCCCCAGTCTGCAGAAAGAAAAGCCTGTCCGCCTATGCACCACGCAGGAGAGATCCCCTAGTATGATCCTGAGGATACCCAGTCCCCACTTTTGACATCAGTTGGAGAGAGCTTCAGCACTCAAGTGAAAACTGCCAACTCATGAATCCAAGGTGACCTGTTCTCACTCTCCACTTGACCATCACACAGCCAGAGTCTTCAGCATGACTAGCCTGCCACCACTGCTTATTGCAAAAATCACAAGACACTTGCATGCCAATTCTGCTCCTGCAGCTTTGAAGAACAGCTGCCTAGAAGGGAAATCAGTTCACAGACTCATACATTTTAAGGCCAGAAGGGACCATCATGATTATCTAGTCTGACGTCCTGCACATTGCAGGCCACAGAATCTTACCCACCCACTCCTGTAATAGACTGACTGACTTTGGCTGAATTAGTGAAGTCCTCAAATCATGATTTAAAGACTTCAGAGAATCCACCACGTACACTAGGTTAAACCTGCAAGTGTCCCGTGCCCTATGCTGCAGAGGAAGGGAAAAAATCCCCAGTGTCTTTGCCAATCTGATCCGGGGCGAAAATCCTTCCCAACCCCAAATGTGGCAATCAGTTAGACCCTGAGCATGTGGACAAGACCCATCAGCCAGACACCTGGGAGCCTGAATGAGTTATTGGGGATGGGAAAGCACAATGGATCAGAGAGGTGGATCACAGGTGGGTTGGGTGAAGAGTGTGAAATTGATGTTTTTTTGAGGAAAAAGAGTATGGAATTGGTACATTTTTAGAGTGCGGAGAAAAAAGAGGAGATAATTTTGTCCAGGTAACATCATGTGTATCACTGAGCGAGGCAGAAAATTTTGTGGGAGCCTCTTGTTAAAACTGTGGCAGCACATCACTCATTGTATTCTAGCCAAGATCTAAGTGGTGTCACGTACAGTAATAATGCCACCTCCTTTGAGAATGCAACACAGCTTAGAGTATTATAGGCAAAATACAAAGAAATTAAAAATGACCAAATTATTTTACATGGGCTTGATGTGCATTGAGCAGCAACAAAATTGATTTGATCAACTGAAATAGCTGCTTCTAAGCTAATATGATTTATTGAGTTAAAAATCCTCTTTTTCACATTGCTTAAATCTGGATCTACATGATGACAAATCCAAACGTGCCATTTAAGTTTATCATGTAAATAATAATGAGTTTTCAAAATTAGAATGCAGATCAAAATAGGTCTTTAAATTGCAATGGTCTCTTGGGTCAAAAATGCACTTATTGAATAGTTCACAAATATGAACTGTTTAGATTGTGAGCTCCTATTTATTAAGGCCCATGTGAGTAACTTACATATTTGAGTAGTACTGTTGAACTCAGTGGGACTACTCAGATGTGTAAAGTTACTTACAGGCATAAGTGCTTGCAGTGCTTAGCTTGTTAGCGGCTCAGTCCAGGGACTAATTTTTCTTGTACAGTACCAAGCACTTTATCAACACTTAGACTATATTATTTATTATCAGGAAAATAATATTTCTACCAAAACCACATGCAATGTGATATTTTTAATTTTGTTTTTTTAATGCAGTATTTTACTGCAGAAAATGTAAGCAAAATGATTAGGGACAAATTTTTAGGTGTGGGCTGGTGAGTGCACCTTTAAAAATGATGGGCCCCACTCACTGCACCTGGATTTGCATCCCTAAATCAGCAAATAACAACTTGCCAATTTGTATGGACAAAATTTGCATGCAGAAATGTGAGATTCTGTGGGAGTACTGGTTGCTCCCAGGCTTGACATTTTGGCCCTAAGTTATTCTTCTAATTGTTCAGCAGAAGGAAAATGTTTTCCTCTTTGACACTGTTCTCACAAACAAAAGGACTGAACCTGCAGTGAGTCCATGGGTAAAACTCAGCCCTGTGCAGAGGGCCAACACAAAATCTCTGTACCATTTAAGTCCCACAACCTCTCAAAAAAGCCAAAATAGCCCTATTTTGAGGGCTTAAGTGGGGTTCAAGTGGCCCATAGGCCTTGTACTGGCCCTCTGTGACAAGACAAGGTGTAAAAATAACCAAAGTCCAACTATTTGAAGGACAAAAGAAATAATCAAGGGCAGATTAGGGAAAATCAGCATCTTTCCCCACTCTGCACCCATCTCATTCTATATAGACAGAATCCATCTCTTCCTACTTCCTTTGAGTTAATTGTAACTTGCATTGAGTAGTATCATGGCGAGAGGCATAAAAAGCAGCGACAGTAATAGTGCTCAAGGGGAATTAGCAGCTCTACTGCAGAACAGAAATCTCTGAGTAAATGTCCTGGCAATAACTGAGCCAGTTTGATACCAGTCAAAGTCCACACAAAAAATACCCCTCTTATAGTACTGTCAAGAATTTGAGTCTGGTAAGCCTCAGGGCACAATGGGAGCCCATTTATAGTGTTCAGCATTTAGCTGATTTTTTCTTTATTTAGGTTTTTAATAGTTATTTTTTGTTTTGGCAGATAAATACTCATGGCCAAATAGTGCTCTTGCAGCATTGGCACCTGTAGGGGGCAATGTAGAGTCCCCCATCTAGACCCTGGGGGAGCACCAGCAGGTATTATGCTTCAAAGAGAAGAGTGGGCATCGTGTCTTTCAGATGGGGATCTAAAACTGTAGTAAGAACATCTTTCAGTGATTTACTTAAACTTTATTCAAGAGTTCTCTTTCCTGATGGCTAAAGTGCTGCTTGTAGAATGCACTGCAACATCATCAGTCATTTCACGCTGTACCCTATATTTTTTTTCCTCTAGGCAAACGAAAGTGATGCTATCATAATTAGGACAATATCATGGCAATTATCTCAGTGACAGAACCCGTGATTTTGAGGTTTTTAGTTCTCATAAGACACATTTATATAAAGATGGGTCTGAACCAAAACCCTAGATACAAACAGCTCACAGTTATAGGGAAAATCAGAGCTGAGAATGAATGTTGTGGCTGGCCCCTAGCACAATAATAGGCTGACAGTAAATACAGGATCCAAACACTGGAGAAGTTAAGATCTAGAACCAAATTTTACAGCTCAAGGTCTGAATTAATTTGGTCAGACTGGCTGTGTTCAGGGTACCTCATCTTTGCAATGCAGTGGAGATGCTAGCTGGCGCCTTGGAAAGGCTGTACTTTGTCCTCTTGAACACAGCGAAGATATTGGCAGGCTTTGTAGACCCACTGGAGAGTCTGTGCCCATTTGTCTGTGTTTCCTTTCCCCCATGTAAGGAGGTGAAGACATTCTGCTGATCCCCACAGGTCTCTCCGGTGAGAATGAAGACATCCAAGCCAGTCCCTGCAAGGCAATGTAGACATCCCACAGTGAAGATGGGTTTACCCAAAGAAAGGAAGGCCCAGGAATCAGTACTGAACATACATACTAGAAAAGGTAGGGAGAAAAAAAAACCAGGATCTGTCACAAATGTTAATTAAATTTATGATTGAATCAAAATTTACTCTGATTCACCATTAACATTTTTCCAAACAAACTCAAATTGTTGCTCACTAGTTGGTCTTCTTCAAAATGTTTATGGAAAATAAATAGACTTTCTCTAAGATTCCATTGAGAAGGTATCAGATATGGAGAGCTCCCTTCCCCCATCACCCTTCTGCACCACAGCAAAGACTTAATGATTTACATTGTTTGAAGCAGGGCCGGCTCTGGCTTTTTGGCCGCCCCAAGCGAAAAAAAAA
>NW_020664409.1:41021862-41050122 GCF_002925995.2 Terrapene triunguis
GGGGGGGGGGGGGGGGGGGGGGAGCGGGCGGGAGAGAGAGAGAAGGGGGCAGCCAGGGTTACAGTAGGGGCGCTGCCACGCGGCCCCTCCCATTGCGCTGCCTCCTGCCGCCTGCCGCGAGGGCTCCGCTCCGGTCGGCGGGGAGGGAAGGAAGAGGACTGCCCTGCAGGGCGCTCTGGTTCTCCGCGCTGCCACCCCCTACAGGGCGGCCGGAGCGGAACAAGAACAACAACAAAAAAAAGCGGCCGTGCTGCCCTAGGATTGGGCGGAATGCCGCCTCCAACAATCTGCCGCCCCAAGCACCAGCTTGCTCAGCTGGTGCCTGGAGCCGGCCCTGGTTTGAAGAGTCATTCAAGCAATTCCACCTGGTCAGTAGCACAGGGTACTTCGCATATGAGCTGGTGCAAGAGACATTTTGCAGCTAAAGCTCTCAGGTTGTGTTAAGAGCTACACAGGAATGACCGAAGTGACTGCAGACTCTCAGTGCAATGACCTGCATGTTTTGTGCATTTTTTGTGACTGTCTGGAAAATTATATAGAATTAAATTAAGGCAGCATGCAAAATGAACATGCAGCACATCACCACAGTCTCCATCCTTAACGGCATATGCTACGTAGCTCTCCATTATCAGATGAAAGAAACTCAGGAGACAGAGATCAAAGGGTTTGCTTTCCAGTGATCTTGTCATGCAGCTTCTTAAATGATAATGTAAAGGTTTTAAAAAACATTTAGCATAATTTCTACTAAGTGTCACAGCCTAGTGAACCATTAAAAGTGAACTAGTTCATTGAACCGAACTGAAGTGAACAGATGGAATTCCACCCTCAGTATGCTTGAGAGACTCCATGAACAATACAAAGTCTTCTTTTAAATCTCCTCCTCTGAGCTCGTTACCAGTGCAAATATGTGGTGGGCCCTACAGTCACAAAGGCTGTGGCTCTCTCCTCTAGTAAGCCATGCTGTACTGTATGGTTTTTTAAAAATGTACCTTAATTTAGTTTTGCCTTTTCTCTTTGTTTCTCAGATGAATGTGATGGCTGGAAAAGAGGGTGGACACCCTGATTTCAGCTTGCCGGAGCTTTTTGCCTTACCATCAATCCCATTTTCTCCAGATTTCACTTAAAAACAAAACAAAGCGTTGTCCTTGGGAACAGATATTTGTGCCCCTGCAGTTATGAAATTCTACAGGGGTATGTGCTTAGGTACAGTTGCCGTATTTGTGCTCTTGTGCTCTCTTCTTTACACTCTCTTTCCTGCTACCCTGCATAATAGACAAATAATGCTGCACAGGTATGCGTGACCTTGCTCGCTCCCCACCCCCCTTTTTTAAGAGCTGTTTACGAGTTAATCTTCATGGAAATTCGGATCTTTATCGCAGGGCTGAAATTTCCACAGAGTTCGTGATTTTGTGAACAGAGTGTGAGCCATCTCCTCAGGCCAGTTTACAGTAAAGGCCAGTAGGGTGCCTCTAAGCTTCAGCAGGCCATGTAAATCAGTTACGCAGTAGTCCTAAGGATAATCAGCCTGGTGTAGAGGAGAGAATCTGTACCCACTCTGTAGCTGGGAGGTGCGGAGTTGCTCAGGGGACAGAGAAATCATGCAATATGCTCCTGTTCCCCCAGAAGCAGCCCTCTCCCCACAATCCAGCGTGGATCGCAGGGGTTACTCCGGGATTAGGGCTGCAGTTACAGCTGCACAGGTGACTCACAAGGGAAAGACATAGCATCCTTTCCCCCTCAGACAACATGTACCTTTACTGGAGTGCTGTGGTTGCTGAGGGAGTGGGGGGTTGTCTTCTCCCATTTCCATTCCTCAGGGTCACAGGTGGATTTTCAGCTTGATGAGCTCTATGCCTCCCCTGAGGTCATCTTAAGGGGCTTGACTGCCATATGTAAAGTGGCCAGGCTAGCTGGAGTCATGGATTCTGCCCTGAGGAGAGACTGGGTGGCTGATACCTGGCCACATAAGAAGAAGATTACTCCTCCTCAGGATATGTGCTGCCTTCCAGAGCCTAGACTAGCTGAAAAGGTTCTCAGGTCTCCTTGCTGAGGACAGTAGTAAACCTAATTTTTGCCCAGATTCATTTTCACAGCACACAGTTTGAAGAACAACAGCTTTCACCTTTCTCCTCAGAACCATATACCCTAACGAATTATGTTTCTGAGGATCGATAGGTTAGCGGTCTGAGTCTTCTCTCACCTTCACCAGGTTTACACTGGTGTAACTCAGCTGACTTCAGTGTTATTCCCAATTCACACCAGTGCAAGTGAGATCAGAATCTGGCATTTTGAATCTGTTCCTTTGCATTTAAAATATTACTCACCCATAAGAGATCTCTTCCAAAGCCCATTACATTGTGAAAATGTAAATTAACCTTCTTCGATGTGCATCTCCACGTCGTTTCAGCATTTCAGGCTTGTGTTCTTTAGTTACAGAGTCTGCTACATTTTCAAAGATCACGCTAGCCATTTTCATCAGCTCGGTGGCATTCTGAAAGTGCATGTTAAGAATCAACATTTATAAACTGGTAACTGTAGTTTTAAAGAAAGGTTTTTAATTACAATAGATAATTTTAAGTCTTCTGTTATGTTGTCTGTGAACCACTAATACAGGAAACCAGTGTATGAGAATCTAGCCCATTTTCTCTCCAGCTTTAATACTGGTTGAAAATCAGGAGAAGAATTTTACATAAATTGTAGCGGTAGGCTCAAACTGAAATTTGGGATACAAACTCCTAAGGACTGTGGGGCAGTTTGAATCTGAAATTTGCAACTCAGGCCTATTTCTATAATGGACTGAACTGGACTCCCAAATTTAAACACCTGTGAACTTTGGGGAAGTTTGGACCAAAGCTTCATTGCCCAAGGCTAAATTCTGCCACACGCTGCCCCAGGATAGCGCTGAAGGAGGGGTGGAGAACCTCTTTCCCCCACACAAGCAGCAAGACAGAATCTTTCTCATATAGTTCAGGGCATTAGCAGAGACTGCCAGCAAGACAACACATTCCTAAGGGGGCAGGAGCTGCTGGTTATTCAGGCACGCTTAGCCCTTCCCCCATTTGGCTAGAGCGTGTGCTGCAGTCAGCAGCAAGCTCTAGCCAAGGGCACACTGCTTCTCCAAAAAGCAGCAAAATACTCTCCTCAGCACATTCTCCTTGCCTACCATAAGATGTCTTGCCTTTGCTGACAGAAGTCTCATCCTTTGCAAAGGATTCATTTGGCATTACTTTGGTCTCCTTCCTTTCACTGACCAGGGTAGGATTTAGCCCTACAATTCTTCTAGCTGTCAAGCCAGTAGTAAAACAGAATGGAAATTAGGCTCCCAAGTGTCTTTCTGGTATCACAAATTGTGTCATTTTGGAGAAAGATGGCTTGCACCAACAGTCAGCCCAGAAATGACACTTGCAATTAAAAATCTGAATAGTTTATATGCAGCAAGACATGCTTCTCACCTAGGGGACTTTCAGATTGCTACAATGAACAGAAATGGCCACAGTCTACCACTGAGTCTCACACGCTCTTATCAGGCCATTTCTAAACATTCTAAATACTTCCTCCACGAGATGGTGGTCAGCTTCCAGTGGCAAAGGTATTGTTGCCCTGGATACTGGCAGATGCTTGTCTCAGTAAGTGCCCAATCCTGTAACCCTACTCATGTGAAAGTAACAATGGTTCAAGGATGGGTCCCTTCAGTTGTAGACACAGACAGGAAAGAGTGTTCTCTGATTCATTATCATCTTCCTTTCTTTTTTTCCTTTCACCATTTACATTGCATGCATATACTTCAGAAACTTGGCTTCAGTCTTGATTGAAATATTTAATGAATATTATTCATTATTGATATTCTCATGATGTTGTTTTCATTCATTTTAAATCTGCCAAACCTTCCCATTTTTCAAGGATGCCTGGCCTTTTAAATAAGGGAAGCCTTCTGATACTTTTATTATATCTTTTTTGGACCTCACTGGCTTGTTGCTATTATCATTTTGATTAAGGCAAAATGAATAACAATGTCAGACTCTCTATTTCTTAAATACCTCATACTTTGTCATTATTGTCCACAGTTGATACCAATCAACTTTCTTCAACTCATTCCACTCGCAATATTGATGTGCGTCTATAACCATTCACAAATATTCCCAGAAGTGTTTCCAATCTGGTGATATTATGATAACTTAGCCCTAAGGGCTTATTAGCTTCCATGTTATTCATTTCACCTAGTTTCATTTCCTTGGACTAAGTCCAGAATAGCCCCTGGTCTTGTTGATTACTCCTCAAACTGAAGATGCAGTTCTGTACACCACACTTAGAAACATGCATCCATCCTTAATGACTTCACTACTGCTATACCCATCAGTGTCAGGGTAATTGAAATTCCACTATAGTCACTGCCTCTGTCTGTTTACAGCTTACTCCTTATCTATATAAGCATTTCCCAATCAACAATTTTGTTTTACCACGTCCCGGGTCCAGCTCAGTTTCTTTGTGATTGTTTTATACCACGTTAAAATGTCCTTATTCATGCTCTGCCTCTCTCAGATTTTTGGTAAGTTAAATGAAAAAATAGCATTATGAGGCTCATATTATCTGATGTTGCCCCCCCAGTTAGGATTAGAGTAAGTGCTCATCTTAGGACACTTGCCAAGTATACAATGAGTGGTTGCTCATGTCTAAAAGAAAATGGAGGGAAAAAAAAATAAGGGGGGCAAAGGGAGGGAAGCTGTTCCAAATATACAAGTCATATGTGGTCTCTTTTCTACACAGTTTTCTTAGAAAATTAGGTGGGTAGATTAAAGTTGCAACTTGGGTTGCTTTAAATCACACAACCTGCATTTGCTGAGGAAGGCACCAGGGGTCTTATTGACTCTGGGAGCATTACAGGGTCATATTTCACATAGCATAACTGATCTTGAACAGTTTCTCCAATTTATTAGGCACAAACAGGCTTTAAGAAGCCAGTGTGTCATTTTTAACCTAAGCAGTTTTTCCTTAAATAAAACTTTGAGTTAGATTCTCCTCCTTATATTGTAACTCTGGGTATGGTTGTAGGTTTTTTTGCATTCATTTAAAAAAATTCCTGTCAAGATTTTAGTGTTCGAGAGCAGTGACTCTCAGCTTTTTCCATACCAGGACCCAACTGGGACTTGCCTCTTCTTGAGCAATTTAGGAAAGACAGAATGGTCACAAGCTCCTGACACCTGTTTTTGTGTGCCAGTTAAGAAGCCCTTCTTTAGAGCAAGGATTGAGACAGTTGGACAGATTATTTGGCCTTTATTTGAAGATCCAAAACATATCTTTGCCCCTTGTCTTAAAAATGTGCATCAGCATCAGCAGCTGTGGTGATTACTTCTTTCGGGGAGCCACAAGTTACAGAATTGAAAGTATCCACACAAGTGGTTTGTGACAGCTCAACCACCCGTTTCCTATTGGAAAAATCCAAAAAGTTCTTGTGAATCACACGTTAGGAAGGGTACAGCACTCTGTACAAGCAGTTGCAAAGGTATCAGTCACCGTAGTATCCAGGGTAGATTTTCAAAGCAGCCTAAAAGATTTAGAGACATGGATTTTCAAGCAAGGCGTTTAAACCAAATAGCGAGTAACAAGTGCAAATTCCAAACTCATACACAGAGAGGCAACTCTCATTACATTCAGAGACAGTTTAACCCATGTATTGGAGGGCAAACATGGGCCCTTAATTGTATTTAATAAATGAATTAGCTCTGCACTCCTTCTTGTCTGGATTCAAAGTACTATTCCCTAATGTGTGATGCACATTGAGTGCTTGGGTTATTGGGCGATGAGTGGTAGGAATGTCACAGTAAACGTGTGATGAAGCTCTGAATTCTGCGACTACTGGATCCCATAGAGATTTAGTCTCCACACCTTCTGGTGCTGATGCTATTTTGCACTCTTGAGAGATTTCAGAGGGAGCTGTGTCTATGGATAAGAGAGCAGAACTGGGCATATAAGATGTATGCCTCCCACACTCATTTTGAAACCTGTACAGTCACAGTCTTTGAGATCTGTTGAGCTCAGTCTGCTTCAACAGATGGGCCTGGGAAGCACACGCACAGGTAGCTTGCAGATCAGGCCTTTTATCCTTAGTGTTAGGATTTATATATTGTAAATCCAAAAACTATGTTCAAGGCCTTGTAGAAACACTAGCATGCATTGTGGTAGTGAACAGAAATGACCTTTTGTATGGCCAAGGTAACAGGCAGATTTGCCATGATAACAACCAATAAAAATGTTGATACAGGAAGAACTTCTTTAGTCTTCCAAATGGAGTAGCCTTTTGATTCTGTGAGGTGCCGAACACCTATCTTCCATTCACTTAACTGGAAATGAGGATGCCCATTACTTAGAAGACTGGGTCCTTATAGCTGGTGAAATGTTTCTTTTGTTTCAGAATTTTTCCTAGCACTCCATGGAGTAAAATGTACCTGGCAGATATTTCCAGTAAACAGCTAATGCCACTGTATTTTCTTAATGCCTTAGCATCACTTGAAGTTATTCGTGAAAGAATTACGACACTCATTCAATTTCCATATGTTTTCCAGTAAAATGTAATATTGTAAGTAACCTTACAGTTTAGGCATTGCCCGTTCTGCAGTGCATGTCTAGTGTTTATTTCAGTGTCTGTCAGAGACCCAGGGTTAAAACTATTGGAGGTCCAGATGACATCTGGCTTCTCAGCTCCTCCAGAATATTGGCTGCAGTGTTTATCAGTGCATTATTCATCAAAACTGATGATGCAAAGTACAACATGCTGTCTGCAGCTCAGGGTATGAGTGGAAAGAAGTTGGCAGAAATGCCTAGTGTTCTGTGAGCAGCATGTAATCAATAGTCTGGGTGCTTGTTCACTTTATGTTGATGACTATTCCCTCTGGTACATCTTTGTATGTTTTTGGGTTCACTGTACTACCAGCTGTGTGATTTTTCTCTCTCTCTTCTTGCTACCAGCCATGATAGATAGAGCAGAAGGGAGCCAACCTTTTGTCAAGGGGGTTTTATATCAAAGGAACTAGTTACACAGAACGTGGCAATGAGAATGGAGGAAAAATATTTAGTCAAGAATTTCTAAGAGTACTTGATATTTAAAATAAAAATCAAAGAAAGAAAATAAATGTAATGTTGGCTAAAATATTATTGTCTTCCAGCTAAATTCTGCTCTGAGACTAACATAAATCCAGCATGACTCCACAGATTTCAGTAAAGTTACTCCCAATTTATACCAGTGTAACAGATCAGAATTTGAACTTTTATAGTTAAATTTTAACTGAAATACCAGAACTTGCAAAACATGTCAGATTGTGAGCTGGGGTAAAATGGCATGCTTCCATTAAAGTCAATGGAGCCATGCTGATATACACCAGCTGATGATCTGGCCCATTATCTCCCACCACACACACACACACACACACACACACACACACAAAATGAGGCGTTGCTTACATTTTTCACCCTTAAATCTGATGTTAATTTGATGCTTATGAAACTGAAGAATTATGCTAGCCAGGACTTATTAGCAACGCATATTGCAAACAATGACTTTGTACTAGCTTTTTTGCCAGTGTACCTCTGTTGATTAACAGACTCCTGTTATTCCAGTTCTATGCAAACATGGACAAACAGCAGACAAGAATGGGTCCAAAAGACTCTTTTGTTTGTGACTAAAGCCGAGCATCACCCTCCAAAATCATTAATTTGAAACATGGAGCCAAATAGTCTATACAAATAAGAAACAAAGAGACAAATCTTACCTTCTCATTCAATTGCTCTTCTCAAAGAAGGGGCATGGCTGCTGATTCTTTACAGGTGGGTCAGGTCCCCACTGCTGATTGCATAGAGGCAGCTAGAGTTGTGGATCTAGGTGAGCTGTGGAAGTCAGGACCCCAATCCATCTATTCTCTAACATTCTTCCAAAAATACTGATGATTAAACCACCTACAAACATGGAACATTATCAGAACAGTTTATGAGTGGTGAGTTAACCCTGGATTGACATTCAGCTGGGTTAATATATTTCTGATACTTAGACATAGCCCTTGGACAATTGGATTCTGTGACTTAACAAACAAACAAACAAACAAACAAACAAACAAACAAACAAACAAACAAACATTGATACTGATGCCAGACCCCTATTCTAGCAGAACCAGGAAGTTTGTGTGAGCAAAAGTGTGTACTTTTTCTGACCGCAGAATCACAGCTGATTTAGAGAACTGCTCTCATCACTTCAGTCAAAGCAGTCCTTTGCTTTGTATACTTCATTGATATAGTTACATATTCAGGTCAAGATAATTACCGTATAGGCTTGCTGACCCCACATGCACTAGTTCACAAGGAGAGCTTTCCAATTTCTAACCTGTTCCATTCTTTGCAAGTGTATTTTGATTGCCCTGCCTTAAGGCTTTGGTGTGATTATTTTTTTTCTTTCTGGTGCTTGGGCTTTGGGCAATATTTTGGGATCTGTGAAAAACTGAACACTTGGTCATCAATTCTTTCAACGTTGTCACTTCATCCTCGATAAATAGACAATACTGGAGCTTTATTGACTAAACTCCCAGCTTGAAAGCCCTGAGCTGATGCAATAACCACTAGGAAGTTACCTTAGAGGTCAAGAAATACACAGATATAGACCTGAAGGCCTGTAGTAACAGACTGATGTCCTGGATTGGGCAGCTGAAGATTTTTCACTTGCTGCAGTTTCTCCTGTGCTTTGAGGAAACAAACTAACATGGGTTGGTTGGATAGGAAGGTTTCTTAGAACAGAGAACAGAGATTTCTGAGAACAGAGTATTGAGATTAGGGTGGAAATTTGTACTTTTGAAGGGTCTGTACAATAGGCTAATGGACAGGGTGCTTCTCTGAGGAGTAATGAAATTGATGAATAAGAGGGAAGAAAAAAAGGCACTCTCATCCCCTTCTCAAAATGGAAATCCAGGACACTTTACAGTAAATGACAAAGTGGGAAAAAACAGTGTTTATCCTTCCCTGACCCTCCTGCGGCTCTCTCCTAGTCTCAGCCTCTCTCCATCTAATCTAGTTTTTACCATAGCATCACCCTCAGACACATCTAATCAATTCACCCACAATCTCCTTCACAGTCTGACTCCATTTCCCCCTGTACTCGATCCAACGCAACCCATCCTCACCTCCTGGCTTGGAATCTCCCCAAGCCCTCTCAGTTTCCTTTAGCCAACAACCCCCACTTGCTAAGAAACACATCCTCACCTCAGACCTACGCTCCAGGTGGAGAATCCCTCCTCCTCCCTAACATCCCCACAGCTCACAATCACTCTCATCTCTGAATCTTCTCTCAGCTGACACTTCTCCACACACACAAGCCCTCCAAGCTAAAAAAGCCTAAGTGAAAACTGAGCAAGGATTTGGCCCTTAGGATATATTGGTATATAATACAGCATATCCTGTGTGGAAAACAACATAAACCAGAATGATTTCATATAAACATGTTAGTATTGATGTGCCTTACTGTCAATACTAACATGAGTATTTTGGACAGTAAAACAGAATCATTCTCACTATCACAAACCCTTAAAGACTATTAAGTAATGTAATATGTGGATATAATTCCACATCAGGGCCAAGATTTTCATAAGCTACTCGTGATTCTGAGTGCCTCAATTATTGAAAGTACTGAGCATTCACTCTCTGAAAATCAGGCCCCTTTAAGGTGTCTCAAGATGGACATCAAAAAATTTGAGGTACTCAAAATCACTCGTTACTTTTGAAAATCTTGGCCTAGGATTTTGAGGAGAAATTACTTAATTTCCACACTTGTGTATGATGTTTCCAGAACCCCTCAATATGGTTAGACAGCCTAATATAGAAGACTGGGTACCTAAAAGGTTGTTACAAGGAGGAGAGAGAAAAATTGTTCTTCTTAATGGCTGAGGATAGGACAAGAAGCAATGGGCTGAAATTGCAGCAAGGGAAGTTTAGGTTGGACATCAGGAAAAACTTCCTGTCAGGGTGGTTAAGCACTGGAATAAATTGTCTAGGGAGGTGGTGGAATCTCCATCATTGGAGATTTTTAAGGGCAGGTTAGACAAACACCTGTCAGGGATGGTCTAGATAATACTTAGTCCTGCCATGAGTGCAAGGGATTGGACTAGATGACCTCTCGAGTCCTATGATTCTATGATTAATACTGCTATATAGCTAAAGTTCCAATATCAATCTGCAAAAATGATACTTTTGAAAGGCTGGTATTTTGCTGTCATAGCCATAAAATGAGTCTGGAAGAAAACTGAGCTTGTGACATTCTTAACCAATAAGACTGGATTATACAATTAAAAAAAATCAGTTGTACACTGATTGGCTAAGTCAGTGACAAAGACCTGAAATCCAATTGTAAGATATTATGGGTTTGTTTGTTTTTCTATAACATCATATCTAAAAATTAGGTGTTTATACAATATATGCAAAAGCAAAAAGATATAACCTAATCTATATTTTGATTCACCAGATATAAATACCAGGACATGGTGACTGGATAATCAGGGAATTGGTAAGGGAATATCGGGCCTCTTATTTTCAGGGTCAAACACAAATTCCCCTGGAGACAAATAGCTGTTATGGATATAATGGCTAACAGACATGGAAAAACAGTTAGAATATTTAAAGTGCATGCACAGGTATTTGCAGGGGCATGTACAAGTGTGCACAGTTTCATGTATACACAAGCTGGGGCGAGAGGCCCAGATAAAACTTTAGCCCTAAATATTGATTATTTTCATGGTTGTTAAATCATTATTAAAGCAGGCTAGAAGCAGGTTTGTATTCTGTTGACTGCTAGCACTGCCAGTGTAACAAATGATATCATTTTCTAACAATATAGATGTTTCCAGCACTAGATTCAGCAAAGCCAAATGGAATTGGCAACTTTAAAAAAATACATTTCACTGTTTAATCCTAGTGACAAGTTCTTCTTGCCCTGTATTTTTTGCTCCTGGGCTCACGAATATGGCTACAGTTTTCTTTTAACCTAGAGACATAGGCAGCTCAAAGAAAGCGTGGCATTGTACAGGTTGTTCAAGCATACACAGGGTTGAATTCCACCCTTTCAAACTGATTCAGTCCAGTGAGCTGGATCCCTTTTAATGTTTCACTAATGCTATGATGACCTAAATTACAGTATACATGTTTTCAAAAATATTTTTGATTCCTCTGTATAAAAGTACTGTACACACAGAGGCGTAGGCAGGAAACTTTAAACACTCTTTTTAAATATCAGCCTGCCCCAGAAGCATAAACTCCCAAGCCTCCCTTTGGCTACTATGAAACAAAAAAGGTTTGCATAGCAGATATTTACTGGGCTTGTGGTATTGGATAAGATGCTCAACATTTCCTCTCCTAAACTTCTATGTGGTAGCAATGTGTTGTTACATAGCTACAGTGCTCTATACCAGAAATAGATGCATTTTTGTGGCAGATGAGGTGATTCTCATGTACAGCTTGAAAGTACTGTAGGATCCTTTCAGATGAAAGGTGCAAGATTTTTTTTTTAAAAAAGCGTAGTAGTGGCGTTGTTCTCTCCCCTTTACTTTTATTAAGTAAATGATGGAATGTTTGGCCACTACTGTAAAGATGGGGACTCTTCCAATGTCATACATTGCATTGTGGTAATTTAGGGATAGCTCAGTGGTTTGAGCATTGGCCTGCTAAATCCAGGGTTGTGAGTTCAATCCTTGAGGAGGCCATTTAGGGAACTGGGGTAAAAATCTGTCTGGGGATTGGTCCTGCTTTGAGCAGGGGGTTGGACTAGATGACCTCCTAAGGTCCCTTCCAGCCTTGATATTCTATGATTCTAATTGTCCTTGGTTTCTTGGGCAAAGACAGGAGTGTAAGCAAGAAGCTGACCATAGTAGCCATTCCATTACTGTCTGTCACCCTATCTGAGCTCTGCAGATGCTAAACAATTCCTCCCTGCACCAGCTCAAATGAGGAATACTAACTATATATAATTCCAACTGTTTGCTCTTGAGCAATACAAGTCCACTTAATGCTGCAGAAGAGCACGGGCAGAGACACTCTGTGACCTTTACTCAATTTAGTCTTATGAAATATCACTGTACTGAGGCTATGAAACCTGAGGAATAGTATCATTGTTATTTCAGTACAAACCCCGTGGAATTCTGAAGAATTCTATGAAAGGTAAGTTACAGTCAGGGTGTCTGGTATCCTGCAGCATTCAAGACTGAGGTTCAGGATTCCTGGGATTGTATGGCATTAGGGCTGGTCTACACTGGGGGGGGGGCGGATCGATGTAAGATACGCAACTTCAGCTACGCTATTTGCGTAGCTGAAGTCGAAGTATCTTAGTTTGACTTACCTGGCCGTCCTCATGGCGGCAAGTCAACCGCCGCAGCTCCCCCATTGACTCTGCTTACTCCTCCTGCCGAGGTGGAGTATGGACGTCGATTCGGGGATCGATTTATCACGTCTAGACAAGACGTGATAAATCGATCCCCGACAGATCGATTACTACCCACCGGGTAGTGTAGACGTGGCCGCAGATTCTGAACAGATTCTCTTTAAGCAAATACTGGCCCTCATAGTCCTCAAAATGTGATTTCATCAGGATAAGTGTATGTAGTTCACAGTGACTGACTGTTATTAGTATACTCAACCCACAAGAACATTGAACCTTTTAGGCCTGCCTTGAAGTAAGTCACAGCAACTAAAAACAGGACTGCAATTTTTTCTCTTCATTTGATCCTTACTTTTGTTGTTATAGGAATTAATGGCAGCTCTGATTAGCATTTCGTGTTTTTATGTAGGCTCTTACAGATAGAATCATAGAAAAAGAAAAATGTAATTAAAGAATGAATTGTGCAGTGGGAGACATACAAGCAAATTACTTATAAAAGGGACTTTCCTTATGGATGAGGACAGAGGTGAGAGATGGTACTCCAGAGCGCACATTATTGTTCTTTATGTGTTGCAGTGGGAATAGGATTTACGAGAGCAGTAGAAAGGACAGAAACAGTGAAACCCAAAGCAATGTTAGTGTTTGCAGCTGAGCCCTGGCACCCAAGAGACTGGAATCTGGGTCATAGCTTTGTCTCACCTTACAGCCTGATGAAACACAAAAGGTCCTGCCTGCAGGGAAAATGAGAATCAGTGACCATCAAACAAGACAAGAGAAGAGTTTAAATACCCTCAGGTCCAGAAGGGCGGACTGCTGTTTCACTCAGTACCAAGGGCATCTGAAAACTAAAGCAAAGCCCTAAAATAGGAAATGTATATATAGAAGAGAACGTCCTGCCCCCTGGTCGCCCACCAATACATATGCACTATGCACCTGTAAACTAACCAATAAGGAAGAACATTTTCAACTGTCACTTTTTAGGTAGTCAGGTATCAATGGCGGGTGCCTAACAAAACATCTGTTTCTATTTTTGCCCTTGACATTCATGCACCATAGTGAACCACTAGCTGGTTGGGTTTGTTGAATATTTTTGATAGGCCATCACATAATGTAGTGATCTAGTTTCCTGAGTATAAAGTAATTTGTTTCTGGAAAGCAAGCCTAGTAGATCAAGCATTCAAAGTCTGGGGCTGAAATTCGTGGCTAGGCCCCAGGCTTCCATTTTGGCTGCAGTCCAATTCACTTTGACCAGACTACTGCTCCTTTTGGTCACCTCCATTGTCTTTGTAACACTGTTCACAGCAGGAGTTAGTGCAGTCTACTCAGACTAGGCTAACGAAGATGGATTCCCCCAAAGAATGACGAAGGTGCATAGCAGAAAGCAAAATGATGCTGTTGATATCACATCTGTGCTCATCTCTTGTTCGTTTTCCTTTTAGGGTTTGTCTACTCTTTGAGATGGGGGCGTGAGTTCCAGCTCGAGAAGTCACTCTCATGCTAGCTCTTATCATTTTTAAAACCAACATATTTGGGAGAGGGATTTGAGTTGAAATGATTTTTTGTTTGGAAATTTTAGAAAATGTTCACAAAAAAAAGAGTTTTGTTTTTTTTTTAAAAAAAGGTCAAAATTGAAATGAAATGACCAAAACAAAACATTTTGATTGATCCAAATGGACTTATTTTTCAGATTTTTAATTCATGAAAATTTTTGAGATTGACTTTTTAATCTCAATTTGGGATGGGAACATATTTCAATATATCAAAAGTTTTTATAGAATGGGAAAACCATTTCCCACTCAGCTCTATTGTGTGCTACATCTGTATTATAAATACATTGCTTGACATTTGAACCTTAAATATATGGCTAATGTTAACCTGTCTTCCATTGCCTGTGTCTGATTTACACTGTAAGCACCATGGACTGTGATTGTGTCTTGCTTTATGTCTGCACATCACCATTCACACTCTTGGTACTCAGTAAATAATAGAGAAGAAGAAGGAGATGAGTGGTAATTCTAATTCTGCGGTGAGGTGTTGTAGCACGGCGGAGCACTCACCGGCACGGCGCCTCCTTCTCTGGTTGGTCTGGGAATTAGCTCTTCCAGCTTCAGAGCGCCTCCTGCTGGCCAGTATCTCCCTTGCTGTCGCCTGCTTCTCCCTTTTCTACAACCACCCTTTAGTGCAGGCCCCACATCCCTCCCGGCCCCACAGCAGTGCCCCCACACGAAGGGATCGTCCCCTCCCTGGGGAACTCCAAGTCCCCGAAGCCCATTTTGCCTCAGTGACCGACTGCCAGTCTTCATCTAGCCCCATCCCTCAGGGGCAAACTGCAGTCTGAAGTGGCCACTCATCATCGGCAAGGGGGTTGGACCTGCTGCCTTTTCCTGGCCTGCCTGCACCGCTGCAGCTTCAGTACCACCACAGGCTCTTTTAGCCCCGCCTCAGCCTGGGGACTCACCTGGCCAGAGCTCCCCAGCTCTGCCTGTCCTTCCCCAGCACTCCTCTGTTTGAGATACCCCTCTCTAGCCAGCAGTCAGGTCCTTCCCACTCCACCACTGGAGTGAGACTCCCCCTGCTTAGCTCCCAGCCCTTTTATCAGGGCCAGCTGGACCCTAATTGGGTGTGGCCACACCTGCGGCTGCTTACCCAATCAGCCTCCCTTGGCTGCTTTCAGCCCCAGCCCTCTCCAAGGGCTTTTAACCTTTTCCAAGCCGGAGCCAGTGACCGCCCCGCTACAGGTGTATTTAGCATTTTCCTCTCATGTCAATGAGACTTCCCATCCTGCCAAAATCTTTCTATGGTTACTGTGAGCTCTTGCAGATAGTGTTAAGAATCTATCTGAGTGACAAAACTGTGACTCTTGATGCAACTTCCACTGATGATTTCTGGAAAACTTTCACAAGAAAATGATAAAAGACAAAACACCTTATCACCTGTGGGCGAACACTTTTCACAAAATGATCACTCTATATCTAACTGATCCGCCTCATCCTCAAAGGAAGCACTCTCGCCAGGTCTACACCACAGACCAATATCAGTATTACTATGTCACTCAGGGGTGTGAAAAATCAACACCCATGAATGACGTAGATATACCGACCTAACCCTTCATGTAACCAGCACTATGTCAGTGGAAGAGCTTCTCCCGTCAATATAGCTACCGCCTCTAGGGAAGGTGGATTAACTGCGCTGGTGGGAGAAGCTCCTCCATCGGGATAGTAGTGTCTTCACTAAAACTAAAATGTTTCCCAGAGAGAACATGTCCCAGACTTGAAAAAGAGCTCTGTGTAAGCTTAAAAGCTTGTCTCTCTCACCAACAGAAGTTGGTCCAATAAAATATATTACCTCACCCACCTTGTGTCTCTCAAATATCCTGGGACCGATAGAGCTACAACAACACATGTACAAAGTACTTAACAAATGTACTTAAGAAGGAAAAATGAAATGCATGACTACAAAATGGGGACTACCTAGCTAGGAAGTAGTATTGCAGAAAAGGCTCTGGGATTATAGTGGATCACAAATTGAATAACAGTCAGCAAGGTGATTCAGCTGAAAAAAGGCTAATATCATTCTGGGTTGTATTAACCGGAGTGTCATATGTAAAAAGGTAATTGTCCCACTCTACTTGGCATTGGTGAGGCCTCAGTAAGCATACCGTGTCCAGTTTTGGGAACCACACCTGAAGAAAGATGTGGACAAATTGGAAAGTGTCCAGAGGAGAACAACAAAAATGATAAAAGGTTTAGAAAACCTGACATATGAGGAAAGGTTAAAAAAAACCCTGGAAATGTTTAGTCTTGAGACAAGAAGACTGAGGGGAGACCTGATAACAGGGTTCTCAAATACATTAAGTGCTGTTATAAAGAGAATGGTGGACAAATAACTGTATGTTTAAGCAGCACTGAAGAAGTGTCTTTGGTCCCTCTATGCATTAGATTGTATCAGCTTTTTCTGTTACAAATCCTGTTTTCAAAGATTAAGAGCTTACACATAAAGGTCTCCAGACATTTTTAAAAAAAGAAAATGAACTCATTATTATAACCTGGGACAATGGATTTCCCAACTTTGGCCTGGAACATCTCCTGGAGATATAAACACAGACCATCCTATTGCCAAAGCAAAGGAGGGGTGTTCTGCTTCTTCATCACCATTCCTCCTTGCATCACTCCACCCAGACCCATACGGACACCCCGCCTTATTTTTTCTGTATGGAAGAGGCTTGATGGAGGTCTGACCGAGGGGCTGGGTGGACCAGGAGAGTTGCAGCTCTCTACAGCACTAACCCAGGTCTACACACAGATTTCCAGGTGGAAATACTGGCCGGAGGTCATACAGCTCTGTGCCTTCTATGGAGCAAATGCAGAGAGACTCAGACAATTATAGTGTAGCTCCTTCAGAGACTGACCTGATGGAGAGAAGGGCTGTAAATGAGGGCAAAATCTGGATCAATAACTTTAATGACCAGAATTTAAAGCAGATTATAGTCAACATAAACTTAAAGCAAACACTAGTAGCTAATATAGCAGGGCTGAAAACACAGCTTCCATTTGAAGCTGAATATGTTCTGCTGTTGAAATTCAGAGGAAAGTGGTACAGGTTTGATAGAGCTTTTAGTTGGTGCTTTTAGTTTGTTAAGCATCTCCAGGCTATTGCTTGGCGCCGGTTCCTCCAGGCTTTAGGATTAGCTGACTTTTTTTTTTTGGTGAATGTCATGCTGGTGAAATGTGCCAAGCTGACATTCCTGTGGGGAAAGCCTTTTATCCACAGAACAGGTACATGCCACAGCCTGTGCTATGCGGTACTGCATGAGCAATGGCAATGCAAGTTTCTCCACATTGCCTTGCAAGTGTCTCAGACCCTGAAAAGAGTGAGAACAGGTTAGGTCCCATGACCATCCTCCTAGTCTCACAGAGGAGATGTTCCATCAGCTTGGTAATTTTATTGCATTCTGGACATTCGTCTACCGGGATCTGTACCAGGACCATCACCAGTTCATGTTATATATGCTCCACAAGCAGTAGTAACTTTTAGTTACTGTCCTGCCCCAATCTTGGTCTGGATTTGAATCTGGGGTGAAAGATTTTTATTTTCTTTCTCTGTACTAGCCTCTCAGTCTGCAAAGACTGGCTGTCTTGATTTATTTGTGAGTGGAACTTAGCTCTGCAGTCAGGGAGTTCTCCATCTCACATTTTCCAACCCTTGACTTCTTTGCAAGCCTCATTTACACCTCATCCTAGAAGGTGTCATAGTGAGGTCTTACATGCTTTATGTAGGTCATGCTGGGGAATGAGTGATACCAAACCTAGAAGTCTTCATGCTCTTTCACAACCTGTAGACAGTACTACAGAGCTCACGAGTGAACTTGCCTTGCTCAGGACTTACGTGCATTACTTACTTGTTCTGTAGCTTATAGCCTTTACACTTTTCTAAACAGCGGTTCAGCCTCAGTAGTAGTATGGCCTGGAGCAGACACATCTTTGGCATTAATTTGGTTTAGTCCATTCTGTTTCATAGCATAGTGTAATTTGTTGAAAATGTCCCTGGACTGAATGTCATTTTACAGTAATCACACGGAAAGAGTTACCAGCAACAGCAGCTGTGAATCACAGATTATATTGTATTGTTTTAGCTACTAGAGAAGTTATTTTACCTCTGTATTGGACACTCATGTGACTGCTGCTGGAATGCTGTGTCCAGTTCTGGCACCCACAATTCAAGAAGGATGTTGATAAACTGGAGAGGGTTCAGAGAAGAGCCACAAGAATGATTAAAGGGATTAGAAAACGTGCCTTACAGTGATAGACTCAAACAGCTCAATCTATTTAGCTCAGCAAAGAGAAGGTTAAGGGGTGACTTGACTCCAGTCTATAAGTATCTCCATGGGAACAAATATTTAATAATGGGCTCTTCAGTCTAACAGAGAAAGGTATGACATGATCCAGTGGCTGGAGGTTGAAGCTAGACAAATTCAGACTGGAAATAAGGGCTAAATTTTTAATGGTGAGAGTAATTAAACACTGGAACAATTTACCAAAGGTCATAGTGGATTCTCCATCGCTGACAATCTTTAAATCAAGACTGGACATTTTTCTAAAAAATATGCTCTAAGAATTATTATGGGCAATTTCTATGGCCTGTTATACAGGAAGTCAGATTAGATGATCACAATGATCCCTTCTGGCTTTAGAATCTATGAATCTATAACGCATTTGGTACTAGAAATTTGGCTCGGCATTCACTGGGAGATAGTAACAAATGGGATATGATAGGCTGGTATAAGACACTGGTCATCAGTTCACATGGTTTTGTCCGTAAGCATTAGAGAATTTTTATTAATAGCGACAGTTAAATATACAGCAAAAGACATACTGAAATGGTCATAATTACCTTAAGTGAATGTGTATTAGTACATAATATTGTCATAGGGAATGATATACAAATCAGGGGCTTGTAACTGAACGTTTCTGGAATTGCAAGATGAAATTGTGAAACTGGTAGCAAAATGAAATGACTCCACTGAGTTTAACATGAATATGTTTGAATTACACATAGAACAAGAATCTTACATTGTTCACCTCACAAGTATGAATGTACAATTTTCCTGCTGTCTTTTCCCACCCTTTTTGTTCTTTTCAGCTATTCTGTGATTAACACGGTCTTCGGTAGATTTCAGTATTTTCCCTGGGTTAGCAGGATGTGATCTAGGTGCTGCTGCAGTATGAATCTTTTAAAAGCAGCCTAAGAAATATTTAAGACCCTAGTCTAGGAGGAACAGCTCTCCCAGGCATAATTTTTGGTACTGGTTGCAGCAGGGAGCGTATGCTGTGAGGAAAGTATTATTTTTCTAAATGGAAGGTGTCAGATGGTCACGCAATGTGACTGCATGTTCGAGATCACTGCCTCCCATCTGCAATTTGTGACGTGTGAAAGATTCTGCCCAAATGTGCTCATCAACTGGAAACTCTCAGCACTTTTTTTTTCTTATCAGGAGAGACCAAGATAACCAATGGTTTACAGATCAGGGATCCTATCAAATTAATATCATTCTAGGATAAAATCTGCTTTAAATACAACTACTAAACTCCAGCAAAGTTAAGTAATACATACAAGTTCATTCATCTGATTAAAAATCCCTACTAATAAAAGAAGAATATACATTGCATTTTTAAAAAAGAGCATTTTGCTCCTACCTTTTACAAGAAGGCTTCATACAAAATGTGACAGTCTTTTCCAGTACTACCTAATGCCATCCATTTAGAACATCTACTAGGCTTATGACAGGCATTAATGTACTGGGGATAGTTTTTCCCTGTCCAGCTTTTCTCTGGATCACATGAGCTACTTGCTTTTTCTGTCTCTTTATCAGTTAAATGTATCCTGATGTGGCTGGAAGCAAAGTAAGGATTATTTGCCTCTAGAACAGCATCTGCAGATTCTCCAGCAGTGGAAGTGTTCTGAGTAGTGGATCATTTGTTTAAATCAGGATGACTCTACTCAGAGACAAAGTTGGGTTTCTCTCACTTGGAAGAAGGACTGCCACGTTGCTTTGGTGATAATATAGCTTCATCCGGCTCTGAGCTATCTGCCTCCCTATTAGCAAAGCAACCTCTGGAGGGGCCACATACAATCCCTTCTCTGTTTGAGTTTCAGCCAGGGGAGGACATGGAGTTTCTAGGGAAATGCCAGGCTACAACCATGAGTTGGAATGGTTGGTGAAGGCCAGTGGGTAATATGCTGGGTTGGGTCTACTCTTGGAGAATTGATGATGCCTCTCTTTGAGAGTGCAAGGTGCCAGCTTCCTTCAAGGATACACTTCTTAGGTCTCTTCAAAGAAATCATTGCTCGAAGCATCTAGTTTAGCCAAGTACTAACCAATTTCTAATATCTCATTTCAAATAGGACAAAAATGTGGTCGAGAAGGTTATGTTAAGACAACTTCACCAACATCCGGTGTCCGCAGAATGTATTGGCGGGCAGTCTAGTTTCAAGACTGGGTATGGTACTGAATCAGTTCTGGTTGTGTTGGTCAATAGATATAATATTTATCTGCCACAATGGTGTTTTGAAGCTTACTTATTGCTTGTTAATTGTTGAGATCTTCAGACAGGAGGTACTGTATAAGAGCAGAGGTCTACTAATAGTGTAAATAAATAATGTTTCCTTGCCTGCCTTAAGAGATACCCTTCAGCATTTCATAGTCAGATTTGATAAGTACCAGTGGAAAATTCCTCTCCAATGAGTCAGTGTTGTTGGTCAATAAGCTCATGGCATTTAATATCATCTTCTAGTTCAGCCAAGAAATACAACAGCAGATGTGTTGGCCAATCCAAAATAAGGGCAGATTTATCCATGAATCAAGCACTTATACTGTGTTTATTCTATGAGTCAGCCAACAGGTGCACTTCTTTCAAAAATTATTGACAGGGAATTCGGTGCTGGTGAACAGCGGTTGAGTGACAACCTTTTATCTAGAGAAGAGTTAGAGCAAAGGCAGCAACAATCTAATCTTCCCCATATGGCCCTTTTGGTGTGTCTTATCTGGAGGAGAAAGTGTATTTCCCCCTCCATACCCATTTACTCCTTGGTCTCTCTGCTAGGAAAAATATCAGTTAGTGCTAATTCTAGTGTTTAGCTTTGTGCTGTGGATATCTTATGAACAGAAACGGATGAAGACCACCAACCCATTTCACCTAAGTCAGTCATATGCTGTTGTATGGTATCTCACAGTGAACTTGAAGTGGATCATGATATCTAAAGCCTGTGAAACCTGTAAGCTTCAAATTATAGGATGCTTGTGGGAAGAATTGGAGCCCCACAGTCTTCCAGTGCTCACTTGCCTCCCAGCAACTAGCCTATAGCCAGCCTGACCTGCAGTCACTTCTGAGCTTCAGTCCATGAGCACCAGAGCACTATATGGGCTGTTATTAGCAGAGGCTGCAATAACACAGCTGCACACTCTCTAAGAGGATGCCTCCGTCTATCATTTTCAGCAATGCATTTAGCAATCGATAGCCTACCCAAAGCCTTCCATCCATCATTTTGCAGCACTCTCTTCCCATGGGAAGTGATGACATCTTCTTCCTGACAAAGAGCTCCACACCATGTTTGTCACTGCTTTCCCCATCACCATCTTACCTCTTCTCTCACATCAGCACCATAACAGTCTGCTAGCAGCCCTATACCTCAAGAGAGCAGGGTGGGCGTGATGAGTCAAAAGGCCTAGTCGAACACAGGAGCAAGTCAGTGCTGAGCAAGTTCCCCTAGACGGCCTCCGGATGACACAATTAAGTCAACAATTGAGAAAGATGATTTTGGCAGCAGAGTTTGTATTTTTTTGAGGTTGTAACACTCAAGTCCAGAGAAAGATGATGAGGATGTTTGGTTTTTATTTCATGGCTAGAAACTGCCATTGCATTTGGATAAGGTCCTAGAAGTTAGCCTTAAGGCTATCACTATTTTTCTATTGCTGTATGAGGCAAATTAATGCAGAAGGACAAGAGCTTCAATTTTTTTTCTAGTTGAAGGCCCCATTAGGAATTTGTCAGTTTCCTAAGGTTTTACTCTTATCATATCACACTTTTAAACCTTTTCTGTAGCTTCTTCTGTAAGCTACTAAGGCATAATTCTCCACTGCCTTGCATTTGATTTGATAGCTATTTATACCCTCTTTGCACAGGTATAAATAATTACACAAGATGCAAGGTGGGCAATAGAAAACATTTTCTGAATTATTCCTTCGGTTTACCATCTAAATGCTGGTGCATTATGTTGGGATCCAATTTGCTTCTGATGAATATTTAGATGTTATCTCAGGCACCTCTGCAGAAAAAAGAAAGAGAATAATAATGGACCAGGTGTATTTTTTTAAAACCTTTGTCTTAGTTCTCTATACTCTAACTCTAGGGATACTTAGAGAGGTTGCAGTATCAATTATTGGAAAGATTAGTCACCATATTGATTGTTGTGTTTAGAGAAAGAGAGGTAAATGCTCTAGAAGCTGTCTCACCTCCCAGAGTTAGCGGTGCCATTTATGTGTCCTTACTGAGAGAGGGGGCATGAAGATGGGAGGCTCAGAAGATATTTCCTGGAGTGAAGATTTTCTTGTGGGTAAGGAAGTCATATTAATGATGGAAAACAGCCATAGGATTGAAGGGGATGGAATCTGGGGGGCCCAACTTCTATTAAAAAAGAAACATACTAAGAGAGTCAAAATCAGAAACAAAGCAACAATACTGAAAGAAAGAAAGAACATCCTGGTAGTGGAGATTGCCCTCTATCTTGACACACAATATAGCAAAGATGAACAGAAGAGTAACCAGAGCACCCACCAGATGCTGGATGGATGAGATAAGAAACTCAGTGGAGGGGATTTTGAAAGAAGACTTTGTATTGTTCAGAGAGTCACTCAAGCATAGTGAGGGTGTTCAGTTCAATTTGGATCAGTGACCTGGGTCACTTTTAATGGTTCACTAAATTCTGACTATCTAAAAATTACAGTTAATGTGCTTTAAAATCTTGAGCTGCATGACAAGACCACATGATTGCTTGTTCTCTCTTGCTCGTGAGTTTATAACTGATGATAATGAGGTAAATGTAGTTCAGACCTTAGAAGATGGGGAATGCTGTCCTGTGCCATAGATAGGATTACAAGTTGCCATAAAAGGGTCCACAGCAATGTCCACTTGTTCCTTCGACCCTTCTGTCAGAACAAGAGACTAACCCTTTTTGGGGTGGTGTTTGCTAAAGAAATAATTTCCTTTGGTGATTTATAAGATTGCCGCTAGCTTTTTAGTTACAAAAGCTCCTGCAAGGGTGTAATTTATTCCCCCTTGTCCCTGGCCTGCTACTCTGGTCACCCAGTGGGATGAGAGGATACAAGGTTCTGTCTGCACTCTGTCCCATCCCCATGTACTTGCTTGCCATGGGGACTATCTAGAAAAACAGAGGCTGTCCTGTGCACCACACGTGAATCCAAAATCCGGGTAGACCAAATAGAAGGATGGCAGAGGGAAGCATTCTTCCCCTGCATGGCCAGGTCAGACAAGGGCATAATGTAGCCCTAAAGTATCTGAAAGCAAAAAGAGTTTCACTAGTAGTAATGGGCCGGTTCCTGCACAGTGAATGCTGTGATTTGGCCCTCAACATGACTGACCTCAATGAGAACTGAAGATGCTGCACACTTTCAGGGCCGGCTCCAGGCACCAGCTTCTCAAGCAGGTGCTTGGGGCGGCCGCTCCGGAGAGAGGCGGCAGGTCCAGGTATTCGGCGGCAATTCGGCGGACGGTCCCTCACTCCGCCTGGGCTTTTTTTAGATAGCGGCTTTTTTTAGATCGCGATCGCGGCTTTTTTTTTTTTTTTTTGGTTTTGGCTGCTTGGGGCGGCCAAAACCCTGGAGCCGGCCCTGACACTTTGCAGAAGGCACTAGGCAGCTTGTGGAAGCAGGCCCAGTGAAAGCATTCACATAGCACTCATCTCCCGAGGATCTCAAAGTGCTTAAAATTATGTAAATCTCACACCACCAAATATTAGTCTCCTTTATTGTTATCCCAATCTTATAGGTAGATAAACTGATGCACAGGGAGGCGAGCAGCCAAATTTTCAAAAACAGACACTAATTTTGAGTTTCTAAACTGACATCTAGAGCATGAATTTCAGAGATGCTAAGCACCTGCTGCTCCTGTTATCCTTAGTTGCAGTTGTGAGGGTTTAACACCTCTGAAAAATGAAGCCGTTTTTGAAAGTTTAACTGCATGTGATTTATCCAAGATCACTCAGTGGCCCTGCTTCTCCATTGCCTTAGTAGGCAGCAGGTTTAAAACAAACAAAAGGAAGTATTTTTTCACAGAACGCATAGTCAATCTATGGAACTCTTTGCCAGAGGATTTTGTGAAGGCCAAAACTATAATGGGATTCAAAAAACAACTAGATGCGTTCATGGAGGTTAGGTCCATCAATGGCTATTAGCCAGGATGGGCAGGGATGGTGTCCCTAGCCTCTGTTTGCCAGAAGCTGGGAATGGGCGACAGGGGATGGATCACTTGATGATTGCCTGTTCTGTTCATTCCCCCTGGGGCACCTGGCACTCTCCACTGTTGGAAGACAGGATACCGGGCGAGATGGACCCTTGGTCTGACCCAGTATGGCCGTTCTTATGTTCTTATGCCAAGCACCTTGTGTTGTCACTTACACCTGTTGTGCAAAATGGTAGAAGGGGGGTGTAAGAGGACTACCACTCTGAATTGGTAATATCATAAACCTGTAAGCTGCAAGGCAGTGGAGCGTATGGCCCAGTGAGTCACTAGCACAACTGGGAACAGAACCCAGGATTCTTAACTGCTTAAAACTAAGGATGAATTTGGTCAATCTGTCCCAAATAAAACTGGTTCATTTTTCTTCCTGGTACTGAAAACAGTGAATTTTGCTGTTTTTATCTGGAGTTTTACAGTTTACATTGCAATACCAGGTCAGACGGTAAAAGCAAATTGGACATTCTTTTCAGAATTGAAAGTTTAACCAGTCCATTATTTCCATTTCCTTAAACAGGCTATTGTGGATCTTACTCTGCCTGGGAACTGGATAACAACAGCCAGTTAATGTACTAAAGGTCAGAATTTCAAAACTGCTGCTACAAATGCATTACAACCAACTATTAATAATTCTCTCTTTTTAAAGGGGTCTGGTCATGTCTAAAGGAATGCCAGGTACATTTTTCTTGATGTATGAGCACAAGTTACACATAACAGCCTAACAACACAATACTGCCTCTTTAATGCTAATCTATTCCTTGCAATCTACTAGATACATGTAGAATCATTGGTGTGTATCAAGAGAGCAAAATCAGATTCTGAAAATATCTGAAAGGATGCACTAGAGTGTACATAATAATGTATTTTAATCTGCCAGGCCTTAAAATTAATCATGAATTCCCACTGAGATTTTAATAATTTTGAAATGATGTTCTTTTTTTCCATACAGTGATATTCTTGGACAGAGTTCTTGAAATGCTGCCTGTGAACAGGTGGGGGTGGGGAAATGGGGACATTTCTGAATTACCAGGTTAGATAAGATACGCATATGACAGTGACTATTTAATTAGTAACTTTATTTATTTTCTTCAATCTAAAGGACAATCAATAAGATATCTCAGAGACAAACTTTATCACATCATAAAGTTGGCATGTAGCTTGATGTATCGGGGCATATACTTAAGGGAACTATTCTCACCTGGCGGAAGCCTGGACTAGATGACCTGACAGGTCCTGTGAAAGCTTGCAACCCCCCAAATTTGGGTGAGGATGTTAATCGTAGCTCCAAACTTTGGGCAAGTACTGTCATTAGTAGTAGCATGCACAAGATCCTATTGATTACAATGAGAGTTATGCGCAAGAGCTGCAGGATTCAATTTTTTGTTTCTGACTAAATGCTCTTCCGGTTTTTGTCCCTTTAAAAATAAAAAGACTAAGGGCAAAACAAAACCCTGATATGTACATGCAGGGTTCTGAATGGCTTCAAGTTAATGGAAGCTTCACATACTCCTCCAAGGCCAGAATTTTGTCCTGAACATTAGCTCCCGTTACTAATATATTTTACAACAGGTGTTTCTTAAGGTAATAAAAGAAGCAATATAATGATCACAAACCCAATTGCTTCTCATTTTGATAGGTGTTTTGTCTTTGACAAGTGGCCATGCATAAAATACAGTAAACAGCATATGTATATGCAAGTAAACTTGCAGAAGGTCTGTGATTCTCAGGGCCAAAAGGAACACACACAATGTACTGTCCAACAGCAAACCACTGAATGCAACAAAACAAAATAGTTGTAATACGTACATAATGTAATTGATATGCAAAGGGTTAGCTCTGCACCCCTTCTACTCCTCAGCAGAAGATGCACAATTCATAAGGGACAGATTCACTTAAAACAAGCAAAATAAACAACCTTCAAGAAACTACCTTGTAATATTTTTTAATTAAAGCATATCACTTATGTTCTACCATTTATATGGATTTTGCACAGCTGTTTACACTAATATGCGTTAAAATGGGTAATTACCACAGCAATCACAGTCTGACACAATACTCCTGCTACATTTTAAACATACAGCCCTGTCTTAATCTCACACACACACACACACACACACACACACACACACACACACACACACCTGTTTCGAATGCTGGCATTTTTTTTCTGCTAGTTATTGCCAGTGAATCTTTCATTTCAGAACAGGCAAAGACTATTTTCCATGTTCCAAGCTACTGTATTAACAGCTTCTTGGTTGTGTTTTTGTTTCCCATTTTAAATGTTGAGGGAGGCAAAAGACAGACTGAATGGTGATGTTTATGATGAGAGGGTCGGGGTAGAGGATAGCTGGGAATAGCTGAAGTGTGTCTGACACAGCAGTTTCTCTTATGTAGCACTCTTTTATTTTATTTTTATGAGGCTAAAGCAAATTGATGCCTTCTGATTCCATAGTCAATAAAACGTGTAAATTCCAGCTGTGGATTGGAAAGTGATTGGATTAAAAGGGAGGTGTTGGGTCACAGCCATCTTTGAAGTTGTTAGTATGCCATGTTATCCCATTGCCTGGATACTGTAGAGAGTGCTAGTCCCTTCATACTTAAGGCTCCAGTTAGATTCTTGCTATGACCCTGATGTTCAGCTTTCCTCTAACTGGCCCCCTGCCTCTCAGATAAACGAAACCCCCAGAAACCTAACATGACCCATTCCATCCCAGGGTAGAATTTTTCTAGGAACTTTGGAAAAGGAGTTTTAAGGATGTAATGTTTCCTAAATGGCTCCGTCCTTTGCTTTTTAAAAACATTTTCTAATGTGGCACCTTCTATTGCCGCAGAGGCCTGGCCTATGTGTTCCAGATTTATTTTATTGCCCCTGTCAAGGAGAAGTTTCCTTTAGTGGGGGATGTGAGGAAGGGTGGAGGAAAGTACATTGCTGTCATGTGCATACAAAACATTTTAAATATAAGTAACATCTAAGTGACCTACAGCTGGCACCAGACTGCACTGCGGCTGCTGGGCTGAGCCAGAGGTGGCAGCATACTGTAAGGCAACCAACCACCACTTCCTAGACCTTGCCAGAAGTTTGTCTTTTCCCTAATCTGTCTGGCCAACAACACCCCTTGTCCTCTTTGAGCCCCAATACCCCGATGAGGCTAACCACTATTCTGAGTCTCTCCGTGTCTCCTCCTATCTCCAAAACCCTCCCTCTACCCCACTGCATAATATATTGTGCATATAAACTGAGACCATGTCAACTCCTCTTCCCTTGTCCCTCTCCATGTCCCCTTGGCCACACTCATGCTGCGAGCCTTCTGGTCTCCTGCCCAACAGCTCAATGCTTTCCATCCATCCATCCATCCCTTCTCTTGCACCAAGTCCATTTGTAAATGTAACCCTTCTGCCCATCTAAGTTGGCAGCAACAAGGGCCGGGTTCTGTATCTAGGGGTTCCGTTTCAATAACACAATGCAAAACCGGCTCGAGCCCCCACCCAGTGACCTGGGACAATTACATACCCACCCCCCTGGGTACCTCTAAGAGGCAATACTTCCCCTCTCGCAAGCACGGAGTCTGAGTGTAGCAGAAAATGTTTAATAACATGAGGTAAACGACATCAGCATAAAATTGGAAAAACACCACAAACAGGATTCATAACACAAACCATGAGCAAAACCCACCCCAGCAAATGGGGCTGTGTCCTTTCCCTTTGGTTCTTGAATCCAGCAACCCAAAAATCACCCAGAGTCCCCCAAGTCCAACAGCCCCAAAGTCTCTTGGGTCCAGCAACCACTCAAAGTCCCAAAAGTCCAACAACCCCCAAAGTCTCTGTCCCTGGTCA
>NW_020664409.1:41050222-41085104 GCF_002925995.2 Terrapene triunguis
GGGGGGGGCACGCAGGGTGTTAAGGGGCACCTTACGTGATCCAAGGCTGGCCAGCCGTCTGTTTCTCCGTGGGGGTTCCGCCGCAGCCTTCACCACAAGCCAGTCCACTTTTCTGCCACCCCACGAACTGCTCCGCTCTACAAGCTGCTCCGCTCCGCTCCGCTCACCGACCTGTGAGCCGTTCCAGCCGTCCCCGCAAACAGCTCCGCTCGCCGTTCCTTGGGCCACTCCAACCGGCCCCGCAAGGCTCCACGCCGCTCACTGCTCCTCCAGTCGTCCCCACAAATTGCTCCGCCAGCTGCTGAGCAATATAGCTTCAGGCTCCCCCACTAGTCAACACAGCACTCAGTGATCTCAGCTCTTAATAACATCAGCTCTTTTGTGATTTCAGCTCTTAGCAATTTCAGCTCATAGTATAGTAGGGGAGCCCCAGTGCTGGTGCACCATTGGCCCAAAGTGAATTCAGCTCAGCAGCCTGTAACTAGACTCCTAAGGGAATCAAAGTTAGCTCTGACATTCAACAGTGGAGAGAGGAGGCGGTGCAATTGGTGTTTCAAACCCTCAGAGGGGGCCCATACCATCAGGTACAAATACCTGTCCCCATCCTCTCTCCATTCACTGGGTTTTGTAACCCATGCCCCTTGTCAAGCAAGTGCTACTTAGGTAATGGTGAAGGACTCACTCAGTCCTTCTGTCATACAACAGTTCCACTGGCCTTGATTCACAGAATCAGGGTAACAAAACTTTATTCTTCCTGCCCCAATAATAGAGAAACTGGGGATCCCACACCAGCCAAAGTAACCACTTTCAGTTGCTGTGTTTCATGCCAGGCGAGTGGGTGTGCCTATGCAAACAAGCTCAGCCCCTGGAGTTCTTTTCCACACTCGCCATAATTCGCCACCAGATGTCAGGGTAGAGCTCATCCTGACTCTGCTTACATAAACATTTAAAGATTGTGGCCCCCCTTCTGTACCTTACCAAGCTGAACTTGCTACAGGTCACAGGGAGGGAAACAAGGTGGCAGTATACCAGCTTTGCATATCCCCTGATTCTGAGGCCAATCACAGATTGATCTGTGCTCTGGCTTAAGCTAGAGCAGTCTGAGGCCTGGTCTACACTAGGCTTTTATGTCGAATTTAGCGCCGTTATATCGAATTAA
Organism: Terrapene triunguis; assembly: GCF_002925995.2. Classification (NCBI taxonomy): domain Eukaryota; kingdom Metazoa; phylum Chordata; order Testudines; family Emydidae; genus Terrapene; species Terrapene triunguis. The sequence goes on from NW_020664409.1 coordinate 41,051,382, forward strand.
CCCTGCACCCGTCCACACCAGGAAGCCATTTAGTTCGACATAGAGCTCTCTTTAAATCGATTTCTGTAATCCTCCCCAACGAGAGGAGTAGCGCTAAATTCGAAATGGCCATATCGAATTAGGCTAGGTGTGGATGGAAATCGACGCTAATAGCTCCGGGAGCTATCCCACAGTGCACCACTCTGTTGACGCTCTGGACAGCAGTCCGAGCTCGGATGCTCTGACCAGCCACACCCCGGGAAAATTTGAATTCCTTTTCCTGTCTGGGCAGTTTGAAGCGCAGTTTCTGTTTGGACACCGTGGCGAGCTCAGCAGCAGTGGCAACGATGCAGAGCTCTCCAGCAGAGATGGCCGTGCAATCCAATAGAAAGAGGGCCCCAGCATGGACGGATCGGGAAGTCTTGGATCTCATCGCTGTGTGGGGAGATGAGTCCGTGCTTTCCGAGCTGCGCTCCAAAAGACGGAATGCAAAGACCTATGAGAAGATCTCTAAAGCCATGGCAGAGAGAGGCTACAGCCGGGATGCAACGCAGTGCCGCGTGAAAATCAAGGAGCTGAGACAAGGCTACCAGAAGACCAAAGAGGCAAACGGACGCTCTGGATCCCAGCCCCACACATCCCGTTTCTACGAGGCACTGCATTCCATCCTAGGTGCGGCTGCCACCACTACCCCACCCCTGACCGTGGACTCTGAGGATGGGATATTGTCCGCGGCCGGTTCCTCCGACATGTTAGCGGACGGGGAAGATGAAGAAGGAGATGAGGAGGACGAGGCAGTCGACAGCGCTGGCACCGCTGATTTCCCCGACAGCCAGGAGCTCTTCATCACCCTGACAGAGATCCCCTACCAACCGTCCCCCGCCGTTACCCCAGACACAGATTCAGGGGAAGGATCAAGCAGTAAGTGTTTTAAATATCTAAACATTTATTTACAACATAACTGGCATATTTAAAATATTAACAGTAGCTAAAGTGCTTTAAAACATGTAAACATTTATTTACAACAAAACAGGAAGATTTAAAATATTAACAGTGGGTAAAGTGCTTCAAAACATGTAAACAGGAAAGTCAAACAAAAGGGGAATCTGTGCAAAGTGTATCATGATTAGTCTGTCTTTGGGCGCCTCAATATGTAGTCCGAACCATTTTCAAAAAATTTCACAATGTCCGCTTCATGATTATAGTGCCCAAAACCCTGCAGTCATTTGTCCCTCCAAGGGCACCTAAGCCAAGAACTGGTCAATGTAACCGGGATAGAGGCGAGATCCTCCGGGAAGAACTCCTCATACGCCTCCTGCAGGTGTTTTTCCAGCCTCATGAGCAGGTTCCTGGGCAGGGAGAGCTTATTAGGCCCCCCGTGGTAGGACACGTTTCCCTGCCACAACGCCAGCAGGTACTCCGGGATCATGGCCTTGCAGAGCATTGCAGCAAATGGCCCCGGTTTCTGCAGGCTGTCCCGGAGCATCTTCTCCTTCTGGCTCTCCGAGACCTTCAGGAGGGTGATGTCTGGCATGACTCCCTGCTGTGAATTAGGTAGGGGAAAGTTAGTATTGGGACTGCTTGCCCGTCCCTTTACAGAACTGCAACTGCCGGTTTACAGCCACACGGTTTACAGCCGCGAGGGGGTGGGACAGGGCCAGAGTTCATGCTTGCAGGATTGCTGCCAGCAGAGACTCGCATTGCTTTCTATGTGAAAGGAGGCCAGTGCCACTCTTAAAGTTTTAAGCGGCCACAAGTCTACGGCTTACCATGTTTGCCAGCTAGACAAAGTCCGGTGTCCAGCCCTGCTCCTCAGCTCGCCACAGCAAGACCACAGGCACGGTAGGCGAGGGCCGAAAATTCGACCTTGTCCTCAGTGCGCGTGTGATAGGTGCTCTGCATGGTCTTGTTCACAGAGAAAGACTATGTTCTCTGTTCACAGATACATTGCTCTGTCTCAGGAATTCACTCCCTTTTTCCAATTCCCACAGCCACATCTGCCCAGAGGCTAGCGCACATTAGGAGGAGGAAGAAGAGGACACGGGAAGACATGTTTGCTGAACTAATGGGATGCTCCCGAGCACAGGCAGCCCAGCAGACACAGTGGAGGGAGAACTTGTCCCAAATGCACCGGGCAAACATTGAACGGGAGGAGAGGTGGCGACAGGAGGACAGGCAGGCTACTCAAACGCTGCTTGGACTAATGAGGGAGCAAACGGACACGCTCCGCTGCCTTGTGGATGTTCTGCAGGACCGGAGGCAGGAGGAGAGAGCCCTGCTGCGTCTCTCTGTAACTGCCCTGCCCCGCCACCAAGTCCCATACCCCCCTCACCCAAAGTCCAAACACGGAGGGGTGGAAGGGGCCGTGAAAAATTTCACTCCACCCCTGCGGACTGCTCTACCACTAGAAGGCTCTCATTCCCCAAAATTTGAAAAGTCCTTTCCTACCCGCCTCACACAAGACCCCGTCCAAGTTTCACGCCCCCGTTCCATGTGCGGTTGTTAATAAAGAATACGTTTCTGTTCATTTCTGTTTCCATCCTCTTCTTTTGGAGGGGAGTCTGTCTGAAGGGGGGGGAATGGGCTTGGTCATTGGACAGGACAGTCACCTTTAGCAGGGGGCAGGTGCAGCAGCAGGGCACATATACAGTGCAGTGACTAGTTATCCTGGTCAGTCTGGGAGGTGGTTTTCATGTTTTGTGTGGTGGGGGGGGTGGTGTTGCTCTGTGACTTGGTGGCGGGGGAGGGCAGTTACAGATCTTATGCAGCGGTCCTTACCTTGCATCACAGAGCCGCGCAGCAGGGGATCTGTAACCCTCCTCCCCCTGCAAGACAGTCACATAGCCGACACATACACGCAGTCCCGGCCAGGAGGGCTGGCAGGCTCCGTTGAAACAACCAGTCCACCACCGCGGAGCCTGTCATTCCTGGAGTTTAGAAGCATCATTTGCATCACAACCCTAAACCCGCCCCCCGCCACAGTCTGCGTCCCAGGTTTAAAACATTCCCGCGAAAACAGTAATAAAGACAACGGTGTCCATTAACAAAACAGAACAGATTTTATTTTTTGGGAAGGGGGTGAAGGGGGTATGTAATTGGAGAGGATAGTCGACGGCAACTGGGTAAAGAAACGGGGGCAAGTTCTGCTTCTGTGTCCACAAACTTAAAAGTCACTGCTCAGCCTTGAAACTGGCTTTCAAAGCCTCCCGGATGCACAGCGCGTCCCGCTGGGCTCTTCTAATCGCCCGGCTGTCTGGCTGGGCGTAATCAGCAGCCAGGCTATTTGCCTCAACCTCCCACCCCGCCATAAAGGTCTCCCCCTTGCTCTCACACAGATTGTGGAGCACACAGCAAGCTGCAATAACGATGGGGATATTGGTTTCGCTGAGATCACAGCGAGTGAGTAAGCTTCTCCATCTCCCCTTGAGACAGCCAAAAGCACACTCCACCACCATTCTGCACTTGCTCAGCCGGTAGTTGAAGAGTTCTTTTTCTGTGTCCAGGGCGCCAGTATAGGGCTTCATGAGCCAGGGCATTAGCGGGTAGGCTGGGTCCCCGAGGATCACTGTAGGCATCTCCACATCCCCAACAGTTATCTTGTGGTCCGGGAAGTAAATACCTTCCTGCAGCCGTCTAAACAGACCAGAGTTCCTGAACACGCGAGCGTCATGAACCTTGCCCGGCCATCCGACGTAGATGTTTGTAAACCGTCCCCGATGGTCCACCAGTGCTTGCAGCACCATTGAAAAGTAGCCCTTTCTATTGATGTACTGGCTGGCCTGGTGGCCCGGTCCCAGGATAGGGATGTGAGTCCCATCTATAGCCCCACCGCAGTTTGGGAATCCCATCGCAGCGAAGCCATCTATGATGGCCTGCGTGTTTCCCAGGGTCACTACCTTTGACAGCAGTACCTTGACGATTGCCTTGGCTACTTGCATGACAACAACCCCCACGGTAGATTTGCCCACGCCAAAGTGGTTCGCGACTGACCGGTAGCTGTCCGGCGTTGCAAGCTTCCAGAGGGCTATGGCCACTCGCTTCTGGACAGTCAGGGCTGCTCGCATGCGGGTGTCCTTGCGCTTCAGGGCAGGGGACAGCAAGTCACAAAGTTCCAGGAAAGTCCCCTTCCGCATGCGAAAGTTTCGCAGCCACTGGGATTCATCCCAGACCTGAAGCACTATGCGGTCCCACCAGTCCGTGCTTGTTTCCCGGGCCCAGAATCGCCGTTCAACAAAATCCACATGCCCCATTGCCACCGTGATGTCCTGGGCGCTGGGGCTCGTGGTTTCTGACAGCTCTGTGCTACTCTCCGACTTCAGGCCCTCACGGCGGTGCCGTAGCCTCCTCGCCTGATTTCTCTGCATCTGCCTCAGGGAAAGGTGTATGATAAGGTGCGAGGTGTTGAGAACGGCCACAACTGCAGCGATGGTCGCAGCGGGATCCATGATCGCAGTGCTGTGGCGTCCGCGCTGTCACTGATCAAAAAGTGCGCGAACTGATTTCCCGCCGGCGCTTTCAGGGAGGGAGGCAGGGCGGTAGTGACTGACGGATGACGACAGTTACCCAAAAGCACCCTCGCCACATTTTTTTACCCAGAAGGCATTGGGGGCTTGACCCAGAATTCCAATGGGCAGCGGGGACTGCGGGAACTGTGGGATAGCTGCCCACAGTGCACTGCTTCCAATGTCGACGCTTTCCCTGGTAGTGTGGACTCACACAGTCGAATTACTGTCCTTAGTGTAGACACACACGTTCGACTTTCTAATATCGATTGCACATATTCGATTTAACTAAAATCGAACTACTCTCGTAGTGTAGACATACCCTGAGAGCTGCTTCAAATTGTTTACGTCTTCAGTGGCTCCCAAGGGGCTGTTGTGGAATGCAAGAAAAGTTGGAGCACAGAAACACTCGGGCCACACATCTGACACGCCCCTATGTTGGAGGTTGTGAGGGGGGAGGACGGCAGTTGTTCTGTTGTCTCTTCACCACCTGAGGAGTCTCTTTGTGCCATGGGAATTCCTAGGCACCTGGTTCAGCCAGCTATATGGCCACTGTATGTAAGTAGAGAGGAACCTAGAATCAGGGCCTGTCTCTTTATACTTTCATTAAAAACTAGGAAATCCCCCACAGAAAAACTTGGGTAATTTTAAGTTAAGGTTGTTAAGTGCAATTCAAAGGAAGTCCTAAATTACACAGCACAGCACCAAACAAAGGAAATCACAAGCTACAGCTCCATTAACAATTCCAACTCAACCCAGAATTCATGCACACTGAGCAATAAACACAAAACGGCTGTGATGTGGATTAGCATTGTGTGCCCTGTTTTGAATTGCCCTCATCAGTAGACTTCAAAGTGCCTGACAAAGGAGAGGGTAAACACTACTGACATGTTACAGAAAGGGCTACTGACACACAGAGAGGTTCAGTGACTTGTCCGAGGTCACACAGGAAGCCAGTGGCAGATCTGGGGACAGATCTTAGATCTCCCGACTCTCTGTCCGCTGGACCAGATTCCCTCCCTTCCATTGACACAAGTGCTCAGAAGCTGAATAGAGTAGACAGGCCTTTTCAACCTGAAGTCAGGCCATGGGGCTGCATCACAGACCCTCACATCTGCTACTCCAACCCTTGGGCTAGAATAGCAACTGCAGGTCCTCTGTGACACTTACACTGGATGTTAGGGTAACCGGATCTCATCTTCTCTCACCACCACCCAGGCCAGACTGCACTGGGTTGAAGAGCATATAGGGGCACTTTGCATGTTGCTCAGCCAGTTAGATCTCTCTGCAGAGACCTGATGCAGGACTTGAGTGGTACATAGGCAGGGGTCTTGTGTGGTCTCTCTGCACAGGGGCTTAATTTCATTGAATGTGATTTTGAAAAAGATATTAGCATCTCTGTACTGGTTTATAAAAATCTTAAATATTTATCATTACATTCATTCGATAGACCATAATGAGGGTGAAATATATTGTTTCCCCGGCTCGTGATGATGCTCATAATAAAATAGAAATTACATTTATACAGCACCTTTTATGTAGAAGGATTCCAAAGCACTTTGCAAACATAAGCAGAGATCACTTCACTCACCACTGAAATGCAGCTGTGTGTGTGTGTGGGGGGGGGGGGACTATTTAACAGTGCATAGCAACAATACAAAACAGTTTATGGCAACAAATAAAGAAGAATACTGTATCTAACTGGAACTGCCGGGGAAATTTAAGCAAGCACAATGTAATTTTATAACTCAGCATTTGGACAGGACACCTTGGTTCTGAACAGGTCTATTGGAAATGTATTTAAAGTTTCTGGCTCTCAGCATTTAGTCTTCTAGACGATGTTGACTCATTATAAACAGTGAACTTACAAAACATAATAAGGGTGAAACCAACAGGATTCTATAGAAATTATTTTATGCAACTTATGGAATTCAATAAGAAATTATATAATTTTAAAACCAATCCATTGAACTGAATAGAGATTTATACTGCACAACTATAAAATTCCATAGGATGGTGTAAAAATTCTATGGAAAAGATATAATTCTCCTTTAAACCATATAGGATTTTTCCATAAGGGCATTATTATTACCCCACATTATCTTTGATACCATTGTTGTTTCTTATTCTTCAGAGTTCAATGGGTTCCATTAACACCTTCCCAATTTTGCCTTTGCCAGTAGACAACGTTACTGTTCACAATACTCCCTACACTTAGTATTTGTGGGGAAAGCTGGGGTGTTTCGGACATACAGTGAAGTATCCTACAGACTGACACACAGTATAAGGAACACTGAGTATCATGGCAACATTAAGTCTTGTAAAGAGTTAAATGGCAACCACTATAGAGGGAAATACTGTGTCTCACACACCATAATGGGATCACTGTTGGTGAATGATGACACCACTGTAGCATACATATTCTATGTTTGTAATAAAACAAAATATATAGCTGCTATGTAATTACTATTTTAAGGCCAAAGCAATTTCTTAAGCAGTAATTATGAGTATAATTTATAATTATTTTAATTAGTACATGTTTAGTAATTACATTGTTTGAAATTAATGTGGTATCTACTGTATTACTAACACTTTGTTCTTTTAATTAAATACCATTTTAACCAAAGCTGGACTGATGTCAAAACACCCTCTTACTGTATATGCCTAGGGGCAGGCACATAATATTCTGCCAATTATCTGAAAACCTAGGGTATTCATTAACCAGTTCAAGTACCCAAATATGATAGAGTGCCTGTAGTTGCACCTTGTATTGTATCACCACCATTCAGGGCCACTATCATTGAGTAAAAAAGCAGGTAACCAGGGGAAGAAGAAGAAAAGTTCCTTAACTGTGTTGCAAAAGTCCTAATAGATATTTTTCCTGACCCGGTAATTCTGCTAACATTAAAGTTACACATTTTAATTTAAAAAGTCCAGAAATACAAGTCACATAGGAGAGCCAGCAGATTTAATAGCCTAAGTAGTAACCAAATATATTATATAGATGCAATGAACTTGATGTAATGTTTCCATGAGATCTTAACTTCTGTATTACCTGGCTTTTGTGTTTATATTCATAACATTAATGTTGCATTAAAACAGTTTTTGTATTTATATCCCTTGGATTTTTTTTAAAGGATACCCCAACACTCTACCCTCATTTCATCCCCTCTTCTCTCGTTTGACTCCCTGCCTGCTTCTCACAGGCAGTTTAAAAATTAGAGTGACTTGAGAGAGTGGACAATGGTAGGGCATATATGGCATGTTGCTTAGGGAGGCTGCCCTGGAATGTGGGAAGTAGAAGTAGCCTGTATCTGGAAACCAAAAGCAGTGGGTTGGAAGCAGACTGGAGAGCATGAGGTGGGGGCAGAATGCTGTCTGAGAAGTGGGAGGGCAGAGAGTGTAGGGCTGGCCAATAAAATAACCGAGTAAGCCAGCAAGGTGGAAAGGAGGAGAGGCCTCACTCAAAGCAACTGGAGAGTTATTCAGCTAGCCCTTGATTTAATGAAAGGGTTGTAGTGCTCTTTGAGTGTGACCCCCCCACCCAACCCCATTAACATTAGCTGGTGCCCCGCTGGCATTTGCTGATCTGGCCACCTGTTACATCCGCCCCTCCTCTGTCCTTCACTCAGACCTCCTGTCCTCCTTTGGCACTAACTCCTAACATGTCAGGGCCATCATTGCCCCGACACACTCTCCTCAGCCTTCTCCCCCTTCCAAGGTGAGTCTGCAGGAGCCTTGGCCATTCCTTATCACTTATCAGCTGGGAGTCGTGGCCATGTCTGCTCCCTGCTGAACATCTCATTAGTGGGCAGTTCCAGGAGGAACTGCTAAACTGGGCATTATCATCACCGTTCACTTTGGTTACATGTTCACAATGCAGTCAGCAGCCCCTGCCTGGGCGGAGCTTGCCATGGAAAAGCTAGACAGGGATAAAGCAAGGCGCTGGCCACACAAAGGATGTGCTGGCCTAGAAATATTTGTGTTTTATCTAGTGCTGTCTGTCTGACCCTCGCACTTTTTTACCAGAAGCTAAGGAGGAGAAAGCATTTGACTGCCTAGAGTCGGCGTCAGTGGGCCTCACAGAAAGAGTGGGGCTTTAGCAGGGAGTTGAATGAAGATAGGCAGCCAGCTGCTATGGGGCTACAATGCTATTACAGCCTCACTCAGGAGGCAAAGACAGAGGGAAGGCTCTTGAGTAGTACCATCACCCTTTATGAGGTGCCTGGTCACATTAACTGGCCAGGGGAAAACTCCATCAACTGGTATGAATTTTAATTCAGAGTTCAAAGTCTCTCTCACGGGGCTAAAGGATTTTGCTGTACGTCTCAATGAAGCATTCAAAATCTTACTCCTGGAAACTGTCCCAGCTTGTGGCAATCTCCTCTGCTAGGCCCCTTGGCCAGGTCAGGCCAGGCAGGGAGAATGTGAATTCTGCCAGCCCCTATGGAATACCAGAGGGTATTTTCCCCTTTATGTCTTAAAAAAAAGAGTAAATGGCTTTTGTTGAAACTTTCCAAGATAATTCCATTTGGACTGAGGCTAAAGAGGAGGAATTGCAGCCCAAGGGAACACTGGAGAAGGCCGTGAGTGAAATCCGTATGGCACTTTAACTAGAGTACTTGCGGCTGTGCATGCTATGACAGCAAAAGCAAAGATTAGGTGGCACATTTTACAGGTGAATGAACAATGAGGACAGATATGTATATTTGGCACAGACGTATTTACCTGCCAGCAGCAAAACACTTTTGGGGCACAGGAGAGGAAACTCCCAGAGCTTTTTAGGAGCAAGAGAAGGCAAAGAAAGAGTGATCCAGTATTCACTCAATCTCCTCTGAGCTTTATCTTGCAACGTGTTAATTAGATGTGCAGATGTATAACATAGGAAGAGTTCCAGATTAATTGCCAGGAAAGCCAGGCGATCAGCTCAGGGTCCGCTAAGCAGAGATTTTCTTTCTGTCATACTGCCACCAGGAGCACCACATGAGGAGGGTAACAGCAATTTCTGCCAGATCTTGACATAGACAGTTTCCTAGCTTCTTTGATGACAGTTTGCTTGGTAGGAGAAGCGATGCTGAGTGACTGTTCTGCAGAATGCTGCCCCATTCTGAGCTGCTGAGAGACAAAAGGCCCAAGCTGGTCACATGTTCTCTCACTCTCAGCACTGGTACAAACACACTTTTCTTACTCTGCTTGTGGTGATAGCACGATCCAGGAATTTATAAACAAAATGTGCACTTTGCATCACATGATGTACTTGGCTTTCTGGGATCTGGGCACAAGGAAGCATGAGGCAGTGGCAGAAGAGGCAGCATCTCCAACTGATGATCTTTAACATTGCCCTTGAGATGTGGATGAAACAACTTTGTCACTATATTGTAATTATTCTAGTTGCTCTGGGCCAGAGCACTCCTAACACTAAGTTGCCAGTGGTGTGCCAGGTGCACGACGACTTGGAGGCAAGCACTGCAGATGCTTCAGCAGCTAGACCTTGAAGGCCCCAATATCCATGGTGGGTCCCAATAATCACTCAAACGCATGGCTAAGAGAAAGGATATTTTACTAGGGCTGAGAGGAAAGGGAAAAGTTGCAGATACCCTAGGTACAGAGGTTTAAACAGTTACACCTCAAAGTGAGCAATAGTGGTACCTATTTGTGTCCCTGAGGCAGTCCAACAAGAGTCAGGGTCTTCAGAGCTAGTGCCTCAATTGCCTTCTCCAGTCCAGTCTCTATTGAAGCAAATAGGAGCTTTCAGTTTTTGTGGTCAGGCTCAGTTAGTCTCTGTCATTGGGGCACCTCTGCAAAGGTTCCCTGTCCAGCCACTTCTGTTTCCACTTAAGTCCCATGCAGACCTGCACCCAGCTTTATTTTTATTCCACACACTGCTCTGTGTACAGTTCCTGGGGATCACTCTCTGCATCTGGTTTCTCTCCAGCTCCCGGCTAGCCATGCTGCTGCTGCTTCCCAAAAGTGCCATGTCATTTCCTGGGCTGGGGTCCTTCCTTCTGTCTGACCAGTGGAGTGGGGCTGATGGGACTCATAGACCCCTGCTTAGTAGGTTCATCATAATATTCTTTCCTTTCAAACATAGCACTGGACTTTTAGGATTGGCTTGGCAGGGCCTTCCTGCTACTGTAACAGCAGTGCTGCTCTCCATTTGGTTATAAATTCAGTTCATATTTCAGCCAAGAGGTGCCGATTCCAGTGAAGCTGTTGGCAGACTGGTCTACCACAAGCTTCATTTTAGGATGACTGTAGGTTGGGCTTATTCAAATCTTTCCCAAGTAGGGATGTTTTTTTTTTTTTTTTTTTTTTTTGATGAGTCAACTGAATGCTCAGTGAGACTGCCAGGATTCAGCTGCCTCAGGGTTGGCAATATAAAGACATGCCCCCATTTCTCAGGGATTTAACTCTCTCTCCAATGAGTTTAACTCTTTCAGCCCTTCATTTGCAGCAGTGTACATACATCTCATCTAGCCTCATAGGCATTTTACTGAGAATTATCTGCTTCAAGATTCTTAATTGATTAAATTCCACCAGAGTTAAGCACCAAAGATTCATACAAAATTTATCATTAATTAGCAGACTTAAAAAAACCCCAATAATTCACTAAGTGCAAATTTTTATTATATAATTAAATTCTCTCTGTCAAATTAAGATAATCCTTCCCGCCCGGAAGACACTATCACACATATATTGCAAACTCTTTCCCCCAAACTGGACATTAAAAGCTCTAATACAGGGGTCGGCAACCTTCCAGAGGTGGTGTGCCGAATCTTCATTTATTCACTCTAATTTAAGGTTTCGCGTGCCAGTAATACATTTTAATGTTTTTAGAAGATCTCTTTCTATAAGTCTATAATATATAACTAAACTATTGTATGTAAAGTAAAGAAGGTCTTAAAAATGTTTAAGACACTTCATTTAAAATTAAATTAAAATGTAGAGCCCCCCGGACCAGTGGCCAGGACCCAGGCAGTGTGAGTGCCACTGAAAATCAGCTTGCGTGCCGCCTTCAGCACGTGTGCCATAGGTTGCCTACCCCTGCTCTAATAGGATCTCAGTGTCTGATAGAGGTGGTGTCTTAAATCTAATTGGTCAATAATTATAATTTATTTCATTTTAAAAAGTTTGAAGGTCATCTTTATTTATCTTTCAGTATTCAGGATTCTCAGATATTTCTACCTTTATACAAAATGCTTTAAGAATTCAAATTTTAATGAATTAAGTTCAAAGTACTGCGTTAGTTATAACAATATGGTATGTCAACATATTCCCAATACAGTTGTGGTTTGGCTGCAGTCACAAACATCACTTTTTGAGCTTCAGAATATAAATTTATAATTAGTTCACATTGTGGGTGCTTCTGGTCTGAGATAATAGATGTATGCAGAGCTTACTGAAGTCCAAGGCTGAAATCGGAGGACTTCTAGTCCTTTGTCATAAAATGGTGATGAGTAGTATATGCAACAGTAGGAACACAAGCAGGGGGGTAGGTAGGAAAAATGTAATTACCCAAACAGGAATTTGGCTGTGGCATCATAGTTAACATATCAAGTATCATAATTCTGTAAATCCATTGGGATTTTTACTGAGTATAAATCGTCAAATTTTAGCTTTTATATCTAATCCAAAAGATTATTAGTTATTATTATTATTAATAGGTGTCTGCTACCATAGCATGTGAGCATCCTACTAGAGTAAATATACATCATATACCTCTAGAAAAGTGCACTCTCCTCCACACTCCCTTTAAACTGATTTCTTAGGGTACGTCTACACTTACCTCCGGGTCCGGCAGCAGGCAATCGATGTTCTGGGATCGATCCCGGAAGTGCTCGCCGTCGACGCCGGTACTCCAGCTCGGCGAGAGGAGTACGCGGCATCGACGGGGGAGCCTGCCTGCAGCGTCTGGACCCGCGGTAAGTTCGGACTAAGGTACTTTGAATTCAGCTACGTTATTAACGTAGCTGAATTTGCGTACCTTAGTCCAAAGTGGGGGGTTAGTGTGGACCAGGCCTTACAGTGATTAGGTGCCAATGGTTGGCTCTACCTGTGACAAATGTTTTAGGGGAAATGTCATCTTGAACAGTTGTATCTTGCAGTGCACACAAAGGGTGATGAGATTTCAATTCAGCCTGAGTTCCTATGAAAGTGAGCCCCATAATACTAGACCTTACACTAAGAATGCTTGACCTCCACGTTCTGCAAATTCAAACCTGAGTCTCATCAGCTGAAGTGACCATTAGCTTAGCAATGTGGGGAGCAGGTCACTTGAGACAATTGGGTCCTAAACCATACAAAAGCTTTGCAAAGATGAAGACCCAGCATTTGATTGGCAGCTAGCATAGTACTGGTGTGAGGGTAGGGACTGGTTAGAATGTGAGACTGCATGTTCCACAAGTTTCTGCTTTAAGTGGCCGTTAGGTTCAGCCTCAGGTTCAGTGAGTTGCCATAAGCCATTTTGGGAATGCATGAATCATTGTCACTGTGTTTGCGTGGGACAAGACAATTGAAGGTGATAGAAGGCATTTCTCACACCTGCTAATACCTGGATATTTAAAAGCAATGAGTAGTTATATAGACTTTGACCATTAGTGATGCTTGTGGCTCAATATAGGATAACATCATCTTTTTAGCCAGTTCCTCAAAATGTTTTGCCCTACCCAACAACATCATTTTGATCTTACCTGAATTCATCTGTATCAGGGGCTCTTCAGCCAGATGCCTCCGTTCATTTAGGGAGTCCACCACTAGACATTGATTCCAAAGAAGCTTTGAGTTCAATGTCAACTGTATAGCCATAAAGCTATAAACTCCCCCAATGGCCTCACATATTGCTGAATAACAGGAGATAGGATCAATACCTGCAGGACCTTTCAAGTGAGGGCTCCTGGGGAAGAGAAGTAGCTACTTATTACTACTCACTGGGATTTGTCCATAGGGAATGAGTGGAGCAAGATTTAAGTGACTTTGTCTGCATCTCAGGGAGGTGAGCCAGGCCTCATGTGGAAAGGTGTCAAAGACTAAGGAAAGAGCAGCAGAACAAGTGGGGATGAGTTCCATTTTACTTGTCATCTTCATGCAGTGTCTTGATATGACCTTGAACTGAACAGGATCACAATTACTGGAGGTAGACAGATGATGCTGAACTTTTCCTGTCCTTGCTTTCTCAGTGACTTTTACCAAAAAAGAGGTTCCAACCAGGAGGGTACTTTACATGAATGTTAAGCAGGTTTTTTGTAAAATTTGTTTTGCTTTAGCATGGGATTGAATGTTGCATGTTTTAGATCTGCTGTTAGCTTGGCCTCTTTCAAGGAGGCATGGAAAATCAGACAGTCGTGATCCTAGATATTATCCAGAGGTTTTCATGAGCATCAATCCATTTAGCATATGATGCCTATTCCCCCTGCCTGACGCCATTGTGACTCGAGCACTTTGTCCTATAGGATTGGACCATATCCATTTAGGAAAGGCTTTACCTCTTCTATCTTGATTTCTTCTGCAGGGCTGGAAAGTCTAAGGGTTTGCACAATTTTTTTTATTAAGTTAGTTGAGAATTCATTGAAATAGTCGATACGTGCCTCTGGGACTGAGTGGAGACAATATGAGTTCATTATTTATATTTGTATCACAGAATTGTCTAGAGGCCCCATCCTAACCCATTATGTGAGGCATTGTACGAATACATATTGTAAGAGATGATCCCTACCCAGAAAGCTTGCAATATAATTAGGCAAGACAGACAAAGAGTGGTAGATGGGGTGAAACATCTCAGAGTGATCAAGGACATACTTGGCAAATGTCATGTTAGTTCCATTATTTTATGTTGTTTACGTTTGGATTAATAAATTGGCACATTATGCAAAATAGTTTCACTGGCGACAGCTACAGCAGAGAAGGACTTCTTTATTTACAGTCACAGGAGCCGAGGGAACTAGTAGTTTGAGACTCATTCAGTCAGATTCAATTTCATTTCCCCATCATATATGCTGTGATCTCCGACGCTGTCATTTCTTTCATGGTGACCCACTGGGGCAGGGTAAAGCGAGGAGGTGACTGGTAGGGAGAATCCTCATGTGACTAGATTATTTTTAAGGCGGTTTTGTGCTACTGGGGCCTTGCAAACAGCCTTAACTTGCTGAAGCATCTGACCCAAAGCAGAGGCGCCAATTCAAATATTTCTTGGAGGGGAGGGACATTCCAGTCTAACTCCTGGCAGGGACTCCATTCCAATTCTTGTTCATTCCCCCTCAACCTGTAGGGAACCTGGGTCTCCCCCGGCCAAGGAGTCTCCCCTCTCTCTTACCTACACAGTGTATGAGCTGGTGCCACCAGGAGTTGAGTTCTTGGAGGACTCCCTTGTGCTCTGCTGTACAGGAACAGACTGCCTGTGAGCCAGGTCGCAAAACCACCCACTGAAATTTGGCCCAGCCGCCCGTCCCTCCACATCCGTCTCCAGGGGTGGCCAGGTCAAATTTAAGCATAATTGTGACCACGCAGCTGGAGCGATGCTCCAGACTGCTCCAGCAGCAGCCATGCTGATTTCATACAGTGCCACTGCTTAAATGTGGTAGGACTATGGCCCAATTGCCCCTCTAATTGGCACCACTGACCCACAGTGACCTGAACAGTGACACAGTGTTCCAGAGAAGGGTGTACCATCGACTTATACATGAGTAATAATATTTTCTGTATTGTTTCTCCCATTCATTCTACAGCTGAACATTCTAAGTGAGAGAGTATAAATGCAAAAGTTCAGGGACAGAGACCTCAGCAAAAGTAAGTTGTAGGAATAAAACCGCATAAGGAAATTTTAAAATCACGATTGTATAGTTTTCTAAAAAATATGCTTTAGTTCAAACAGGAACTAATTTAGGGTAGTCCCATATCCTGTGTTATACAGGAAGTCAGACTAGATGATCACTAGGGTCACATCTGGTTTTAAAATCTATGAATTCACCCATTGTCTAATTACATGTGAAAAAAGAACATTGAAAACCTTGAGAATCATGTCAGAAGTTGAAGAGGCACCAATAGTTTGGTTACAAAGCTTTTGATCTCTTATTAAAGTCTTATGAATGTAAAAAGAATTCAAATTATAACTGCTGAACTTTCAGATTGTGTCCTGACAGTATGCTCTCTATACTGATCCTGTAGTTTGTTGATGTAAAGCTGTCTCCCTGGAACTGTCACAAAAATGAGATGGATCTCTTATGAAGCTCCCATAGAAGCAAAAACTGTAAACAAATATATATTGAAGCATTTGATTTTTAGTTTAATATCTTAAAATTCTTAAAACTGTTAATAATATTGGGATGATAGACACATGAAGCATTTTTCTCAATGGTAAACTTCTCTCTCCGGCCAGAGTTTTGTCAAATTTCTGTTTATCTACAAACTTTCTGTCAATCTATAAACATCAATGCCTAGAGTGATGCATATTTAGATTTTGGAATCAGAAGTTTCAGTTTAATGCCACTTTCTCATCAAGTGCAGAATATGGTGTACATCTCCAGATGGCCTATACAAATGCTTTGCCATACTTCACTCACTCTTTGAATGTCAAGCATCTCTGGGATTAAGTACATCACCAATTAGCATCTTATATCCATTTGACAGAAATAATTTCTCATTATTTCATACATTTTTCTTTGATAATTTTTGCACTCTTTGTAGCACTCTTCTCATGTGAGAACAGGAGATAAGGTGCTTGTTTTTCAAGCATTATTCTCCCATACCACACAACATTGTGCATTGATTTAAAGTAACATTTTGGATCTTGCAATGGAAACTCTTTGGGGCAGGGACAGTCATCGTTTTGCATACGGTCTGCACTTAACAAACGCATAAACAATAATAACTAAACTCTCTCTCTCTCTCTTTTCTTATTGCAGAAAGTTTCCATAGCACCTCTATATGCCAGTATGTGATAGTGCGTGTGCACATTCCCACTTCACATTTTCTATAAGTAGAACAAGAGTGCTGCTTAGTTTCTGGTTAGGTGGCCTCTTCATTAGCAATCGTCAGTGTGGCTATACATTTGGATGTGTCTATCCATCCTTCCATTGTCTTTGTCCCTGATCCTGCAAGGAGAACCACATGGGCAGAGCCCTCTTCCCATACAGAGCCCCACTGAAGTCAAGGGTCTGCCTGGATAGGCTTCTTTGCAGGATAAGATCCTATATCTCTGAACAGAGGTTATAGATAGCGTATCTTTTACACTCTTCATTTCAATTAGATTTGGAACAGGAGGATTTGTACTAGGAATGAGTTGTGACAAAAATGCCCCCTTTCCCTGTCAAACTAATGGCTCATTTTCCCCCAAACTAGTGATTCCTTTTCCCATTGTTTCCTCCCCAAAGATGTGAAGCCCATTGTGTGCAAACCCTAATTTGTAGCACGGGATCATCTAAGGGACAACATTTGCTTTGAACCCCAGATGTTTTGGCCTTTCAGGGACAAGTGTATGGGTCTGAGAAAAGGACTTTACCATATGGATCGACGTAATCTACCAGTTTAACCTCTGTTTTGGGTGTTAGGTTGACATATAAAATGCTAATTACTAATACTGATAGAGACATAATGGGCCAATTGTTCCCTGTTTTGTGCCCACATATAATATGCACATATGAAACCCTGATTTGTACACATTAATCAAGAAGCTAAGTACATAATTACCAGATTTGCGAATACCCAGAAGAAAGCCTTCATGTTCCATTTTAGTGGCTATTTTGATCTCTTTTGCAAAGGTAATAATCCAGTAATCCAATGGAACAACTACTTCCAAAGGTTTAATTAAAGGCAAACTGTCAAGTAATTTAAGTCTCAGAACTTGACCCACACCAAAACTGTTGTATTTCTGTTTTCCAGTCTAGCCTGAAAGCAGCTGATAAATCCTAATCTTATTTTATAAACAGTTAAAAAAAACACATTGGCACAAATGGAAAATCATAATGTTTCTTTAACTGTTTTTAAGTGTAGTTTACTTCTTTCTTATGCTGTCATTCAGTTTATGTTCACTCTGTTTGATGTCATCCTCTTTCTCTGAGTCATGCATAGCAGAAGCACTGGAAGAATTCTGTGTGCATATGCATGTGTTTCTGTATGTATGCTCTCCAAAGAAACTACTGATTGGCCAGAAACTAGATAATTTATGCCTTTGTCATTGCTCTGAGGTGAATTTTGTCACCATCAAGACCTAATGAAGCCACCAGTTTCAGGCCCAAATGATAAAGGCACAGCTAACAGAAAATCTTTAAAAACTGATTTTTCTAAGAAGTAGAAAGGCAGCAAACTAGCCAAAAATGAACAAATACCTAAAAGTAGTAATCGAAATCAGAATCTCTAATCTGGTAAGGAATACCTTTTAAATGTTTTCAATAAATGTTTCAGAAACTGCAATCCATAATAGTAAATGACAAAACCCCCAATCACTGTTCACATAAATACACGTTATGGAGATCCACATTACTTAGCAGACATAGGGAACACATGCTGGCCTGTAAATAAACCCCATTTCTAGAACTCCCCAACTTCTCCTCCTGGATTTCTTGACAAGAGGTTAAATTTAACATGGACAAACCTAAACGCCTGGGATGAAACCCAGGCCCCACTGAAATCATTGACAAAACTCCCACGGCCCCACTGAAATCATTGACAAAACTCCCACTGACTTCAATGGGGTCTAGATTTCACCTTGATCAATTTTCTGAAACGCTCTCCTTTACTCACATTCTTTATTACTCTTGAAAACAAAAAAGTTGTCCTTCCTTGTTACCCAAGACCAACCTAGAAGTTATGTCTGACTTCCACCTCTCTCTCTTGCCTCAAATATCCAGGCTGTGCCCAAATCTTGCCGAATCCATCCCTTGGTTCCCCCTCTTCCACTGCACTGAGTTCAAGCTTTTTGTCCTCATCCTTATCTTCAGACCTTTCAAAATGCTGCTTTTTTCTACTTGTCTACTCTTCTCATGCCCTTCCCCCCCATTCATCTACTCTGCCGATGATGTCATCCTCACCCACCGATTCGTCGGCTTCTCATGCAATTATCTGCAGGGGTGAAATCCTACCTCTATTAAAATCAAATGGCAAAACTCTAATTGACTTCAGTGGGGCCAGGATTTCACCTCAGGTTGACAAACTGTCCCTTATATTTACAATGTTCTTCCTGAACTAATCTGAAAGGCCAATAACCCCTCCTTCAACAGCAAATGCTGCAAGTATTAAGGAGAAGTTATCTGAGGTAAAATTGGAAGGTTTTTAAGTGTGACTGTGCACTTAATCTTCCAGACTCCTAAGAGGATATCAAGCAATGGAAAATGACAACCATACATAAAACTCTATAGTATAGACCTGAAAATGGTCATCTATCAATACATTTTTAACCAAGTCCTTTCTATAGAATTCAGTGGGAAGGTTTACAACTTCTACAGAAAGAATATAATAATGTATTCAGTTTGTATTGATTTTTAGGGTAACTTTTATAGAACACTATTGGTTTCATTCATATTAAATACTACTGGACCTCTCCATTAAATGTCATTTAAAAAATTGAGGAAGGAAAGCAGATTTCACTAAAATATTTTTAAATATGCAGTCAAAGGAACATATCAGCCATCACTTTTTCTTATTGGGTGACATTTGTTTGCAGAAATGATTACAGCATTCTTATAGTCTATTTACTGCAGTGAAGTAGAAGGGAAAGTATCTATTTTAATAAAGTTGGATTCATTTATTAATTTCTCCCCTCACATAATTCCATGTAAAATTTGTGCTTACATAACAGTTCAGCCTCTCTGGTCGCTCTGCAGCACATGTTAGTGCATATTACTAACCGCTCAATAGAAAGTAGCTTTGTGGAGGAGCCGGCGCCTCAGCGGGTGTACAGCAATCTCACTTCAATTAAGTCAGTTTAGACCAGTGGAGTATTTGCCCTATAATTTTTAAACAGTCAAACTAAAATAAACTACATTTACACACGTTTCTGAAGTAAAATCAACAAAATCCAGGTTCAAAGACAAAGCCAGCACTGTTTTAGTGGGGACAAAAATTAATGCTATGATCAGGGGAAAACAGATAAGATATTTAATTAGATTTTGCTCTCATTATTTAAAACCAAACACACTCATGGAAGGGTGTAAAGAAGAAAATGTTTACCATTTATCTAGTCTTCTGTCTCTCAGGTAAAAATGTAAAATGGATGCATGCATATTATGTTTCTGATAGACCAGAACTGCTGGAGCAAATCAGATATCTCAGTTAAATATGCATTTATACATTTTAAAAAATATCTAATATTGACTATATCAGATGTAATGGCTTCTCTAGAGTCATTATGCTTCACAGTGTAACTCTTTATTTGGTATTGTATCAATCTGTAGTATGGACTGTCATGACTTAAAACAGATGTATGTTAATAACAGTATGGAAAGCAGAGTAACTGCCATATGTGTAGGAACCAGTTTTTAATTTCAACATCCTAGCCCCTGTAACAGAAATTAGGATAGAAATTCTCCTCTCTGATCTGCCCTGAGGTTCTTAAATACCCTCATGCACCCTCATGCACATTCTGCACTCATGGCACATGCATGGGACCCCCCATTGATTTTAATGGGTGTTCCACATATGGCATATGCAACAGAAATATGCAATGCAGACTGGGAAGAAGACATTTGGCTTGAAAACACCAGTGGTTCAGGTCTACACTGCAGATTAAAGACCTGAATAAATCATTATAACCCAAATGAAATTGCTTTAGAGTTATGGGTTGAGAAGTGCAAAAAGATCAAAAAACTGGTTAATCTATGGTTGTTTGGACATCATATAAAAAGATCCAATGTAATTTTAGCCAAAATGTGAAGGGAAAATATTATTTCTAGGCTCAGATCCCACATACCATGTTTGGCCCTGTGCACATTTTTATAAGTGGTTTATAAACACCTAAAGAACAGAATTTACAGAGATAATGCGATTGAGATACCAACAGTGTTACTATAATAATTTTGTAACCTCATATTGACATAACCCACCGACTTACTGAAGAACCCCTCCATGTAGGGGAAAACAGAGAAACTATAATGATTTTCAGATACAGTTGACAAGAGAACATTTAGTAAACTTTTATTTTTTTTTAACTAACAGTATGCAGGGATGTTGGATTCTAGGCTGCTACTAATAATCTCATCAGAATGCAAAAGCAGTGACTGTGTTATAAAACCAATGATCTGTTATATTCTGCAAGAATTTACAAAAGCCTAATGTCATTTACTACACCATGAGAACCATACTTGGATTAAAAAAAAAACAGAATTCAAAAACTGATTACAGCTGATGAAAAAATAAACCATTAGTTAATGCCAATTTTTAAAGGTATAATGTATTTTAGGGTTAAAAAGGAACATGCTGATGCCTTCAGACTGGAAAAAAAGAACGACATTTATGTTTGGGAATGTAGGTCCCCAACAAGTCATTCAGTAATGTATTTGTATCAGACCATTGCTACAAAGTAAGGATCCATCAGTCTGCAGTGGATGCCAAATGTGGGCTCAGGCTGCAGGGAACTTACATAACCTGGAAAGAGCCTATTGTTTATTTTTACTAGCACTTTTAACAGGAGAATGGGTACAGAGTGCTTAGAAATGAGTTTTCAAATTATTACAAAGGAAGGACTTTTTAAAATCTAGGACAAATGGAGCAAAGCTTTAAAAAATTACATGGAGGGAACTTATAATGTACACATAGTAATAACACACTACTCACCCCGTTACACTTACAGTACAATATGTTTTGCAAACACTACCTAACTGAGCTCCACAACACTCCTTTGAAATGGTCATGTAATTTACATGCAATTTAATATAAAAGGGGAAACTGAAGGTAAGGCCAGGTTGTGATACCTTTACTCTCAAAGAGTAGTAGCTTATTTCAAAAGTAGCTCTGTTGATATCAGTGGGACTATTTGTAGTGTAAGGTACTATTCAAAAAGAGTAAAAGTTTCACAATCTGGCCTTAACTGACTTGCCCAAAGTTGCACAGCGAGTCAGTAGCACAGTGGGCACTAGAACTCAGGGACCCAATTCCATCAACTGCTTGCATGTAAATTGCACTGAAGTCAAAGGGAGATGTGTGCAAAAAACTCAGAGTATAATAGAACCCCCTGGAGTTCTAGACTTCAAGACCCACTCGCAATCCCCTAGCCCAGGATGTTTCTCTGGAATGGGAAACATGAAACCACAAAGAGTTTTTAGAATCAGAGTGTCATGTCACTAGCAGCACAAGCTTGGAAAAACTGCAGACCTTACATGTGCTAGTACCTATTTGTGATTAAAGGATTATGTTGATTGTATCACAAAGGTCAAAGTCCTGAAATCCTTATTCAAGAGAAATTCAGGAATTGGCTAGGCGATGGCATAAACAAATATGTCAAATTATGAATTACTTAAAGTTAAAATGACCCAAACTCCCACCTCTATTAAAAGAACAGGAAAAAAATTGCTTTCAGAAGAGAAGCTATATGACAGAGTAGTCCCAAATTGTTATGTCCCAGGAGACGGCCATGCTGTGGATTATATAATTCTTCTTTGAAATATGCTAAAGTTTTGAAGACCAAGGGCGAAATCCTGACCATATTGAAACCAGTGGCAAAATCCCATTGACTTCAATGGGTCCAGGTCTTCTCCCCAAAATTCTTAGAATATTTTATAAAACCAGATTTATCACCATCATCCTGATATGGAAAGGACACCGACAATGAAGCTGGAGAAGCTCAATGGAGTCTAATGGAAGATAAACGTCCAACAGAGTCAAACACGTGATAAAACTTGCCTAATGCTAAACTAATGCTAGTTAAAACAATAAATGGAGAGAATATTTCCCCAAAAGTGACTGATGGGGATAGTTAGAGACATCCCTTACCTTCCTTGCTGACTTCCTATGGCTGTCAAAAGGCAATGAGTGGCAGCTGTGTTGGCGCCCTCTGGCATGTTCTCAGAGGGGGGGGGGGGGGGGGGAGAACAAGTAGTGCAATATGCTATGGGCACAGTCCCGACAGACACAGCCATGCAGAAATTTCTGCACTTCAGTGGGTTACTCATGGAATAAGGTACTATTCAGACTGAGTAAGCATATTAGAATCTGGCCTACAGTATAGGAGATGCTGGCAGTGACACCTATAGTTAAAGTTGCCCAGCACTTCCCATTATAAGCCCTGTTTTCAGTCACTTATAACTGCCAAATTTTAACTGTTGGGGACTGCATTTTTTTTATGCCAAGTGTATGTCTCAGGCTGAATTTTTGGGAAAATTTCAGCTAAAACGATTCAGCTGTTTCTGAGAATTAGGTGACAGGAAAATATTTTGTTTTCCCACGTTAAAAAAATTCTTACAGCCATTTGGCTGAGAAAAAACGGTTACAACTTTCTTTAACGGTTGTTCTGCGAGAGGTGCTGCATGTGGCCATTCCACTGTAAGGGAGTATGCACCCACTGCATGGGTGTCAGAGATTTTTTTCCTCCATGGTACCCATTGGGGTGGCTCAAGTGCCCTCTGCTGCCACATGCCACTGCGTGCAGGCATAAAGGGCAGAGCCACCCTGCCTCCGCTCAGTTCCTTCTTACCAGAGATCAGAGGGTAGAGAGGGGAAGGAGGCCAGGCCGTGGAATGGACATGTGCAACACATCTCGAAGGACAACAGTTACAGGAAGGTTAGTAACCATTTTGTGAAAATGAGGGGAGCTGCCGATAGGCTGAATGGAAGCACTGTAAATTGGTGCTGGATTCCATTTATCATAGACATGAGAAACTTCCTGTGGGTCTGGTGGCTCTCCATGTGGAAGTAAGCATCTTTCAACTTTAGGGCAGCGTAACAGTCCCCTTGCACCAGGGAAGGAATAATGGAAGCTAGGGGAACCATGCAGAATTTTTTTTTCCTCGGGGATTTGTTTAACACTCTTAAATCTAGGATAGATTTGAGACCGCCTTTTGTTTTTAGAATAAGAAAATAGCAGAGCTAAAACCCCTTCCCCTTGAGAAACAGAGGAACTGCATCAATGGCTCCTGCTTGAAGGAGCAGCTGGACCTCCTGCTGAGGGACAGTCTTATGAGAGTAGTCACTGAAGTCGGATAGGGATGTGGGGTGGAAAGGGGGAACAGAAAGAAACAGGAGGGTGTATCCCAAATCTACTGTTCTTAAGACTCACTGATCTGAGGTGATGCGAGTCCAAGTACTTTGCAAGTGGAATAAGTGATTGGCAAATATAGGGGTAGGAGCAGACGGCACTCTGGGGACTGGTCATCCGTCCTCGACCAATGCGTCAAAATGCTTGTTTGGACAAAACTGCTGGTTGGGAGGAACCTGTGGCTGCAGAAGAGGAGGGTGGTTGTGGTCACCTTCTGTAATTTCTGCCCCTTTTTCTCGAGAGTTCTTTGACCTAGGCACAAAACCCAAATATCTGCTGCAGCCAGAACTGCTTCCTTTTCATTGCCAGCATATAGATTCCAACCAACTTCAGCATCACTCTAGAATCCTTTAGGCTACGGAGCCTATCATCTCTCTTGTCAGAAAAAAAGAGCAGGACCTACAAATGGGAAATCTTAGCTGGTCTTCTGGACCTCTGGAGGGAGGCTGGATGACTGTGGTCATGAACACCTTCTCATAGTTACTGAAGGTGCCATAGCTCAAGTTGCTGAACAGCTGCCTTCAACTGGCCTGAAGAGTTGTTCTGGCCACTAGCTTGCCCTCCTCCACCATTGCAGTGAATTCCTGCCTCCAGTTATCTGGTCATATGTTATCCCACAAGGAGAAGTCATAGCAACCAAGGAGTGCCTGTTGTTTTACAGACACTGTAGAATAAAGTTTTCATCCCAAAAGGTCCATCTTCTTTGAGTCCTCTCCTTTGGGCATTGATGCCTGGTGTCCCTGCCTCTCTCCTAGACAGCTCTGTGGGAGGTTGGAGTGCTGCCTCCATAAGAGTACACTCTGCCCTTTTTTGTGCAAGACGTAAATCCTTTCCAGATGTGACATTTGTCACTCACATTGGACTTTCCCAAGCACTTAAGGCAGCTGGGGTATAGGTCGCTCACTGGCATTGATTTGTTCCATGAGTGGCCTGATTTGAACCCCAGAGATTGAGGCATAGTTCCGGCACTGTTACCAGTACCGAAAACTCAACTGGTCAGTCTAAAAACTGAAATTTATATCTGGCAAACCATTACCTTAGAGACTATCTTAAACGCTAACTAAGAGACTATGCTAAATAAAAATGGGTATATTTTACAAGGAACGAGGAAAGGCCTTGCAGTCGCAAGGCTGTAATTGCTTCAACAGCCATCACGGGCAGTAAAAAGGAACTTTTGGGGGTGAAGTTTGGGGGGCAGCTCCTTTATACTTGCATGCAGTGGCGCATGGCAGCAGAGAGTGCTCGTGCTGCCCCGAAGGGTACTGCTAAGGGACAAAAAAACTTTCTAACAGTTGTGCACTGGGTGCTCACTCTCCTGCAATGGAATGGACCTGTGAAAGCACTTGAAGCTCTAGCATCTTTATGCTATGGAGCAAGGTCTTGATGTTTGGTGAGGGGGAGGAGGAGGGAGGGCTCAGAGATGTGCCTTTTGCTAGCGCTGTGAAAATTCATCCAAATGTGGCCAAGTTATAAACCTCTGAAAAAAACCTCAGTTTGTATATTCTCAGTAGAGACTTGTTAGAGTTTAGCAACTAAATTCTTTGATGATTCCATCTACAGTGAGCATGCTCCATGCCCTCACAGCTCCTACTCACGTGCCTCTCCCCCCCTCCCCTCAGAGTGCAGGCCAGGGCTTCAGGGCTGAGCAGGACTTCCCTGTAATTGTTCCTGGCTGCCAGAGGCTGCTGTGGTGCTGGATACCAGAATTAAGAGCAGGGAGCCTGTCTCTCGTGTGGTCTCAGTGCCGTCCCTCTTGGCACCCTGGCAGGGTGGAAGAGGAATCAACCTGACTCAAATGCAGAGGGAACAAGAACCAGACCTTGGAGGCTGGGGAGCTGCAGGGGGAATACATTGGGACAAGGATCCTGGGGAGTGGGGGGTTGTGTGGAGACTGTGGGGTGGGACTGGGTGACTGAGAAAAGCTGAGTAAGGACCGGGAAGTGGTGGTAGTGGGGCAATAGGGGTGGAGGAGGGGGAATGGAAGCTAGTGGTATGGTGGTAGTCTGTGTGAAAACTGAGCTCAGATAAAGAGGTCTGTGGGGGGGAGGGTGAAATTGCCACTGACTGGGCAAGGAGATTTGGACAGGGGCAGAATGTATCGGACTTGCTGAGATCAGGGGTACAAGGATCTTCGACCACTAGAGCACAATCCCTCCAGAACCTGGAATGGAACCGAGTCTCAACATTTCCCTGCTGTCAGCATGCTGCACATGCAACCTTAATTCTGGCATTTCCTAACTTAGATGTGCTTCACTTTTCCCATGTTAATGTTCTTTTAATGTAGTTTTTGGATATAATTATATACCAAGTCTAACATTCTAGATGATGGCTCACTTTACAGTATATAGCCTGCTTTATAATGCTTTTAGGTTTCCAAGACTGCAACCTCATGATTTTCAGAGATGCTGAGCACCTGCAGCGCCCATTACAACCCACTAGTCTTTGGTCTTTGGGGTTTTTTTTTCAATAAGTTGAGCAAGCCAAGAAGAGTGATATTTGTTCATGCTGACATAGGCTTTAGGCTCAGCCGTTTCCTCAGTGTGTCATACTTTACGTAATTTACAGGAATGATTTTTCTAAGGGTTAGAGCACAGTTATGATTAGAAAACAGGTTCAAACCTTGCACTGATTACCAGTGTAATCAGCAAGACCCCTTTCATTAAAATATACAAAGACAAATTTCCACATGTATTTTCTCTGGTTGTCTTAAGTTTGACTTGAGCTTTTTTAAAAACAAGAAGGCTTGGGCCTTTGCATCGATCAAAACCATGTGCATGTTCTTTATTCAGTTTGCAGTTCTTTCCAATTTTTTTAATTAACTCTATGCCAATAAGTGAAGACATTAGGGCCCTCAAAGCTTTGAAAGGATGTGATTCCCCAAAGTCATATGCGAAACAGTTGTCCTAACAGCCATTTCTCCCTTCTCTACTTGTGTTATTTTTGTTCATATAGTGACAAACCCAATATTAAACATTTGTTAGAGTTTTCATATCGATATTATGTTATATTGCCATTACTGAACAGTTTGGGGCTTTGTGGCTAGCTACCATGACAATATATGCACAGCCTGGAACCAGTTTTAGTTAATTAAAGTCAATCAATCCAAACTTTGCTAACTTACTCATGTGAAACAATAGTATAATGAACCAAAGTCTGCAAGATGATTGGGAAACACAAATTATTGCACCCTGATAAATTAAATGTGACTATTACAAAACCTTCTTTCTAAATGAATACTCTGAGAGGGAATGTATGGGTGAATAAGCATAATTTAGAATAGAGAACAAAATTAAAGAATCTGTTACAACCCATGTTAGTATTTTAATTTTTCTTCAAAAGAAATTAAAAAAAAACCAGACTACCGTGTTTATACGACAAAATGGACATAACATTTATAACTCATTTAAAAAAAGAAATCTCAAAACTAGTTTTTTTTAAATTGACCCATTCTGATATGTGAGCTAAATTTTCTAAGCCACAGAGCTTTTTTACACATGTAAGGAAGTGGGCTGCTCCCAAAAGATATGGCGTTTCTCATGTTGATGTCCTGCATAACCACTCAGTTTCCAAAGCTGTATTCTGATTGACCTTTTTGGTGAGGTTAGAGCCATGTATCAACTCACTACAGGACACAATTGCCACACACCACTTCCTTTCCAGAAAAAGAGACTCTTTCTCCTCATTTTATATGAAAAGAGCCCAACAATGTTTTAAAGCAAGGAATGGGTAGGTGAGGGGAACTACCACGCCCAGAGCAACACTTTTCTTTTTCCTGCTATTTTCTATTAGCTACCTAAAGGAACTATTGAAAAGGTACAGTGCATAAAATCACCGCAAAACTGGTTTTTAAGTTTTTGTTTTAAAAATTCCATTTAAATTTTTTTTAACAGTAATAGTCATTCCAGTGGCTTATTACTATGCTAGGGCCTGAATTTGGCCTAAGATGTTTATGATTTTTCATTTACACAGTGCTCTTCATGTACATTGCAATGGACAAAAACTATGGCAAAGAAAATGATTCCCACAGAAACAGAATATTGTCTGAGCACTGAGAAGGACCCAGAGCTGTGGATCAAATCTGAAAGCATACGCCCGCAATAGTGAAGAATGTCAGAGACAAATTATTCAAAGCACTTCCCTCGTTGCCTACCTAGTCTTGCATCCATTCTGCTTTAGCCCTCTGATCTTCATTCAGATGCTGATTTCTGCAAAGAGTTGAGACAGGAAAGATGGTGCTGTTTACATTTCATGTAAAAGGAGATATAAAAATTGGTTGTCTCCACACTGCTAGCACCTCAGCTGTTGTTGATCCACCTAATCTCCCAGTGGCTTCATATAGATACTGAATAAAGAGGGTGAGAGGATTGAACCTTACAGGACTTTGCAGGTAAGGGCTTGGGAGCCCTCCCGGTTTTGGCTAAAATGAGGTTCCTGAGCCACTTTAATGGGATTTCATGAGGGCATTAAGGGTCCATGCTAGCAGATCGTGGAGATGCCTTGGAGCTTATGTTGCTACATTCAGACATCAGTTGCATGAATGGAACACAATAGAAAAGGTATGTAACATAATCAGCTACATGTGAGAATGAAATATGCCTCTATCGCCCACAACAGGAATCCTAAAACTAAGTGCATCACCTATTAATTATACCTTTAAAAATTGGTAGACATTTTAAAAGCAGCGCTAAAGATGATTTTATTTAACTGAAAAGGCAATGTAATTCAGTAGAAGGTTCAACAAAACAGATGAACTGAAAAACAGAGTTATCCATAATTTCATGAAAACATGGAAAATATTTACCAATTTAATTGTTTCCAAAAATTAATAGATCAAGTTTCTTATAGAATGACATTAATAATATTTAATTTTCCCTTCCCATTATCTTATTCCTTCCCCTGTTCAATTTCAAACACAACTGAAATATACATATATGAAACATGTGAAGCTAAGAAAGTATTAATTTGTTTTATTTTATAAATGTATGTGCATGATTCATATAAAATTATTTTCATGTCTATTCTACCATCACTTTGTGTATTACTGTATTTTAGCATATTAGAAAAACTCCTCAGTGACATGGGGTATTATATAAAGCAATTTTCTATTATTATAGGCAACAATGGGGAAATATCTTTTCAAGAAAAAGTGGGATACAATACCTCTTACCATAACAATTCCAATACAGAGTCATCCTATAAAAATTTAAATTAGGGAACAGAAGGGTTGGGTCACTCACAGAACCTGATTCCAGGCTGAAACACCAGCAGGCCAAGCCTGGATTTAGTATGCAACACTGAGGCTAGACAATACTGTTTTGTAAACTTAGGTAGAGAACAGTTGCTGCTCTGAAAATCCCTTGGATGAGAACTGATCTGAATCCAGTTACCTTCAACGATATGTCACTGACTGAATGAGCCTTAACATGACCTTGCAAACTGAATTCTTCTAAGGAATAATAATGAAACATGAAGTCAGCCATTTTGATATGACTGCTCTAGACAATTTGTCCTACAGTTATACTCTGCTAACATTGCAGCCCCTTCTTCCCACAACCAAATGCATTAATATTGTATAAACCAAAAACTAAAAAAAAATTAAAAGATAGCACAAAATATAGTAGGTCAAATTAATCTGGCACCTGCAAAGACATCCACATTTGCAGCAGGCTACATTGGAACCATGGTTTCCCAACAGCCATCCCCAAAGGCAGAGCATCACACTGGTATGTAATTAACACTTCCATGTCATAAATGACAGTTGACTAATTTATCTATGAGACAAAATGAGTGAGGTAATATCTTTTAATGGACCAACTTCTGTTGGTGGAAGAGACAAGCTTTTGAGCTGAACAGAGCTCTTCTTCGGGTCTGGAATAAGTAATCAGTGTCGCAGCTAAATACTAGGTGGGACAGATTGTTAAGCATAAGGTGTTAACACATGTTGCAGGAGACCAGTTAAAGTGAAATGGGCAATTAATACCTCTTCCATCATAGGACAAAGGAGGGTTAGTAGGTTACCGATTGTGGGAATAAGCCATAAAACAAGAGTCAATGCCATGAATTTTGGTATCTAGCAGCATGATAAATTTAAATTCCCAGGCTTAGCTTTTGAAGTTGTTGTGCAGGTTTCCTGTGAGCACAAGGACTGGGAGATCTGATATGGAGTGATTGCTCTGTGAAAAGGGTTCACCAGTGGGTGATAGAGTGTTTTTGTCTCATCATTTTTCTGTGAGAGTTCATTTGAGAGTATAGAGATTGTCCAGTTTCGCCCACATAATTGCTGGGGCATTTGAGCCTAATGTAGCCTCAAAAGTTCACTTTGGATCTGATCCAGTTCCATTTAAATTAATGAGAGTTGGGTCAGGCTTTTCTAGTACCCATGTCATTTGTAACAATGGGAACATTGAGACTTCAAATTCAAGGCAGGAAAATGGCATCTGCAAATATGACAGTTCCCTCCATCATTTACTATTTAAATCGCCCCTGGTGCATAGAAGCATTCAGCCTGGGATTTTCATAAAAACCTAAGGAAGTTAGGCACCCTTTGTGCCTTTGAAAATCTCCCCACAGAAACTTCTTGTGGATCCATTTTGTTTAGTGTTTAATAAACTAAATACAGACTGGATATTTTACTTTAGAGCAGACACTATTTAACCTTGAATTGAAAAAGTGACCTTCAACAGGCAGTAATGCACTTCAGTTGTGAAACTGAGATTCACTATTGGTCATTCCTTCAGTCCCCCGCCAATAGTTTGCCATCATAAACCTCAAGTCCAGTCAGTAAGTATTGTGTATTATATAGAGAATAAACATGTAACTGTGAATTATGGAGCTGTAATTCTATTGATGGCTTCTGGTAATATCATAAACCACAAGTTTGGAATCTTGGATCTATGCCTTACATAAGTTACTACTCCACACACCCCTAATGCTTTCTTCATCCCTCCTTTCTTCTCGTCTACTGCCAGAGAACCGCTTAGGCCATGAGGGCAATTTTCCTTTAACATTCAGTTTATGATCACTGTTATAGTGGTAGTGCTGAGTTATTTAATCTGGGGTTATGTCACAACCAGGAGCCAGAAGATTTTTGTTCATGTACTCATGAGTATAACACATGCAGAAGAGGGCTGTACGCCTTTCACAATTTACATGGCTACAGAAATTCCTAGGAATTTGGCCCAGATATGGGGCTCACAGAAATCTTTTTCTCTGCTCTGCTTGGTAATGTAAGACAGACAAAACAGATAAAACTTGCTGATCGGCACTGTGCCTGGACTCCTGCAGAACAAGCAGAACACTGACCATAGAATCATTCCTGCACTCTGCCACAAGGAAGTTGTGAAAGCCTTTGCCAGCAACGGTAGAGCATGAAGGAAAAGAGGTGGAGCCAGAGTAGTCACAAAAGATCATCCTGATCCCCCAACACTAACTTCCAGCTTCTGATCTATCTGCAGTGACTGAAGTCCCAACCTCCCAGCTGGTAACTCCCATAGCAACAGAACCTTAACACCCCCACACAAACAGTGGTTTTTATTGAATGAAAGGTATCACTACCTAGTGTTACTAATTTTTATATTTAATTGAATAAGCATTTTCTTCTGCACACATTTCATATCTGAGGAATTTCTGTTTGTCACAAAGTCTCAGAAATCAAGAAGCCTTGCTGCTGAATTTAGGTTCAGTGTGTGTCAGAATAGGTCCTTAATATAATATACACAGTACAGAAAAATACTTTGTAGGTGTCAACGACTAGTACAGGAAGCACAACTATTCTAACATTTAGAATTTTAGAATTCTGACCTGAATACTTTTTAAATAACAAGAGCAAAATTTGTTTAAAAAATGCATCAGGAAAGGACAAATGTCACTGGACACTGAAGGTTCAGTACCATTTATTAGTAGTTATGATTCATTAGTGAATTCTTACTGAAATGGAACCAAAAACATCACATACTGGTTAAAAATAAAGTTCTAGAAGTGCATTTACTCCAATAACTATTGAAGTCAATGGAGGTCTTTCCACTAACTTCAATGGGCATTGGATCCAGCCCTTAATTATTTATTAGTTCTTTGTGCTAAATGCCCTCATTTCTCAGGTGGACAAACCCAGTTTTTGGTCCAGTGTCTCCTGAGGTGTCCTGCTGGCCAATCCATAAAACCATAAGAACAAATGACAGGGAGGGATCTCCTGAGTCATCGAGTCCACTCCCCTGTTATTGCAGGCATATAATCCCATTAATAGAATAATAAAACCATTGGAATGTAGGGCCCCACTATTCCTATGGTCAGCTGTTCCAGAACCTCACTTAACAGTTAGAAACCTTCTTCCCACTTCCAGCCTAAATTAACTCTTGGCAAGTTTATACCGAAAATACATAGTAAGAGCACACTTTGTGATGTATTAATGCTTGCCTATTAAACTGATTTACTGCCTATTCCAGTTTACCCTAAATCTTTCAATAAAGCACAGAAAATGTACATGAAATTAACTCGGAAAGAAACTATGACAAGAATTCACAGAGAATTTGCCTTGCACAGCCTACATTTCAAAGCAACAGTACTGTGGGGAAAAACAGACACAGTAAAAATGAGATGGTGTTTTCCTCTAAATTATTTGTTACTGGTTTTGGATTGTTTGCTTGAGAACTAAAATATGCTGAATCTATGGCTTCAATGTTTTATACTATGGCAAAATCTGTTTTGTTTTAAATATCATATATCCATGTACATATGTAGCTGTATTATGAAAAATCCTCCCCCTGTACACATAACACATAATGACAGATGGGGCTAGACGCATTATTCTCACACCTGCAGGCTTCGGTGCATATTTGCTCTTTTCAGTTTTCCTCTGTCATATGGTATGTTACTGAAGTGATTTCCATGATTTGGTAGACAGATGTGGAGCACAGCTATTGAATTCCCATCACCACTATATTTTTTTAGTACATATTTAAGACTAGAAATCTTAACACAACACAAACAGTATCTTCTCTAAACTATTTGCATATTCAAATATATAATTTTAATTTTAGATAACTATGGGCTACATCCTGCAAACACTCCTGAGCATATGCTTATTCCTGTGCATTGTGCCACATAAATCCATGGGAAGTTGATGGAACTATGCACAAGAGCCTGTGGGGTTGAGTCCATAGATATCTACTACTGATATTTCATGTTTTTAAAGTGTTAGGAGAAGATACTGTATGTGCCATGTACTAAAGCAGTAGGATAATAGTAACTCCATAGCTTTGCACCCCATCTGTCACATATATTGGATGGTTTTCGTTCTTTGTAGGTAGATACATAGATAGATAGATACCCTTAACCTTTCATAGACTTCTTTTGGTTACTGATAGCTTGTGAGGAGCTGGTTGCCTTTAAGGATTGCTTTTATTTTTCAAGTCAAAAAGTGATATCATAATCTTGCATTCGTGACAGCACAATCATTTCCTTGACAAAAACAGTGTGAGAGCTTAGCAGAGGTAAAATTAAACAGTTGGTAATGTTAAATAAGATGATACAGTGGGTTTCAAAAGGGGAAGCACACAACATACTGCAACAAAATTATCTCTGAAAATTGTTACTAATGGCCAAATAAATGCAAGAGTGCCTTTGTTCAATTCTTTCTAAGCATGCTTTCTGGTCAAAGCATCTCTTCAAAAGTAGTTAAATATTTTAAAATTTATTCATCATAACCTAGATATTATGAATGATAGCTTTCTCTCTCTCTCTACCTCTGATTAGCACAACAGTTATCTTCTACTAGGTGAAATATTTGCTTATTCCAGGTTTGCTGCTGATTCTAAAAGGTACTCTTTCTGTGTTACTGCGTAGGCAAAAGAAAAATATGAATTTCTAGCTAAGTAATTTGCTGCAAACAATTATTTTAACAAAATATGTTTTCCGTCTATAGACTCTACAGTTTGATTGGGTACTACAATAAACGGGACCAAAATAGGGGCTCAAATTTTCTGGAGGGTCTTTGCCAGGCCAAAAGTTGTTCACTCACCATGCTTTTTTTTTTTTTTTTTTTTTTTTTTTTTTTTTTTTTTTTTTTTT